>NC_140990.1:155239451-155459968 GCF_052327205.1 Somniosus microcephalus | reverse complement strand
CTCTACTGGAACCTCTTTAGACAAACCTGCAAATAAGAAATTAAATGCTGTAAATGCAGGGCTATCTACAATAGCTTCCTCACAGTTGTAAAGAAGCACGGGCTGGCTGTGTCTTATCTACTCTAAACACCAAATGACATGACAGCACTCCTAACTATCCCACCACTGGGCTGCTTATCGACTAATTCTTTCAGTTAAGTACTCTTAGAAATCAGTGACAAGTCCCCCTACCCCCATCCTTTTCAAATACTGAACAATGTGATTTCTGAACTTTAAATCTTGACCCTTTTCAGTGATTTACAAGGAGTACAAACAAATGCCAAAAAGGATGGCAGTGACTGGATCCTCAATGGCAGCAAAGTAAGGAAAAATTCATGTTTTTTTTCTATATGCAAATAAAATCACTTTTGGGCTTTTTACCTCCTCCTTGATGTACTACATGGTCACGTGCCGGCGGGAAACTCGAGCGGCAGCAGTGGGGCTATAAAAGGCCCAGAGACCAGGTAAGGCCTCACAGCGGCGGCGGGAATCTCGAGCGGCAGAGTGGGGCTATAAAAGGCTTATAGTTTCTAAGGTGCGACATTCATCATCCAGAATCGGGGCAGAGGGTATTTTAAAATAATAATAAATTTAATGAATTACATAGAATGGGAGATCAGGTGATGTGTTGCTGCTGCAATATGTGGGAGCTGGTGGACACCATTGATGCTCACGGTGATCACATTTGCAGTCAGTGTTGGCTGCTCGAGGAATTCCGGCTCCGTGGTGAAGAGCTGGAGTCCGAGCTTCAAACACTGAGACACATCAGGGAGGGGGAGAGTTACCTGGACTCTGTTTATCAGGAGGTCGTCACACCAATTAGATTAATTCAGATGTAGTCCGTGGCCAGGGTCAGGATGGTGTGACTAGAAGTGAGGCAGGTACGGGGATCCAGGAGGTAGTGTTGGAGGAGCCGCAGCCCTTGCTCTTGTCCAACAGGTTTGAGGCTCTTACTCCCTGTGAGGATGGGGACAGGGACTGCGGGGAGGATGAGCAACCTGGCCACAGCACTGGATATGAACACTCAGTTGGTCAGTGCCATTAGTTCTCTGGTGGATAAATGCACCAATCTGCCCTTCGAGGCTCAGGGATACCGTAAGCTCCGTATGTTCTCAGGAGTGAGACCAACTCCCAGTGGGGAAGAGGAGTACGACGCCTGGGCTGAGCAGACCCTGCCTCTGCTAGAGGAATGGCAGTGCAGTGACAATGTGAAGAGGCAGAGAATAGTAGAACGCCTTAAGGGTCCTGCTGCTGACATTGTAAGATTCTTAAAGGCGCAGAACACCTCTGCTACTTCCTTTGACTACATGCAGGCTCTAGAAACTGCCTTTGGAACTACTGAAACCATTTCAGATTTGATGGTCAGATTCAGAAGCACATTCCAGGGTGAGGGAGAGAAGCTGTCCAGTTATCTGCTGAGAATAGACAAACTGCTGCATTGTATGTTACGGAAAAGAGGGATTGAGTTGCCTGAAATGAATCGGTTCCGCATTGAACAGGTTGTGCGAGGTGCATTGCTCGAAGACGTGACTGCTCTTCGCATACGCATGACCCATAAGTTGCGAGATCCACCTACCTTCACTGAGCTGCTAAGGGAAGTCGGAGAGGAGGAGGATATGCTTCAGGCCCGGAATGTAGCAGAGTGCTGTGATGTCCAAGCTTGTGACTCCTGTTACAGTTCCTACTCCTAAGGGTGATGTCAACCCTGAGATGGAACAGCTGAAGAAGGAAATAAATGTCATGAGAGGCGAGATGGCATATTTTCGGTCTAAGCCCAACACAGAAAGGGATGACGCACGGGTGCAAAAGGTTGAACACCCTGCGAAGCCTAACAGCAAAATGAATGATTCCTCTAAAGGATATCCCCATGAAGGAGATAGACCTAGAGTCTTTTGTTATAACTGTGGAAAGGATGGACATTTCAAGCGAGAATGTAGAGGTGAGGAAAATCTAAAAAAAAAAGTAAATGACCGTCTCATAAAATTTACCAAAAAGTCGGGAAACTACAAAGGGGCACAGTAACGGAACGGCCTGCTGTCCCTGTAGTTAAGACACGTTCCGCTAAGTGCAATAATAGACGAGGGGATATGAAAGACATCATACCTGAAGGTTTAGTAGGGCCGAGTTCTGCTGTATCAATACAGATTGAAGGCATTTATACTAAAGCTATCCTCGACACCGGGTTCTCAGGTTACCATACTGTACAGATCCTTCTATGGCCGATACCTGACGCATTTGCCGTTAACCCCAATCAGTCTTCTGCAGATCTGGGGCCTTAGTCCTGCTGATTACCCATATGATGGCTATTTGTCGCTGAGGTTGGAGTTCTTGGAAGCTGATGTAGGGACCACTGAGACCATTGATGCACTTGTGTTGGTTTGCCCTGACCCCATGGTGAAAGGTGAGGTTTCCATACTGGTTGGCAGTAATACACCCATAGTGAGACGACTCCTGACAAGCTGCAAAGAGCAGGGAGGTGAAAACTTCTTGAGCACCAGACACGTTCACCCTGTTTTCAAAAAGGCTTTTGAGAAACTGCCTGAACTTTCTTCCGACGTAGATGATAGCAAAAGAGGAACTGTGTGGTACGTTCGAGCCAAACCTATCACCCTGCGTCCTGGAGGAGTGGCTAGAATCCCTGGGATACCAAAATTCCCTGGAACGCCAGGTACTGAAGCCATTCTGATAGTCACCTGATGATCCTGCAGAAGAGTCACGGTTTCCAAATGAGCTTCTGGTGAGACCAGAGTTGCAGACCCCGACAGCTGTGATGTCAAGGAGAGTTACAGTGACCGTGAGGAATATGTCAGGCAAAGGAATCACATTGAGGAAAGGAATGCCGATTGCGCATCTGTTTCCTGTAAATGTACTGTCGTCACATGTGAAGGAAGAGTCCAAAGTTAACTCAACCGGAGATCTGACACCCTCCTCCTTCAACTTTGGAGATTCATTCGTTCCTAAAGAATGGAAGGACCGATTAGTCAGGAAGATGATGGAGCGGAGAGGAGTTTTCTCTACTCATAAGTTTGATGTTGGTTGTAGTAAGAGTACTTGCCATTCTATCAGAATTACCGAGGATAAACCCTTTCGGGAGAGGTCTCGACGGCTGACATCGAAGCAGTGAGACAGCACCTGTCGCAGTTAAAAGAAGCTGAGATCATTACCGAGTCCAGGAGTCCTTATGCATCTCCTATAGTGGTGGTGAGGAAAAAGAACGGAAAGATTCGGATGTGTGTGGACTTTAGGACGCTTAACAGACGTACTATTCCCGACCAATACACTGTTCCAAGAATTGAGGATGCACTGGCTTGTCTTAATGGAAGCAAGTGGTTCAGTGTGTTGGATCTCAGAAGTGGATACTACCAAATACCGATGAGTGAATCGGACAAAGAAAAGACAGCCTTTATATGTCCAGTTGGGTTCTACCAATTTGAAAGGATACCACAGGGAGTTTCAGGCGCTCCAGCAACTTTTCAAAGAATAATGGAACAAACAGTTGGGGACATGAACTTGCTCGAAGTATTGGTGTACTTGGATGATATCATTGTGTTTGGGGCAACCCTTGAAGAACACGAAGCTCGGTTGCTGAAAGTGCTTGGTCGCCTGGAGGATGAAGGTCTCAAGCTATCATTGGACAAGTGTCAGTTTTGCCAAACATCCGTGTCCTATGTGGGGCATATTGTATCACAGGATGGAGTAGCCACAGATCCATCCAAGATCGAAGCTGTTACCACATGGCCCAAACCGAACACAGTGACTGCCTTGTGGTCATTTCTTGGGTTCTGCGGATACTCCAAAGTGGCCCATCCTCTGAATCAGCTGCTGGCTGGTTACCTCCCACCAGCCGAGAGGAAGAAAAAGGCTAAAGGTAAAGAGAACAAGGACTACTTCAAACCCTCTGAGCCTTTTGGTGTTAGATGGGATGAGAAATGCGAAGAGGCTTTCCACACCTTAAAGCAAAGTCTTACTCAAGCCCCCGTGTTGGCTTTTGCAAACCCAAAGCTGCCATATGTGCTACACGTGGATGCCAGTCAAGAAGGGTTGGGTGGTGTGTTGTATCAGGACCAAGGAGCAGGGCTGAGACCTGTAGCGTTCATCAGTCGCAGTCTTACGCCATCAGAGCGTAACTACCCAGCTCATAAGCTAGAATTCTTGGCGTTGAAGTGGGGGGTGGTGGATAAGCTGCAGGATTATCTGTATGGAGCGAAGTTTGAAGTGAGGACAGACAATAATCCATTAACCTATGTGTTGACTTCGGCAAAACTTGATGCCACCGGCCACCGCTGGCTTGCTGCACTATCTGCTTACGACTTTAGTCTCAGGTACAGACCTGGGAACCAGAACATTGACGCAGGTGCTCTGTCTCGTCGCCCACACTACCAGAAACCAGAGTGGAAAGATGTTGCTTCAGCAGATGTGAAAGTAATGTGTCAGATGTCCGTGGTATCTGGACCAAAGAAATCATTTCATGCCCGAGAGATTGACCACTTGGGAGCGTCAATGCATGCTGTTCCCCAGGCATTTTGCAACCTTTCCAGTTTGGATGTACAAAACTTACCCATGTTGTGTTCATCTGAAATATCCAAAGCACAACAGGAGGATCCCTGTATTCATGAGGTGTTTTCAGCTCTCCGTCTGGGTGATATTACACAGATCGACAAATCAAAACATCCTGACTGTCGTCTGCTCCTAAGAGAATGGGACCACTTGGAAATTGAAGAGGGAGTGTTGTGTAGAATCACTCACCCACCCACTAAACCATGTCATTCACTGTTGGTCCTGCCTGAAAAGTACAGGGAAATAGTAATGAAGTCTTTGCATGATGACGCAGGTCATCTGGGAGTAGATAAGACCTATGGGTTGGTCAAGGACAGATTCTATTGGCCGCGTATGAAGTCTGCGGTTGAGGAGTTCTGCAAGTCCTGTGCACGCTGTGTCCAGAGAAAGACTTTACCTAAAAGAGTTGCTCCTCTGTTTCACATGCAAAGTGATGGACCTCTAGACCTTGTCTGTATGGATTTTCTGTCCATCGAACCCGATTCCAGCAATACCGCAAATGTCTTGGTCATTACAGATCATTATACTCGCTATGCCCAAGCTTTTCCCACAAAGGATCAGAAAGCATCCACTGTTGCCAAAGTGTTGTGGGAGAAATACTTCATCCACTATGGACTGCCAAAGCGAATACACAGTGATCAAGGTAGAGACTTTGAAAGTAGACTTATACATGAGTTGTTGTCCATGCTCGGGATTGAGAAGTCAAGAACAACTCCATACCATCCTCAGGGAGATCCTCAACCTGAGCGGTTTAACCGTACTTTGTTAGACATGCTTGGAACGCTGGATTCAAAGCGAAAGAACAAGTGGAGTCGGCACATTGGACATCTTGTTCATTCTTATAATTGTACCTGAAATGACGCTACTGGTTTTTCACCGTACTACCTCATGTTTGGACGTGAAGCGAGGATGCCGGTGGATTTGTGTTTCGGAGTATCCAGTGATGGCACATCACAGAGAACTTACCTCAAGTATGTATCTGACATGAGAAAGGAATTGCAAGCTGCTTATGAACTTGCTGAGTCTGTTTCTGCCAAACAGAATAAAGGAAATAAGCAGAGGTATGACCAGAAGATCCGTTTTTCCCAACTCATGCCCGGTGACCGAGTTCTCATACGGAACCTAGGACTTCAAGGGAAACATAAGTTAGCAGACCGCTGGGCTTCTACACCGTACATTGTTGAAAGTCAAATGTCACAACTACCTGTGTTTCGGCTAAAACCTGCAGGTGGGAATGGACCCATAAAAATACTGCACCGGAATCATATCCTGCCATTAGGACAGCAAGTGCGTCTGGATCCGCCAGCGGATAATGAGCCGACACCTAGTAGGAGAACCCTGCAGAGAAGAAGGAAAAAAACGAGAAACCAGGAAAACTTTGTTCCAGAAGACACAAAACCCATGACAGTGTGTGGATCATGAGGAACCTGATGAGTCGGAAGATGAAGAATGGGATCTATGGTACGACCTCCCAGAAAGACGCATAAGACAGAATCTGGATGAATTGTCTGAACCATTTAGCTCAGACTTGGACATGGTCTGGGAAGAACCAGATGCTTCCGAGAAGGAGATAAAAGAGACTGAAAGGCATGATAACAAAGGAACCAACGCCTCCAACGTAGTTGAAGGAACTGAAGACCGGGTATCCGAAATAAGGAGCTCACAGCGAGTTAAGAAGGTTCCTGTAAGATTGACATACAGTACACTAGGAGTGCCAAGTGTAATGATAGCCCCTACGGTTCGATATGTTACCTCCCTTTATACATGGTTGGGAAGCATGCAACCACTTATGTGTAAAGTTCATTAGTCATGGGGACATGCCTATATTTGGTAGGGGGGGGGGGGGGGGAGTGTAATACCCACTGGAAATGTTATGTACGCTAAGTATGGTTATCAATCTTTAACTTAGACACTGTATTATCATTGTTATAAATCCCTGGGTTAAAGTTGCCCATGTGAAGGTACGGCAAGAACTTTTAAGGACACAATGTGACTAAGAGCAGACTTTCCATAATTCTGCACCAGTATCAACTGTTGCAGACAGTGAGGCTGCGCAGTCTCCAGGCAGAAACCCCAGGAGGAAGGGGTGGAGTCGGGTTTTTCGAGCGGGAAACGGGAGCGACTGGAAGAAAAGAGGGCAGGAGCTCTAAAAAGAGGGCTCAGGAGGCAAATGGCTGCCGCATCCCGTCCCGGGCTTCCAAACTCGGCCGCCGCCCTTCGTATTAGTAGCTCTGCATCCAGAACTCAAAGTGGGATTCAGTGATCGTGAAGAGAATTCAACGAAGGGGTTCGGAGTCGTAAGTCTTGCAGACATTATACATACCATGAGCTCCAACTTAAGCGCGCCAACGAAAGAGTGCACTCGAATTTGGACACAGGGACAGATTCTCCTTTGAATCCATATAAATGGAGAATGTATGTTTATTATGTCTAGATTCATTCTAATGTATGCAAATGTCTAATTTAGGTAATTGACCCGTAATCATCTTGTACTGTCTGACGTTAAAACTATAAAGTAAGATAATTAGAATTAAGCCATTGTAGTAGTGATCTCCTTACTGGACTATAGAATACTGTCTACAACAGAGACCACATCTCTCATATATCTAGAGAACCGTGAAGGGGTTACACAAGGATGGAATCGCTGCAATAGTCAGAAATGATATTGGGTCAAAGGATCAGGATAGTGAAACAGTTTGGGTGGAGATGAGGAATAATAAGGGGAAAAAGTCACTAGTGGGCGTAGTCTATAGGCCTCCTAACAGTTGCAACTCTGGTCGGAGTATAAATCAGGAAATAGTTGGGGCTTGTAATAAGGGAACAGCTATAATCATGGGGGATTTTAACTTTCATATTGACTGGACTAATCAAATTGAGCATGGCAGCATTGAGGAAGAGTTCATAGAGTGTATTAGGGACGGGTTCCTTGAGCAGTATGTAACTGAACCAACCAGGGGGCAGGCAATCTTAGATCTGGTCCTGTGTAATGAGACAGGATTAATAAAAAATGTCCTAGTAAAGGATCCCCTTGGAATGAGCGACCATAATATGGTTGAATTCCAAATTCAGTTTGAGGGTGAGAGAGTTGGATCTCAAACCAGCGTACTAAGCTTAAATAAAGGAGACTATGAAGGTATGAGAGTAGAATTGACTAAAGTGGACTGGGAAAACAGATTAAAGTGTAAGACGGCACAAGAGCAGTGGTCTACATTCAAGGAGATATTTCACATCTTTCAAGATAAATATATTCCACTGAGGAAAAAGGGGGGTAAAAGAAAAGACAGCCATCCGTGGCTTAGTAAAGTAATAAAGGATAGTATTCGACTGAAAACAAGGGCATATAAATTAGCCAAATCTAGTGGGAGGATAGAAGATTGGGAAGCATTTAAAAGCCAGCAAACAATAACTAAAAGATTAATTAAGAAAGGGAAGATAGATTATGAAAGTAAACTAGCAAAAAATATAAAAACAGACAGCAAGAGTTTCTACAGCTATATAAAAAGAAAAAGGGTGGCTAAAGTGAACGTTGGTCCCTTAGAGGATGGGACTGGGAAACTAGTGGTGGGGAACATGGACGCTGAACAAATATTTTGTATCAGTCTTTACAGTAGAGGACACTAAAAATATCCCAACACTGGACAAACGGGGCAATGGGGGGGGGGAGGAGCTAAACACGATTAAAATCACTAAGGAGATGGTACTCAGTAAAATAATGGGACTTAAGGTGGATAAATCCCCCGGACCTGATGGCCTACATCCTAGGGTCTTGAGAGAAGTGGCGGTAGGGATTGTGGATGCATTGGTGATCATTTTCCAGAGCTCCCTGGACTCAGGAAAGGTCCCGGCAGATTGGAAAACTGCTAATGTAACACCCTTATTTAAGAAGGGAAGTAGACAAAAAGCTGGAAACTATAGACCAGTTAGCCTAACA
This sequence comes from Somniosus microcephalus, assembly GCF_052327205.1. Lineage (NCBI taxonomy): Eukaryota > Metazoa > Chordata > Chondrichthyes > Squaliformes > Somniosidae > Somniosus > Somniosus microcephalus. The sequence goes on along the minus strand of NC_140990.1, from coordinate 155,451,441 downwards.
TCTGTGGTTGGCAAAATGTTGGAGTCCATTATTAAGGATACAGTAACAGAGCATTTGGATAAACATAATTTAATAGGACAGAGTCAGCATGGTTTTACGAAGGGGAAGTCATGTTTGACAAATTTGCTCGAATTCTTTGAGGATGTAACATACAGGGTGGATAAAGGGGAACCAGTGGATGTAGTGTATTTGGACTTCCAAAAGGCATTTGACAAGGTTCCACACAAAAGATTACTGATCAAGATAAAAAATCACTGGATTGGGGGTAATATACTGGCATGGGTGGAAGATTGGCTATCTAACAGAAAACAAAGAGTTGGGATAAATGGTTCGTCCTCGGGCTGGCAATCAGTAACTAGTGGTGTTCCGCAGGGGTCAGTGCTGGGACCCCAACTCTTTACAATCTATATTAATGATTTGGAGGAAGGGACTGAGTGCAACATATCCAAGTTTGCCGATGATACAAAGATGGGAGGGAAAGCAGTGAGTGAGGAGGACATAAAAAACCTGCAAAAGGACATAGACAGGCTAAGTGAGTGGGCAGAGATTTGGCAGATGGAATATAATATTGGAAAGTGTGAGGTTATGCACTTTGGCAGAAAAAATCAAAGAGCAAGTTATTATCTAAATGGAGAGAAACTGCAAAGTGCTACAGTACAAAGGGATCTGGCGGTCCTGGTGCATGAAACACAAAAAGTTAGTATGCAGGTACAGCAGGTGATCAGGAAGGCCAATGGAATCTTGGCTTTTATTGCAAGGGGGATGGAGTATAAAAACAGGGAAGTCTTGCTGCAGTTATACAGGGTATTGGTGAGGCCACACCTGGAATACTGCGTGCAGTTTTGGTTTCCATATTTAAGAAAAGATATACTTGCTCTCGAGGCGGTTCAGAGAAGGTTCACTCGGTTGATTCCAGAGATGAGGGGGTTGACGTATGAGGAAAGGTTGAGTAGGTTGGGACTCTACTCATTGGAGTTCAGAAGAATGAGAGGCGATCTTATCGAAACATATAAGATTGTGAGGGGGCTTGATCGGGTGGATGCGGGGAGGATGTTTCCACTGATGGGTGAGACTAGAACTCGGGGGCATAATCTTAGAATAAGGGGCTGCGCTTTCAAAACTGAATGAGGAGAAACTTCTTCACTCGGAGGGTAGTAAATCTATGGAATTTGCTACCCCAGAGAGCTGTGGAAGCTGCAACATTAAATAAATTTAAAATGGAGATAGACATTTTCCTAGCAGATAAGGGAATTAGGGGTTACGGGGAGAGGGCAGGGAAGTGGACGTGAGTCTAGATTCAGATCAGCCATGATCCTATTGAATGGCGGAGCAGGCCCGAGGGGCCGTATGGCCTACTCCTGCTCCTACTTCTTATGTTATGTTCTTATGTGCCATAGTGTATAAGTTTGCAATTCTGATCCTGATGAGTACTGACACCACATGAAGACGAGGCGATGGCTAGCATTGAGTTAGCTGATGCTTCCAGGTCTTTCAGACAACTGAAATAATTTGATTCAACAAATCGGAGGAAGACAACGATCCAGTTAAGGCAGGGTCAACTCTTGTCCATATGAACCTTCAGCTTCAATAGTAGTTTTAATTCATTACAGAAGGAGCTGCTTCAGAGGCTAGAGAAGCTGGAGCACAGTGACAAGTAAGCATTCCATGATGCATCTTACAACTTTCCTATTTTACCATGAGTGCTTTTACAGAAGACAGAGCATGCTCTTGATAGCTTATGATCCTGTTGGCAGTACCAATTTCTTTCTCTTTTTCAATAACTTTACTGACTTAGCAGTTGGTTTCTATCTCCAATCACAGAGTGTTGAGCTATACCCCATATCCACCATCAATTGACTCTGCTCCATAAAAAGAGAATTGGGGCAAGTGTTTTGCAGATCATTGACTCACAAGCCCAATGTCTAAAGCTGCCGGGACTTGGCTTCAGCACTGGCCTGCATTAGATCTGCTGCGCCCAGTTATGATGCAGAGCTCAGCCTCTGCCTGCATCTTCTCTCAGATCTGCTGCACCCACACCTTGCCCAGGACACTGCCTTGGCTTCAGCCTGCACCCTCCACAGAAGGAGACCATTAACTATTAACATTTTATGTCATGGAAACTGATGTGACTAAAGGAACTAAAACTGTTGTTCACAGTAGTTGCTCACATGGGGCTAGCCCACAAGTTCTAATTGATGCTCTGCTTTCCACCTTTACGGCAAAATTGATGTGTGTGAATCACTTCAAGTCCCAATCCTAATGAAGCCACATACCAGTGATGATAAACTCTACCCCAAAGGAAACCAATGGTTATAATCCTCTTTTTAAAAATACTCTTTCTTTGATTACTTATGAGAAGTGTACACAATGGGGAGGAAATGAGGATTGGTGAAAGAACATCCCCATGGGGAAGAGAAGATCCACTTTAGGGTGTACATGTTTAACATAGTGTGGAGATGCCGGTGTTGGACTGGGGTGGACAAATGTAAGAAGTCACACAACACCAGGTTATATATCTATTGCATCCAAAGATGTGCATTTGTTTGTGGACCTAAAGCTTAATCACGAGTACCATGTCTAAGTGAACAGTTATTGCGTGGACATGCCATAAACTGGGTGCAGCTGGATTGACCTAGATTGCTGTTTATGCCCAACAGAACTTTTTGGTATAAATAACACATTAATATAATTTATATTATTTATGTATGGGAGAGGGGTACTTCAAATTTGGTTGCACTATTACTGTTCTGATCTTGGACTGTGGACCCTGTCAGATTTCAAAGGGAAAAAGGTAAGAATTGGATGTTTATTATAATACACTGCTGTGGAAAGGCACGAGCAGGATCACTAGTGTCGTCACTACTTTTTGTAAAATTTCTAATGATGCAAATGGAATTTTCAAATTAAAATAAAGGTCAGTGGAATTTGTCTTGTGGGTTTTGTGGCTAACGAGCAAAAAAATTGGTTCCATTTTACACGTTTTGTGATACATCTTGACTAAAATAAAAGCATTCAGGTACGAGGGGGGTGGTAGAAAGGGTCGGGTCGGGTGATGATCGGAATGTGGGGCTGGGGTGGAAGCAGGAGGAACCGGGTGAGAGGGAATGGTGACGGCGAGAAGGAGAAAGGGCAGGGGCGGTGCTGGGAAAGGGGTAGGGGTAGGGGGAGGGGGAAGAGATTTGGTGTGTGCTGGGGAAGCAGGTGTTGAGCAGGGAGGGTGAAGCACCATTTCCTTCAGATTGCTTTCTGCTGTGGCCCTGGGATCCCTCATTCCAAAGCTGGCCAGTGCCCTGGCCATATCCTTCCTTTGACCAACTGCCTGCCCCCCCCCCCCCCCCCCAAAACAACAAGAAGAATAAAAGGGGGGAAAAGTAGGAAGTAGAACGGGATAGATAAAGAACTAGAAAAGACAGAGAAACAAAGGAAAGTGCGGGCATAGCTAGTAAAGAACAGAAAATGACAGAACAAGAAGAGGAAAGAGAGAGAGAACCTGTGACACGAGGATAACCGTAAGCAGAAAGTGTCTGCTGTGACTTAACCATGTCATGAGAGACCCGTGACGAGTACATTCTAATATATGTCTAATGCACCTAGGCAATGTTTGTAAAACGTTTAAATTCACCCTGGTCCTTTAACCCGTCCAACAGTTTCCAAAGTTCAGACCTGTTGAACAGACAACACAAAACACAATGATTCGAGAATAATGTTTCTTACTTAAAATCAGCAAGAGGTTACAAGTAAGCTCAGACAAAACTGTTGCATATAATATTCCTGATTATATCTAAACATACACAGGTTTATTCCCTTACTCTAAGCTCAAACGATTATAAGCCAACACTACATACGTACTAACACCAACGAGTGGTCAGTTCGGCGATGGCTAGATGTACGACTTTAACTGGCAACTGACCAAGTTGCCTCTGACTGCAGCAGCCCCGAGTGTCTTAAAACAGCATCTCTTATAACCTAAAAACCCGGGCAGGCTCCTCAATGCGTATGTGTCCCAAACTGCGACAAATGGTCGGCAGTTGTTTTCCTCTTATCAGTGGGCCCCAACGCCGTTCACACTATTTGCCTGAAGGTGTTCCTGTCTTTGTAGCGCCCAACCGTTTGTTTCTGCTCGGGGTCTGTCGCTTCCATATCTGATTAACAGCTTTCGTACAAGGTTCCCACAGGAACCAACCGCTCAACCTCCTGAAGTATGCTGGGATATTAAATTTGGTCAACTTTTTAAGTTTGGTCAAGTTATAGCAAATTCTTACAGCAAATGGCTTATTCTTACACATTTCTAAACAACTTTATGGATATCAATGTATATATAAAATGGGGAGAAACTGCTTCCACTAGCAGAAGGGTTGGTAACCAGAGGACACAGATTTTAGATAATTGTTTTAAAAAAACAGGGCGGGGGGGGGGGGGGGAGATGAGAATTTTTTTTTTATGCAGTGAGTTATGATCTGGAGTGCAGTGCCTGAAAGGGCGGTGGAAACAGATTCACTGGTAACTTTGAAAAGGGAATTGGATATGTACTTGTAAAGGAGAAATTTTCAGGGCTAGTGGAAGCAGGGGAGTGGGACTGATTGGATAGCTCTTTTAAACAGCCGACCGGCACAATGGGTCAAATGGGCTCCTTTTGTGCGGTGTGATTTTATAACGTGTTAAAGGTACCTCCAGTTTACCATTCATTCTTCTGTTTTAGGTTTTTATAACGAACGGCTGGATGAGTGATGTGGTAATTGTCGTAGCTGTAACAGATTTTGAGGCGCGTTCTCGAGCCCATGGGATAAGTCTATTTCTTGTGGATAATGGCATGAAGGGATTCGTCAAAGGAAATAAACTGGAGAAGATTGGTTTGAAAGCACAGGTTTCCTGACTTTATTTGAACTTTAAAGATTGCTCTTCTGAACTTAAGCATCCACAGTATTTTGCTATTGTATTAATTTTTAAATAATTGTTTTCACTGGTTTTGTTGGAAACAGAATCATCTGTCGAGTATTCCTGCCTGTATAATTGAAATATATATAAAATATAAAATCCTTAGTGACACTTCAGATGTCAAGGTGTCAGAAGTATATAATCAGCACAGAGGAAGGCCATTGGACATCGTACCTGTGCTAATGCCTAGCTTCACATCAGACCTATCAATTCTAACTCCATTTCACTGCTCATTACTCCATCTAATTAAATTTTAAATGCTATGGCTGACTTGGCTCCTACAGCTACTTGTGTTAATGGATTCTATATTCTAATAACCCTTTGTGTGAGAAGGTTTCTTCTAACTTCCCCCCATTTATGTTTTTGATGCTATGACCTGTTACCAATTGACAGACCAGTGGAAATAATCTTTAATAATTTACCTTCTCAAACCCTTTCATCATTTTGATCATTTCTGTGGGATTCCACCATTAACCTTCCCTGCTTTAGTGAATACAGTGATAGCTTTTCAAGCCGCTCCTCATCACTGTATCCTCTCATCCCTTGCATCCTTCACAAAGCTACTTTTTGCTTGGGTCCAAAGTCTTTTCCTTAATAGGGTGTGCAAAACTGCACACAGTACTCCACACTGACCTAACCAATGTTGTGTACAGATTAAATATCACTTCCTTGTTTTTGCATTCAATACCCCCGCATACAAAGCCCATCTGCCTTTTTAAAGCCGTTTGCCACCTGCAATTCTGCTTTTAAAAATCTGTACATCTGCACACCGTTGCATTGAGAATTTTACAGCTTGGGGAAACTTTTTCATTCTCTGTTTTTCCTAAAATGTACTCCTTTGCATTTATCTTAATTGAACTGCTTTTGCCACCTAACTGCACGCTCTTCTAACCTCCCAATTTCATCTCCACAGTTGGCTATGCTTCTTAGTTTGATGTCATCAAAAAATGCTATTAGTGCCCCTGTGCTCAATTCAAAATCACTTCTATTTCTGGAGAATGAGAGGTCCCACACTGTTCCCTGGAGCACACCACATCTTGCCAACCTGAGAAACCCCCACCACATCTTGCCAGGTGTCAGCCTTAGCTCAGTGGTAGCTCGCTGTCCTTTAAATCAGAAGGTGTGGTTTCAAGTCCCACTCCAGAGCCTTGAGCGCATAATCGAAGCTGACATTTCAGTGCAGTACTGAGGGAGTGCTGCACTGTTGGAGGTGCCGCCTTTCAGATGGGAGGTTAAACCGAGGCCCCGTCTGCTCTCGAGTGGATGTAAACTATCCCATGGCAGTATTTGAAGAGGAGCAGGGAAGTTATTCCTGTTTTCTAGCCAACAGTTATCCCTCAGACAACGTCACAAAAAAATTATCTGGTCCTTTATTTCATTGCTGTTTGTGGGAGCTTGCTGCAAATTGGCTGCTGCGTTTCCTACATTACAACAGTGATTACACTTCAGAAAGTACTTCATTGGCGACAAAGCGCTTTGGAACATCCGGAGGTCATGATGGATGCTATATAAATGCAAGTTCGTTTGTTCTCTCGTTATGTCTTTCTCTTTTTCTCTTTCTGTCTCCTTTCTCCGTTTCCTTTTCCTTTCTCCTTTCTCTCTCTCTCCCAGGCTTTTTCAAGTCCAAGTACACCACTCCCACTGCGTTCCCTTTGTATGCTCAGTCATTTCCTTCAACAACATGGCTTCCTTCTGTGGTGTACTATTCTATGATCCTATGAACATGATTAAATTAGTCAGCACGACCTGCCTTTAATAAAACTGTCTCTACTCTTTCTGGCAATCCCATATCTTTCCAAGTGTTTCATAAAGCCAACCATTAATTTGGACTTAAGTTTTTCTGCTACCCATGCAAAGTTAGCTGGTTTGTAATTACCTTGCTTATCCTTTTCCCTTTTTTGAATACAATACCATTGCCACCTTCCAGTTCTTTGGTACAATTCCCATTTCCCAAAGATTTTGGTACGTTATGGTTAGAGCCTCAGCTGTTTCATCACTCGCCAACCTGAGCGTGGCTGCTTCTTAGACTTTATTTTTGACCTAACCTTCACCCATAGAACTCTGGTCACTAACTTTTACTCCTGTTGAGAATATTTTCAGCTTGTATCTTACCCATTTTGTGCTTAATGCTTTTGATTATTGATCTATTTTATCTGCCAACTTTCCTGTCCAATTTAATCCAGATTAGGTCCCATTTCAATTAGAATTAGCTCTCGTTCAGTGCAGCAACTTTGTTTTTGACACTTTTTTTCTTTATTATGACAGTAAGCTTTATTAAATTATGATCGTTGGCCTCTACATTCAGTTATCCCAAGTTATATAATATAACTGGTAGATAAACTGTTTGGACATTGTAGACTTAACTGATTTCACGTCAGTTATCTAGAATGCTGCTTGTTTATTTATTCTTGGAATGTGAACGAAGCTGACATTTACTGCCCATTTTAGTTGCTTTCTTGAACTGCTGCAGTCCATTTGGAAATGCTCCCACAATAATGCTGCCTGGGGTCCCGAAGGCCCTAGGTTTTGCTCCTCTTTATTTAAGCTCCCAGCATGCTAATGCAGACCTCTCAGAATTATTTGTAATTGAGCATTTAAGTTTTACAACTATATAACATGAAGCCTGAAAAGTTTTTAGAATCATATAACATAGAAGGAGGCCATTTGGCCCATCATGCCTGTGCCAGATCTTTGAAAGAGCTATCCAATAGCCCCCGCTCTTTCCCCATAGCCCTGTCACGAGATTATTTTGTCCCTTCTGTGTCAGCCCTGGCTCAGTGGATAGCGCTCTCCCCTCTGAGTCAAAAGGTTGTGGGTTCAAACCCCCACTCCAGAGACTTGAGCACAAAATCTAGGCTGACACTCCAATGCAGTGCTGACGGAGTTGCTGCACTATCGGAGGTGTCCTCTTTCGGATGAGACGTTAATCAGTCTGCCCTCTCAGGTGGATGTAAAAGATCCCATGGCACTATTTCAAAGAAGAGCAAGGAAGTTATCCCCGGTGTCCTGGCTAATATTTATCCCTCAATCAACATCACTAAAACAGATTATCTGGTCATTATCAGATTGCTGTTTGTGGGAGCTTGCTGTGCACAAATTGGCTGCTACGTTTCCTACATTACAACAGTGACTACACTTCAAAAGTAATTCATTGGCTGTAAAGCGCTTTGGGGTGTCCTGAGGTGGTGAAAGGCGCTATATAAATGCAAGTCTTTTTTCTTTGTGTGTATTTTGGATACTGTGTGTAAGCACTAACTATTACTTACATTCACTGAAGTAATGGATAAGATTAAGAAGCTGTAAATTATACTGCCTAGACTGACACAAATGCTCTTGTTCTTTTTGAATGGAAAGGATACAGCTGAGCTCTTCTTTGAGGATGTTCGCTTGCCAGCTGAAGCTCTACTAGGGAAGGTTAATAAGGGATTCTACTATCTAATGACCGAGCTTCCACAGGTAATGGCTGCGGATTTTTATTATCACTTGCTTCGTGATTTTGCAATTTCTCTCCCTGTATTGTTCTAAGGTACGAGCTGGCAGCTTTCACTCGTGGCCATTTTTCATGTGTGAGCCGAGACATACCATTCAATCATGGAAAGGATTGTAGCGGAGCCCAATCCTACTCATCATGCACACAGTTGGAGTCATTGGGTAACAATTATGAGGGGCAATCTTGGTTGAGTTTTTCCCCCATTTCTAGCCCAGGGCACTGAGGCTAAATACAGCACCCCAACTGTTGCCCTAATTGAGATCCACTAGCTTAATGCAGGGCAGGAATTGAACCTGTCACCACCTGGTCTGTATAGTTCAGTAGTACACTGGGTCATGCCTTTATCCACTAGGCCATGGAGTGGAGCTAGCTGTGCATTGTTTAAATGAAGGCCTGGGAATGATACCCAGCTGCAGTGAGAACTGCTGACTCAGGTCACTACTGCTAAGTGCCAATTTCCATGTTAGAATCATAGCATGGCAAGTTTCCAACAAGCAGCCTGGGAAGGGGAGAGATATTTTTCTTAACACAAATATTTAGCTTTTCTCGCCTAACTGTACTGATGAAGAAGGGGGAGAGGATTACTTTGCATTGCCGTCTCTTGTACTAGTGCTGCCCTTTAATGTTATTTTGTAAACTCACCTGATGACCTCGGGGTGAAATACAGACAGAAAGTTGCTAGGCTCGTTCTTGGTGGCAGTAGACAGCACTAAAATTGGTCTGGGCTAGGTGCAGGATAAGTCAGCCAGGGTTCTCGCTCCTGTCCAGTGACCCCCTACTAGAACGTACGTGCATGGACACCAGGTGAAAACAGGATCAGGCTTGGCTGTGGTGCCCTCTGTGTAAAAGTCGGATAGCCAGGTGGTGAACGATAGAGTACTAGAGCCTAGTCTTCAGTCGCTTACAACCCTTTATTTACAGAGACACACATCACATACTGTGCACCCCCAACATAAGCTTGCAACCCTTCCCCAGCCTACTCCCATATACATATATGCACAAGAGAGCCCCCAATTAATACCCACCACCTGAATACAATTAAAACCCAATTGCTATACCACTTGAATACAATTAACACTCTGCATTCTTAGTCTAGACCTGCTTGACGAATGGCCACTTCAGAAAGGTACCACAGGGATACCAATGCCCATGGAGCCACCCTGCAGCAAGAGCTGACACCTTCGAGAGAGGGAAGAATATTGGAAAATAGTAATATTGTTCCTGTCCTTTTTGTTAAACTGCAAGCCTGTGACATCTTTGGAAGGGGTAGGGATAGTATGAAGAAGATACTGAGCCCAACAGTGAGAAAATACCAGCAAAATTGTAAAGCAGAAAAAGAAATGTAGTCGGACTATCCAATAGCTTAATGACCATCTTTTGAAACATTAAAAAAAGATGGCATGGATTTGATTTGCTGCCCTGTCCTATATCAGATTGTTATTTGCTTGTATAACCTGCCATTAAATTTGTATATCCCACCATGCACAAAATATAATTTGTATTAACCTGTGCCATTTATATTGCTAAGTTCTGTTTGTGAGGTGCAAATATGATGGATTCTGTTGCATTTATTCCTGTCTGAAATAAAGCGTAACTCTGTATGTTTAAAGGAACGGTTGCTAATTGCAGACATGGCCCTTGCCAACTGTGAATTCATGTTTGAAGAAACCAGAAAGTATGTGAAGCAGAGAAAGGCCTTTGGAAAAACTATTGCTGATTTGCAGGTGAGTGCAAGTTAATTACAATAAATGTTCGCTTCTGGAGGAAATGAAAGGCTTGTATGAAATGAGTGATTTGGTGAACGAACAGAATTTAACAAACTGGTTAGTTTCACAATACTGAGATAACATAAAACTCTTGCAGTTATTGACATGAAATGTGACAGAAGCTGAATAGCATTCAAAAGTTGTGTAAGAGAACTGTCCTTAGACTTGTGAACAGCTTAGGTAAAATTAATTGCCTTTCTTTTCCTCTTACCTCCCCCATCCTCAGAAAGGGGATGTGGCTTTCCCCATGGCACTTTTTCTATTTATGGATTTACTTATTTTTTTAACCATCCTCAAGAAGGGGTTGACTCTTTCTGAGTTGTTACATGGGTACCAGAAACCCTCCAATAACTTTTTTTATTCGTTCCTGGGATGTGGGCGTCACTGGCAAGGCCAGCATTTATTGCCCATCCCTAGTTGCCCCATAGAAGGTGGTGGTGAGCTGCCTTCTTGAACCGCTGCAGTCCGTGTGGTGAAGGTACTCCCACAGTGCTGCTAGGGAGGGAGTTCCAGGACTTTTGACCCAGTGATGATGAAGGAACGGCGATATATTTCCCAGTCAGAATGGTGCGTGACTTGGAGGGGAACTTGGAGGTGGTGGTGTTCCCATGCGCCTGCTGCCCTTGTCCTTCTAGGTGGTAGAGGTCGCGGGTTTGGGAGGTGCTGTCGAAGAAGCCTTGGCGAGTTGCTGCAGTGCATCTTGTAGATGGTACATGCTGCAGCCAAAGTGCACCGGTGCTGGAGGAAGTAAATGTTGGATGAGGTGCCAATCAAACGGGCTGCTTTCTCCTGGATGGTGTCGAGTTTCTTGAGTGTTTGTTGGAGCTACACTCATCCAGGCAAGTGGAGAGTATTCCATCACACTCCTGACTTGTGCCTTGTAGATGGTGGAAAGTCTTTGGGGAGTCCGGAGATACTCACCGTAGAATACCCAGCCTCTGACCTGCTCTTGTAGCCACATTATTTATGTGGCTGGTCCAGTTAAGTTTCTGGTCAATGGTGACCCCCAGGATGTTGATAGGGGATTTAGCGATGGTAATGTCGTTGAATGTCCAGGTCTTGCTGCATGCTGGCATCGACTGCTTCATTATCTGAGGAGTTGCAAATGGAACTGAACACTGCAATCATCAGCGAACATCCCCACTTCTGACTTTATGATGGAAGGGAGGTCATTGATGAAGCAGCTGAAGATGGTGGGGCCTAGGATACTGCCCTGAGGAACTCCTGAAGCAATGTCCCAGGGCTGAGATGATTGTCCTCCAACAACCACAACCATCTTCCTTTATGCCAGGTATGACTCCAACCAGTGGAGAGTTTTCTCCCTGATTCCCATTGACTTCAATTTTACTAGGGCTCCTTGATGCCACACTCGGTAAAATGCAGCTTTGGTGTCGAGGGCTGTCGCTCTCACCTCACCTCAGGAATTCAGCTCTTTTGTCCATGTTTCAACCAAGGCATTAATGAGGTCTGGAGCCGAGTGGTCCTGGTGTAACCCAAACTGAGCATCAGTGAGCAGGATTTGTCCTGCTTTTTGTGGACAGTATATACCTGGGCCATTTTCCACATTGTTGGGTAGCTACCAGTGTTGTAGCTGTACTGGAACAGCTTGGCTAGAGACGCGACTAATTCTGGAGCACAAGTCTTCAGCACGACAGCCGGGATGTTGCCAGGACCCATAGCCTTTGCTGTATCCAGTGCTCTCAGCTGTTTCTAGATATCACATGGAGTGAATCGAATTGACTGAAGACTGGCTTCTGTGGTGGTGGGAACCACAGGAGTAGGCCGACATGGATCATCCACTCGGCACTTTTGGCTGAATATGGTTGCAAATGCTTCAGCCTTGTCTTTTGCACTTGTGTACTGGGCTCTGCTATCATTGAGGATGTTCATGGAGCCTACTCCTCCTGTTAATTGTTTAATTGTCCACCACCATTCACGACTGGATGAGGCAGGACTACAGACCTTTGATCTGATTCATTGCTTGTGGGATCACTTAGCTCTGTCTATAGCATGCTGCTTCTGCTGTTTAGCATGCATGAAGTCCTGTGTTGCAGCTTCCCCAGGTTGGCACCTCATTTTTAGGTATGCCTGGTGCTGCTCCTGGCATGCTCTTCTACACTCCTCATTAAACCAGGGTTGGTCCCCTGGCTTGATAGTAATGGTAGTGTGAGAGATATGCCGGGCCATGTGGTTACAGATTGTGGTGGAATACAATTCTGCTGCTGCTGATGGCCCACAGCATCTCGTGGATGCCCAATTTTGAGCTTCTAGATCTGTTCTGAATCTATCCCAGTTAGCATGTTGGTAGTGCCACACAACACGATGGAGGGTGTCCTCAGTGTTAAGATAGGACTTCGTCTCCGCAAGGACTGTGCGGTGGTCACTGCTACCAATACTGTCATGGACAGATGCATCTGTGGCAGGTAGATTGGTGAATACGAGGTCGTGTGTTTTTCCCAGTCTCACTGTTATGTCCTTCAGGACTCTGCCAGCTCGGTCAGTAGTGGTGCTACCGAGCCACTCTTGGTGATGGACATTGAAGTTCCCCACCCAGAGCGCATTCTGTGCCCTTGCTACTCTCGGTGCTTCTTCCAAGTAGTGTTCAACATGGAGGAGTATTGATTCATCAGCTGAGGGAGGGCACTAGGTGGTAATCAGCAGGCGGTTTCCTTGCCCATCCTTGACCTGATACCATGAGACTTCATGGGGTCAGGAGTCAATGTTGAGGACTCCCAGGGCCACTCACTCCCACCTGTATACCACTGTGCTGCCACCTCTGGTGGGTCTGTGCTGTCGGTGGGACAGGACATACCCAGGAATGGTGATGGAGGAGTCTGGGACATTGGCTGGAAGGTATGATTCTGTGAGTATGACTGTATCAGGCTGACAGCTCTCCCAGTTTTGGCATAAGTCCCCAGATGTTGGTGAGGAGGACTTTGCAGGGTCGGTGCTGGTGCCTAGGTCGACGCTGGGTGGTCTGTTCGGTTTTATTCTTATTGTTTTTGTACCAGCCTGTTACAACCGAGTGGCTTGCTATGCCATTTCAGAGGGTAAGGACGGCAGATATCCTTCCCCAACGGACGTTACTGAACCAGATGGGTTTTTACGACAACCTGATTACTGACACTAGCTTTTTATTCCAGAATTATTTAATTAACTGAATTTAAATTCCCCAGCTGCTGTGGTGGTGTGGTAAACCACTGTTATACCTGTCTGTATGTGTATGTGTATTCCACTAGGTACAGGTCTGGACATGCCTCGGCTGACTCCTCCCACTATTCCAGGTATATAAGTGACTACCTCCCAGTCCCTTAGTATTCTGGACGAGTCGACCACTCGAGACTAGACCTTCATTCTTTAGTTAATAAAAGCCTGGTTGTTACTCGCTTAACCTCAGTCTTTTGAGTAATTGATGGCGCATCAATTTTATTAACTAAATTTTTTATAATGGAGAAGATCCTCACACCAGCATGCCTGGACCTGGACAGTCGGGAAGCGGACGCTTCCACCAAGTTTGCTCACTGGCTCATGTGCTTCGAGGCATTCCTGACTGCCTCCACTGCGGTCGTAACGGATGCAAACAAACTGTCTGTCCTGATCTCCAGGGTGAACCACCGAGTGTACTCGGTCATCCGGGACGCGACCTTGTACACAGCCGCCCTCCAGCTCCTCAAGATCCAGTACACGCGCCCTGTGAACGAAATTTACGCCAGGCACCTCCTGGGGAGTCGCAAGCAACAACCTGGGGAATCGACTGAGGAATACCTCCAAGCACTGTCCGTGCTTGGCCGGGCCTGTGGGTGTAAGGCGGTAACGTCCACTAAGTACACGGAGGAACTGATCCGGGATGCCTTCGTAGCGGGCCACAGGTCCAACTACACCCGACAGCGACTGCTGGAGCAGAGTGACCTCACCCTCGACAAAGCCTCCGAAATTGCACTAACGCTGGACGCAGCCTACCGGGGCATGGATGCCTACTCCTCTGCACCGTGGACGCCGCGGGGAACGACAACCTGGGACACGGTAGGACAGCCCCATAGCACCGTGCCGCCACAGCCCAACAACGGCCCAACCACCGCAGCAGTGTCCCAAAGCCAGACAGCAGTATCCCAAGGCCAGAAATGCTACTTCTGTGGCCAGGCCAAACACCCCAGAGCGCGCTGCCCGGCGAAGAATGCAACCTGCTCGGGCTGCGGGAAAAAGGGACACTACGCTAGCGTCTGCAAGGCCAAAGCCACCCCGAACGCCAGCAGCGCCGCGTGTGGGCCGTGCGAGCCGCCATCTTGGGCCCCCAACAGCGCCCCGTGCGGGCCGCCATCTTGGGCCTCCCCAGCCATGTGCGAACCACCGCAGCAGCAGCCATCTTGGACGCCTCCAGCCACATGGGACTCATGGACGCCGCCATCTTGGACACCAGCCGGGACGCAGCAGGCCGCTAACCCCCCCCCCCCCCCCCCCCCCCCATCTGATACCCGCAGCGACACACCGACCCCTACGCTGGCCTCTGTTAGGCTGGACCAAACGAGACCGCACCAACTAGCTCGGTCCAAAATGGACGTTAAAGTAAACGGCCATGCAATAAACTGCCTTTTTGACTCCGGGAGCAGAGAGCTTCATCCACCCCGACACGGTGCGGCGTTGCTCTCTCCCAGTCCTGCCTGCGCACCAGCGGATTTCTATGGCCGCCGAGTCCCAGTCAGCGGACATTGGCGGCTACTGCGTGGTGACACTAGTAGTAGACGGGGACTGTGTTCAATAATTTTAAACTCCTGGTCCTGCCCCAACTTTGCGCTGCCGTTCTACTGGGGTTGGATTTCCAGTGCCACCTCAAAAGCGTTACGGTGGCCCCCTCCCCCCACTCAGTCCGCAGCCAGCAGCCTCCAAATTGCCCGCCGCGCACCAGATGCAACCTCTCCACACTCAGAGTCCCACCCCCCCCCCCCCCCCCCCACTGTTTGCTAACCTCACCCCCGACTGTAAGCCCATCGCCACAAAGAGCAGGCGATACAGTGCCGGGGACAGGGTTTTCATCAAAACCGAAGTGGAGCGGCTCCTGAAGGAGGGGATTATTGAGGGCAGCTCCAGCCCCTGGCGAGCCCAGGTTGTGGTCGTTAAGACCGGCGAGAAACAACGCCTGGTCATCGACTACAGCCAAACAATAAACTGCTACACCCTGCTGGACGCCTACCCACTCCCCCGCATAGCTGACATGGTCAACCAGATCGCGCAGTACCGCGTCTTTTCGACCATTGACCTGAAATCAGCGTACCACCAGCTCCCCATCTGCCCCGAAGACCGCCAGCATACTGCTTTTGAGGCAAACGGCCGCCTCTATCACTTCCTTAGGGTTCCCTTTGGCGTTACCAACGGGGTCTCCGTCTTCCAAAGGGAGATGGACCGGATGGTCGATCAAAACGCGCTGCAGGCCACTTTCCCTTACCTAGACAATGTGACCATCTGCGGCCATGACTTGCAGGACCATGACGCAAACCTCGAGAAATTCCTCCGCACCGCCCAACTCCTGAACCTGACATATAACAAGGAGAAGTGCATATTCCGCACATACCGCCTCGCCATCCTTGGCTGTGTTGTGGAACACGGGGTCATCGGTCCCGACCCGGACCGGATGCGTCCCCTTATGGAACTCCCACTGCCTAAAAGCTCTGAAGAGGTGCCTAGGGTTTTTTTCCTACTACGCCCAGTGGGTCCCCTACTATGCAGACAAAGCCCGTCCGCTGATCAAATCCACCTCTTTTCCCCTGATGGCAGATGCCCGCTCGGCCTTCCACCATATCAAGGAGGACATTGCCAAAGCCACCATGCACGCAGTGGACGAATCCATCCCCTTCCAGGTGGAAAGCGATGTGTCCGACTTCGCTCTGGCCGCCACCCTTAATCAGGCGGGGAGACCTGTGGTGTTCTTCTCACGAACCCTCCAGGGCCCGGAGACCAGACACTCCGCGGTCGAGAAGGAGGCCCAGGCTATTGTTGGAGGCTGTGCGTCATTGGAGGCACTACCTGGCCGGAAAACGATTTACCCTGCTCACTGACCAGCGTTCAGTTGCTTTTATGTTCAACAACAAGCAGAGGGGCAAAATCAAAAATGACAAGATCTTGAGGTGGAGAATCGAACTTTCCACCTACAATTACGAGATCTTGTACCGGCCTGGGAAGCTCAATGAACCCCCAGATGCCCTATCGCGTGGCACCTGCGCCAGCGCGCAGATCGATGGGCTGAGGGCCCTCCACAATGACCTCTGCCACCCAGGGGTCACCAGGTTCTTCCACTTCATCAAGGCCCGCAACCTGCCTTACTCCATTGAGGAGGTCAGGACCATGACCAAGAACTGCCAAGTCTGCGCTGAGTGCAAACCGCACTTTTATAGACCAGACAGAGCCCACCTGATAAAAGCCACTCGCCCTTTCGAACGCCTGAGCGTCGATTTTAAAGGGCCTCTCCCCTCCTCCGACCGCAATGTGTACTTCCTCAACATCATTGACGAGTACTCCCGTTTCCCATTCGCTATCCCCTGCCCGGACATGACCAGTGCCACGGTCATTAAATGTCTGAACAGCCTCTTCACCCTGTTCGGTTTCCCCAGCTATATCCATAGCGACCGGGGCTCATCGTTTATGAGCGACGAACTCCGCCAGTACCTGCTCGCTAGGGGTATAGCCACAAGCAGGACCACCAGTTGCAACCCCCGGGGGAACGGACAGGTGGAAAGAGAGAATGCGACAGTTTGGAAGGCCGCCCTGCTAGCCTTAAAGCCTAGGGGCCTTCCGACCTCCCGCTGGCAGGAGGTGCTCCCCGATGCGCTCCATTCGATTCGGTCACTGCTCTGCACTGCCACCAATGCCACCCCTCACGAGAAAATGTTTGTCTTCCCAAGGAAGTCCACATCGGGGACAGCGTTACCGCCATGGCTGACGTCCGCAGGGCCGGTACTACTGAGAAGACACGTGAGGACCAATAAAACGGACCCCCTGGTCGAGAGGGTCGACCTCCTCCACGCCAACCCCCAGTACGCTTATATTGCGTACCCGGACGGGCGGGAGGATGCAGTCTCCATACGAGACCTCGCACCCTCGGGGACCGCTGTAACCCGCTACCCATTACCACCCCCCCCCCCCCCACGACACCCTCGGGGACCGCTGTAACCCACTACCCATTACCACCCCCCCCCCCCCCCCCCCCCCACGACCCGATATCCAACCCCAGCAGCCGGCTCGCCTTGGACCGTCACCCACAAGGACTACACTCCAGTGCCCCAGCCTACACGGGACGCGACGCCGGAAGCTCCACCACCCCTGCCGTCGCCATGTCGATCACAGCGGCAGACAAGACCTCCGGAGAGACTCCAATACACGAACTTTTAAATACACTTCACCCCGCCGGACTCAATTTTAAACAAGGGGTGAATGTGGTAAACCACTGTTATACCTGTCTGTATGTGTATTCCACTAGGTACAGGTCTGGACATGCCTCGGCTGACTCCTCCCACTATTCCAGGTATATAAGTGACTACCTCCCAGTCCCTTAGTATTCTGGACGGGTCGACCACTCGAGACTAGACCTTCATTCTTTAGTTAATAAAAGCCTGGTTGTTACTCGCTTAACCTCAGTCTTTTGAGTAATTGATGGCGCATCAGTTGGGATTTGAACTCACGTCCCCAGATCATTAGTCCAGGCCTCTGGATTACTAGTCCAGTGACATAACCACTATGCTACCCTACCCCTTGCCCAAGTGGCCAATCTTTGTGTTTGAGCCCAGACCGTGAGTGTTGGCAAGGCATTCCACCGTTGAGGACCGCATCGCTGAGCTCCATCTTGTACAACATCCACACAGACTTTGCAGCCATGGATTGTAAGGAGGAGCAGGACCCCTGGCTGATTTTGCCCACTCCCCTCCCCATTCTGTAGCCCAGGAGGCCAGCTGCTCTGCACTGACCAGAAGACCAATCTGGGACCTTCCGGTTTATATGGCCTTTGCCCTCAAATCCATTGGTAGAACCTGATGAAGTTTTAATGACCATACAAGAAAATGGTTCTAACAGACTCGAATCTGGCACTTTAACTTAAAAGCTCTGATGTGTCAAGAAGTACTTGATGTAACAGAATGAAAGTTCATTGCCAGGACAATTCTAGCATTCCTCCACATTTGGGCTAGGAGGGCAGTGGGCTAATAACAGAATAAAGCATGACAATATTTTTTTGCAATACTGTTATGCCCTTGGCTTGATAACCAAAATATTACAGTCATTGCTTTTCATTTGCTTAACTGTTCTAAATTCTCTCAAGCCTTGAAGTCAGCAGAAATGGCTTACACTTTAGATAGAGCAGACCTACTGAATGTCACAGTGAGCAATTTTATAAATGAAGTGACACATACAATAGTTTTATATTGATCAGCAATTGCTGACACTTAAGGTCATCTTTCATTCATCAGAAATTTTTTAATGAAGTATTATGAGAGATGCCACTCTGCAATTTGCTATCTAGTCATGAAACGTAGAGAGTGCATGAAACTGTGGTAAGGATTCCTCTTCCTTTCACTTCTAGACTGTGCAGCACAAGCTGGCAGAAATAAAGACACAGGCTTGTGTGGGACGAGCGTTCATCGACAGCTGCCTGCAGTTGCACACGGAACGGCGACTGGATTCTGCTACTGCTTCCATGGCCAAATACTGGTACTTGTGCTGCATTGGTTTCTAGAGGTTATCCACTTTGGTGTCAAAAACAGGAAGGCAGATTATAATAGAATGGCAATAGATTGGGAGAAGGGGAAGTGCAACGAGACCTGGGTGTACTTGTACACCAGTCGCTGAAAGTAAGCATGCAGGTGCAGCAGGCGGTTAAGAAGGCAAATGGTATGTTGGCCTTCGTAGCGAGAGGGTTTGAGTACAGGAACAAGGATGTCTTGCTGCAGTTGTACAGGGCCTTGGTGAGACCACACCTTGAGTATTGTGTGCAGTTTTGGTCGCCTTATCTGAGGAAGGATGTTCTTGCCATGGAAGGAGTGCAGCGAAGGTTCACCAGGCTGATACCTGGAATGGCAGGAATGACGTATGTGGAGAGATTGGGTCGATTGGGCTTGTACTCGCTGGAGTTTAGAAGAATGAGAGGGGATCTCATCGAAACTTATAAAATTCTAACAGGACTAGACAGACTAGATGCTGGAAGGATGTTCCCGATGGTCAGGGAGTCCAGAACCAGGGGTCATAGTCTAAGGATAAAGGGGTAAGCCATTTAGGACAGAGATGAGGAGGAATTTCTTCACCCAGAGAGTGGTGAACCTGTGGAATTCTCTGCCAAAGAAGGCAGTAGAGGCCAATTCATTAAATATATTCAAGAAGTAGTTTTAATATATTTCTTAAGGCTAAAGGGATCAAGGGATATGGAGAGAAGGCAGGGACAGGGTACTGAATTTGGATGATCAGCCATGATCTCATTGAATGGTGGAGCAGGCTCGAGGGGCCGAATGGCCTACTCCTGCTCCTATCTTCTATGTTTCTATCTATGTGTGCTTCAACAGTGAGCTTTAGTAGTATAAATAATTAATGTTGTATGCAGTTCATGCCAGCAAAAATATAATGGCTTGCCATTTTCATATTCGTATTCAAGGTATGCTACTGTCAGCGCTCCAATTTTACTGAATTGTCGTTGTGGTCATGTGAACTTTCAATGGAGCCATACTATAGATCTTTTATTCCCCACCAGAATTTTTGTGACGCTTATTAGTAAGAAAGAATGAACTTGAATTTATATAGCACCTTTAACAATCCCAAAGTATTTCCAACTAATGAAGTATTTTTGAAGTGTAGTCACTGTTGTAATGTAGGGAAAGTTATTGTGTAGAAATTTTTGTTCCGTGCCTGCTTGAACTCTGGATAAACAGCCAGTGATACATTAGATAACAAGTTTTGTCCTTGAGAACTTGGGTTGTGTCTGGAGGTTCTTTTGAATTAGGTGGTTACATTTCTGTGACGTAGCGGGAGCAATTAAGTAGTCACAGAAGTAATGTTATCACACTACATTGAAGAGTATTGGCTTAAATATATTTCTTATAACATATTTGATACCAATACACTATATCTCTGACAACAATGTTACTTATATGTTGAGGTGGTAGCTCACTTGCCCCTGAGTCAGAAGGTTGTGGATTCAAGGAAAAAACATAGATAGGAACCAGCTGACAATGGAAAACAAGGGTGGGAGGGGTTTTAGCTCTGGGGCTGTTCATTTCAAAAGATGCCAACAGCAGTTTGGGTCCTCTTATCATGGATACACCCTACTTGTGATGCGGCTGTGCTCTGCTTGTCAACCATACTTGGGATACTGTAGCTGAACATGGTGAGTTGCAGCCACAGCATTGCAAATGATGCTAATGGCACTTTCAAATTCCCAACTGTGTAGTCTTTGGCCCTCCACATGCATGATATTTCTGCTCCATCACATCCACAACCCCACCTCTGATGCCCTTATCCCCAGTTAAACCTTTACTCTCTCTCTCCCTGGTCATTCCCTCTGGAACAGCCCCCCATCTCCATTCCCTTAAGTCCAAGGGATGTCGACTTAAACCATTCATGGCGGACACTGGTTTATGTAGTGTCCGTGTGTTGATAAAGATACTGAAGACAGGAGTTGGTTCACAGGTGTTTACTAAGCAAAGTCTGGGGGGGGGGGTTCCCTAACGGATATACACAATATACAGGCTTATATAGCCTGAGTGGCAATTACCGGCATTACAGCACACCTGGGGCTCTTAAAGGCACATACACTACAGTTTAGCCATTCATTGCCAAATCTGGCTGGACTACCTCAAGCACCATTGGCTCTTGCTCTCCTCTATATACTGCTTACATCTCCAGGATCATCCTGGAATGAAGAGGTAATTCTCGACTTCTCCACTATGAACTGTCTTCTTAAACCCCTCCACTCTCGCCTCCAACAACAAGTGCGAGGAGCTCAGAGACTTCTTTGTCACTAAGATTGAGACCGTCCATTCAACTGCCTTTGCCGCATCCCACCCTACCCCTAGCCTACCAAGCCAAACTTTCCCCAAGGTTCCCCCCCTGCCCTCGCCCTGAACTCGCATCTTTCTCTAGTTTTTCCTCCTATCTGACCTCATGCTCTATCTCGTCGATGAGACCCACCTCTTGTTCTCTCAACCCTATTCCCACTGAAATGCTCAACACCCAACTTCCCTTCCTGGCCCCCATGTTAGCTGATATTGTAAACTGTGGCCTCTCCTCTGGTACTGTCCCCCTCCCTTTCAAATCTGCCATCATCACCACCCACCCCCCCTCCAAAAAATAGCCTTCTGCCCTTGCAAACTGCCGCCTCGTCTCCAACCTTCCTTTCCTCTCAAGTCCTTGAACATGTTGTCACCTCCCAAATCCGTGCCCATCTTTCCCACAACTCTATGTTTGAACACCTCAAATCAGGTTTCCGCCCCAGCTACAGTGCTGAAATGGCCCTAATCAAAGTCACAAATGATATCCCCTGTGACTGTGAAGACTGAAGCCATTGTCTTTGGCCCACGCCATAAACTCCGTTGCCTAGCCATTAATTCCATCCCGCTCCCTGGCCACTGTCTGAGGCTGAACCAGATTGTTCACAACCGTGGCTATTTGACCCTGATCTGAGCTTTCGACCCATGTCCTCTCTATTACCAAGACAATTACTTCCATCTCTGTAATATTGCCCACCTGCTGAAACCCTCATCCATGCTTTTGTTACCTCTAAACTTGACTATTCCAACGCTCTCCTGGCCAGCCTCTCATCCTCCACCCTCTGTAAACTTAAGGTCATCCAAACTCTGCTGCCCGTGTCCTAACATGCACCAAGTCCCATTCTCCCATCATCCCTGTGCTCGCTGACCTACATTGGCTCTCGGTCCAGCAACGCCTCAAATTTAAAATTCTCATCCTTGTTTTCAAATCCCTCCATGACCTTGCCCCTCCCTATCTCTAACCTCCTCCAGCTCTACAGCCCTTTAAGAACTCTGCGTTACTCCAATTTTGGCCTCTTGCGTATCCCCAACTTCCTTCTCCCCACCATTGGCGACTGTACCTTCAGCTGACCCTAAGCTCTGGAATTCCCTCCCTAAACCTCTCCACCTCTCTACCTTTTTGCTCCTTGAGACCTCCCTCTTTGACCAAACTTTTGGTCGCCTGTCCTAATATTGCCATATGTGGCGTGGTGTCAAATTTTATCTGGTAACGCTCCTGGGATGGCGATGAAGTCAAGATGGCGACCGAGACAGTCCGGCGCTCTCCCGGCTTCGGGCGGACCGCTCTCGTCGCTCCCGCAACCGGAGCGAGGTGTTCGGCGAGTCGGGACGCAGCAGCAGCCATGTCGACCCGCTAGAGCACGTCAGCTGGCTGCTCCTCAGTGGGGAAGCATTCCGACTGGGAGGAGGGGAGCTGAGCATGGCAGCCAGAGGCCAGACTGGAAGCGGGAGAAGCAGGCCCAGGCCGTCGGACCGTGGAGCCGGCGACGGCGAGTTGGAGGCCGCAGCGACTGGAGGATGTGTTCAGCGAGTCGGGCGGAGGCAGCGCAGCGCATCGAGCAGCAGCCACGACGACTCGCAGTCTGACTGGGAGGAGGGGAGCCGGGAATGGTGGCCAGCGGGTGAGCGGGAGAAGCAGGCCACCACACGTGGAGCCGAGCCAGCAACAGTGAGGAGGAGGCCGCGGTGACGAGGAGGACGGAGCGGCTGAGGGACATCGTGCTCCCACTGCCACTGGATGCCAAAGAATTGACTTCTGAACACGGCGCTGTAAAAATAGCTGACGTGTCCCTACGGGGAGTAAGCATTCCATTGTACTAGTTACAAATGGCAAATAAAATTGATTGGATTTGGGATGTTTTACTATGTTAAAGATGCTATATTAATGCAAGTTGTTGGTTGGTAAACTCAGTGAGCAGGTACTGAGCACAGAGTGAATCCCAAACTCACTGGGTGGACATGTGGCAGATGAAATTTAACGCAGAAAAGTGCAAAGTGATAATTTTGGTAGAAAGAGTGAGGAGAGGAAATATAAACTAAAGGGTACAATCTGAACAGAGACCTGGGGGTATATGTGCACAAATCATTGAAGGTGGCAGGGCAGGTTGAGAAAGCAATTAAAAAAGCTTATGGGATCCTGGGCTTCATGAATAGAGGTATAGAGTACAAAAGCGTGATAATTATGATGACCCTGTATAAAACACTGGTTTGGCCTCAACTGGAGTATTGTGTCCAATTCTGGGCACCGCACTTTAGGAAGGATGTGAATGCCTTAGAGAGGTGCAGAAAGGATTTACGAGAATGATTCCAGGGATGCGGGACTTCGGTTACATGGATAGACTGGAGAAGCTGGGGTTGTTCGCCTTAGAGCAGAGAAGGTTGAGAGGAGATTTGATAGAGGTATTCAAAATCATGAGGGGTCTGGACAGAGTAGATAGAGTGAAACTGTTCCCATTGGCAGAAGGGTCGAGAACCAGAGGACACAGATTTAAGGTGATTGGCAAAAGAACCAAAGGCGACATGAGGAAAAACTTTTTTTACTCAGCGAGTGGTTAGGATCTGGAATGCACTGCCTGAAAGGGTGGTGGAGGCAGATTCAATCGTGGCTTTCAAAAGGGAGTTGGATAAGTACCTGAAGGAAATAAAATTGTAGGGCTACGGGGAAAGGGTGGGGGATTGGGACTAGCTGAAGTGCTCATGCAGTGAGCCGGCACGGGCTCGATAGGCCGAATGGCCTCCTTCCATGCTGTAACCATTCTATGATTCTATGAAACACAGCAACTGGTGGGTAGAAAAGTGGCATTGTGGGGATAGAAATTCTGCAGCTGGAGTTGAGCTATGAGGCAATTTCCTGGGCCATGGAATCATGGGGCATGATTCCAGATGTGGAACTAATTAGCGTCAGTATGCCACCTTTTACAGAATTGCATTTGCAAAAGTTGTACAAAATGTGAATTTCAGGGATTGACTAAGCTATAATGACGATATTTGTTCATCAGGTTCAAAGGATATTTTATGGCGTAGGAATGCATAAATACATTTAAGATCTTTTTACCTTGTTTAACAGTTGCCAAAAATCGCAAGCACATCACACAATGAATTGTGTTTTGAAGTGCAATAAATGCTTTTTGTTCTGTTTGTGTAGAAGGTCGGGCCTCCACTTTCTGAATCGCCTCTAATAGAGCCACTGGAGAGTAGAAGTAAACGATTACAAAATATGGTGGTCTTTGAATTGGTCTGGTGAATGTTTTTTAAAAATTGTATTCAGTGGATCTGGGAATTGAAGCTGAAGTGGTTCTAGGTGTCACTCTGCTCTTGTCAAAATACTTTTGTGTTGCTACGCAGGCACAAGGATCCATTGAACTGGCTCAGTGCATTTAGCAGGCCACAGGAGGGGGCAGTTGATCTGACCGCAGAACTCAAGACCTACGAAATGGCCTACACTTCCACTGGGTTTACAACACAGAAGGAGGCCATTCAGCCCATTGTGTCTGTGTTGGCTCTTTGCTAGAACAATCCAAGACTAATTCCACTGCCATACTCTCTCTTTCCATAGCCCTGTGTGTTCCTCTGTTTTTAAATATTTGTCCAATTTTCCCTTAAAAGATGCAATGGTCTCTGATTCAAACACTCATGCCATCCTCCAGCAACCCTCTGTGTAAAGAAGTTTCTCCTAACATCTCTCCTTACTCCGAAACAACAACAGAAAATGCTGGAAAAACTCAGCTCTCCTTACTCTCTTGGTATTGATGACCCCTCATCACTGATTTCCCAACCAGAGGAAATAGTCTTTTCCTATTCGCTCTATAAATTCATAATTTTAGAAACCTCTATTAAATCTTTTAGCCTCCCCTGCTTCTGTGGAAATAATCCCAGTATCTCAGGTATTTTCCACCCCTGCATCATCCTGGTGAATCTACGCTGTACATTCTCTATGTCTTTAATGTCCTTTCTATAATGGAGTGCCCACAACTACACACAGTGCACTAAATGTGGCCTAACCAATGTTTTGTACGAGTTTCTCATTATTTCTGGTATTCTTTGCCCCAATTTATAAAACCCAACACACCCTTCTGTGGCTTTCTCTGCCTGCACTTACACTTTCAGGGAATTATGTATTTGAAGTCCTAGATCTCTGTTCATCCAAACCCTTCGGTGCCTTTCCATTGACTGTATATTCCCATTCCTTGTTTTCCTCCCAAAATATATTGTCTTGCACTTATCACATTAAATTGCATCTTCCTTCTGTCTGCCCATTGTAAACTGAACAAACAATCTCCAGAATGCAACTAAAGAAAGAACTACCTTATACACAGCGCCTTCCACATCCTCAACACATCCCAAAGTTCTTCACAGCCAATAAAGTACTTTTAAAGTGTAGTCGCTGTCATGTAGGCAAACACGGCAGCCAATTTACACACAACGAGGTCCACAAACAGCAAATAACCAGTTAATCTGACCTTTTTTGATCGTGTTGGTCGAGTGAAAAAGGTTGGCCAGGAATAATTAAATGGGAAAAGAAAATTATAGAAAGACTATCAAGGAAAAAAACAGGAGCGCTCAGGGTAGTGTGATAATTTTCTCTAACAAATTCTGGTTGCCATATTATAAAAAGGATATAGAGGCACTGGAGAAGATGCAAATAAGATTTACTAGAATGATACCAGAACTGAGAGGTTATACCTATCTGGAAAGATTAAGCAGGCTTGGGCTCTTTTCTCTAGAAAGAAGACTGAGGGGTGACCTAAATTGAGGTCTTCAAGATTATGAAAGAGTTTGTTAGGGTAGACGTAGGGAAGATGTTTCCACTTGTGAGCAAGACCAGAACTCGGGGCCATAAATATAAGATAGTCACTAATAAATCCAATAGACAATTCAGGAGAAACTTCTTTACCCAAAGAGTGGTTAGAATGTGGAACTCGCTATCACAGGGAGTGGTTGAAGTGAACAGCATATATGCATTTAAGAGAAAGCTGGATAAATACACGAGAGAGAAAGGAATAGAAGGATATGTTGATGGGGTTAGATGAAAAGGGTGGGAGGAGGCTTGTGTGGAGCATAAACACCGGCACAGACAAGTTGGGCCAAATGGCCTGTCTCTGTGTTGATACTTTGTAAAGCCAAGAGATATTAGAGGTGCAAAAGCAGATAAACCTAAAAAACTGTTGAACCCAATACTAAAACATTCTTCCAGTATCAGACAGTACAACAGCATTTAGAGAGGAAACTAGAATTTTAAAAGGTAAAGGTAGTGGTGAATATGAAAATATAAAAGTTATATGAATGAATATTTTCTACAAGTACTCATTAAAGAGGAAAACATAACATGCTGAGCAATTTTTGTAGTACTGTATATTGAGTACCCAAGAGAAATATTTGAGCTAAAAGGATTGAAGAGGGACAAACCTGCTCGGCCAAATAGCATGTATGAGGGAGGAAATCTGTGGGGCACTGGCGGTGTTCCAGAGCCCTCCCCTCCTCCTCCTTGTAGTCTCACCAGCAGAAGCACACACAGTACTGATTTTTTAAAAAGGGAGACAAATCTGGCCCAGGCAAAGACAGTGCTTTGATTAAAAGCAATCTGAACTGTATGTAAATTAAACTAGTAATTCAAACTCTGTTTAAAGTAGTATTCTATTTCAAGCAGTCTATTTTATTTCTAATCATAGCAGGGGGAGAACTATTGGGATAACAGTCCAATAAATAAAAGTTAAAAGCTGCTTGTTTAAACAGAGAGGCCTCTTGTATCTTGTTACTATGGAACTATAGAGCGCTTTTAGTGGCTCAAGGCCATTGTGTCTAAATGGTTTCCTGCAGTAACCTTTGCTGAACCTTTCTATGTAACAGCTATGTATTTTATGCTTCTATGATCTAGAAAAACAGGCTTTAAATACATAGCTGATAAGTGAGGTTTTTAAAACTATTTGTCAGTAAAGTAGGGAGAAGTAGTTGGGAGGAGTTGGAGAGAGCAATTGTGGGAGCTGCACTAACATCAATAGAACTAGCCATTAATCCAAGCTAATTCCGTGATCTTAAATCAATTTAGTTCCTCGTGGTGTCAGCTCTGCACCGCCTCTGTTTCAGCAGTTTGCATAGTGTTTTTAGTTAAAGCATCCACTTGGAACTGGATTGAAACTGTCCAAGCTCAACTTGTTTCATGTAGTTGTCGTACATTTAACTAAAATATGCAAATGATTATTGTATAAACAGAATTAGTAAAAGTTAATCAGATGTGAAACTAAACATGAGGAAATGGTAAGTTCTGTGTTCACCGGCCACAGTACCAGCCCTTCACAATATTTGCTGTAAAATATGATTAGACAGACTAAATGGCATCAAAGACGTTTCAGTGTCTAACTGAAATAAGGAAGCATCTGTGGGAATATTTTTCTTTGATTATTTTTGGTTCCCCTGAAACTATTTAAAATCCTTCACCAGATTGTCTGAAGGGGAATCTATAGACCACCCCTTGTAAGGCTGACTGACCAGTGCTGTGTGTGCCTTTCTATGGAAAATTCCACTCGGAAAGCACAGCTTTTCTTTAAACTTTCCGGAAGCTTTTTCAGACAAAGGTTATATGCTTTGCTCCTCTCTGTCCATTCTTCTCCCTCCTTTTCCAGCTCCTTTGCGCTACACCATATTTCACGACCGAGAGTTCAGCCAGGTAACTTGCTCTTAGGCCTCTGCCACACTCTTGCCCTACCTTGCCCCGCCCCAGTTATGCAGCTGGGTTCAGGAAGTTGAGTGTACAGCTTTTCATTTACCAAGCATTGACTTTTCTCTTGATTAAAAGCTGTTACTAGAAACTTTGTACCACTGAACATAAATTCTAAAAAGTAATGTACAGTATTGGTATAGATGAGAAGTGGTGTAGGCAAGAGCTGGAATTCACCTTGGGTACGGACCCACAGCACAATAGTGGTACTAAATTGATCACTTCCTTCAGAGAAGTGACTGGTCAGCTTGTGGGAAATAAAGGGTCCCACTGGTGCAGCAGTGCGTGATGTTCTCGGGTTGCTGAAGCAATTTTCTGGGGCAGAGTAGAGGGAGCTTTAGTCTGTTCGTGATCTGGGAGCGTTTGATGCTGACACTCAGGTGCCTGAAATGGAAAATTTTCCACCCAGAGCACTAACATCCCTCACCTTGACGAGTACAAAACTCACATTAAAAAAAGTCAGCAGAGAAAAGGCTGTCTAACTTTGCAAGTAGAAAAAGAAACTGTAGAGCAAGACATGCAAACGCACTGAAGTTTAATGTTGTTGAGTTGCTTTTTTTGTCTTCTCATAACCAAAGTTGGAAAATAGCTTGTCCTGCCTGGTTAGTGGACAGAGTTTTCCAGCTCTGCAGCAGTTTCTCGCTGTTCCTCAGGGATAAAATACTTTTGAAAAGCTAACTTGTTATCAACTAAGATCTTGCAATGCTGCTGAATATTTAAATCTGTTCCAAGCTTTTAAAAAAGATGTGCTGTAATTCATTGAGAACACGCAGTGAGTTTCCCCAGTAGGTCAGATGTTTAAATGCAAGGTGTAACTGAGTCACACACACCACATGGTTCCAGGTTCAGAGAAACATAGACGATAGGAGCAGGAGTAGGCCATTCGGCCCCTCGAGCCTGCTCCGCCATTTAATGAGATCATGGCTGATCATCCAAATTCAGTACCCTGTCCCTGCTTTCTCCCCAGATCCCTTGATCCCTTTAGCCTTAAGAAATATATCTAACTCCTTCTTGAATATATTTAATGAATTGGCCTCAACTGCCTTCTGTGGTAGAGAATTCCACTGCACACAATACTCAAGGTGTGGTCTCACCAAGGCCCTGTACAACTGCAGCAAGGCATCCTTGTTCCTGTACTCGAACCCTCTCGCTACGAAGGCCAACATACCATTTGCCTTCTTAACCGCCTGCTGCACCTGCATGCTTACCTTCAGCGACTGGTGCACAAGGACACCCAGGTCTCGTTGCACTTCCCCTTCTCCCAATCTATTGCCGCTCAGATAATCTGCCTTCCTGTTTTTGCCACCAAAGTGGATAGCCTTGCATTCATCCACATTATACTGTATCTGCCCAATCATCCAACCTGTCCAAATCATACTGGAGTTTCTCGGCATCCTCCTCACAACACACACGCCCACCCAGCTTTGTGTCATCTGCAAACTTGGAGATATTACATCTAGTTCCCTCGTCTAGATCATTAATGTATATTGTGGATAGCTGGGGTCCTAGCACCGATCCCTGCGGTACCCCACTAGTCACTGCCTGCCACTCGGAAAAAGACCCGTTTATTCCAACTCTTTGCTTCCTGTCTGCCAACCAGTTCTCTATCCAAGTCAGTACTTTGCCCCAATCCCATGTGCTTTAACTTTACACGCTAATCTCTTATGCGGGACCTTATTGGAAGCCTTCTGAAAGCCCAAATACACCACATCCACTGGTTCTCCCTTATCTATTCTACCAGTTACATCCTCAAAAAACTCCAGTAGATTAGTCAAGCACGATTTACCTTTTGTAAATCCATGTTGACTTTGTCCGATCCTGTCACTGTTTTCCAAGTGCTCTGCTATTACATCTTTTATAATGGACTCTAGCATTTTTTCCACTACCAATGTCTGGCTTACCGGTCTGTAATTCCCCATTTTCTCTCTACCACCTTTTTTGAATAGTGGGGTAACATTAGCTACCCTCCAATCCATGGGAACTGTTCCAGAGTCTATCGAATTTTGGAAGATGACCAGCAATGCATCTACTATTTCTAGGGCCACTTCCTTAAGTACCCTAGGATGTAGATTATCAGGCTCTGGGGATTTATCGGCCTTCAATCCCGTCAATTTCCCTAACACTATTTCCCTACAAATACTGATTTCATTCAGTTCCTCCCTCTCATTAGACCCTATGTTCCCTGACATCTCTGGGAGGTTATTTGTGTCCTCCTTTTGTGAAGACAGAACCAAAGTATATATTTAATTGGTCTGCCATTTCTTTGTTCCCCATTATAAATTCCCCTGATTCTGACTGCAAGGGATCTACGCTTGACTTCACCAATCTTTTTCTCTTCACATATCTATAGACGCTTTTACAGTCAGTTTTTATGTTCCCTGCAAGCTTACTCTCATACTCTATTTTCCCCCTCTTAATTAATCCCTTTGTCCTCCTTTGCTGAATCCTAAACTGCTCCCAATCCTCAGGTTTGCTGCTTTTTCTGGCCAATTTATATGTCCTCTCCTTGGATCTTATGTTATCCCTAATTTCCCTTGTTAGCCACGGCTGAGTCACCTTTTTTGTTTTATTTTCATGCCAAACAGGCATGAACAAATTCTGTAGTTCATCCATGCGATCTTTAAATGTTTGCCATTGCCTATCCACTGTCAACCCTTTAAGTAACATTCCCCAATCCATCCTACCCAACTCGCGCTATCATCGTAGTTTCCTTTATTTAAATTCAGGACCCTAGTCTCGGAGTCAAACTTCACTCTCCATCTTAATGAAGAATTCGATCATATTATGATCGCTCCGCCCCAAGGGGCCTCACACAACAAGATTGCTAATTAATCCTTTCTCATTACATAATACCCAGTCTAAGATGGCCTGATCTCTAGTTGGTTCCTCGACATATTGGTCCAGGAAACCATCCCGTATACACTCCAGGAATTCCTCCTCCACAGTATTGTTACTAATTTGGTTAGCCCAATCTATATGTAGATTAAAGTCACCCATGATAACTGCTGTGCCCTTATTGTACGCATCTCTAATTTCCCATTTAATGCCATCCCCAACCTCAGCATTACTGTTTGGGGGTCTGTATACAACTCCCACTAACGTTTTCTGCCCCTTGGTATTTCTCAGCTCTACCCATACAGATTCCACATCAGAGCTAATATCCTTCCTTACTATTGTGTTAATCTCTTTAGCCAGCAATGCTGCCCCAGCTCCTTTGCCTTTTTGCCTGTATTTCCTGAATATTGAATACCCCTGGATGTTGAGTTCCCAGCCTTGGTCACCCTGGAGCCATGTTTCCGTAATCCCAATCATATATATATCCGTTCAGTCTCTGGCATGTGCTGATTGCAACTGGGCAGGGATGCGGTGTCGTGTGATACCATTGGCTTGAGCACACCCAGGTTAGGGAGGGAGTAATCACCCAGAGAAATGTACATGTTTGGGTATCGTGTGCAGACAGGAGCTTGGCTGATGGAATAGCCTGCTGGCACCACTGTCTGTGCTCACACATGAAGACTAGCCATTTACAACAGGGTACAGGAGAGCACCCCATATCCATTGAAATGCATCTCATTGGGAGAAAATTGACAAAAAAAGATACTTGGTGATTCTGTAAAGGACATGTTCTGGTAATGAGATGGTCTTAATGATTGACAGCTGTATCAATGGTGTCTCTGGATTTAAAAGAATAATATATACATTTAACTTTTTTTATAGGGCTTCTGACCTCCAGAATAATGTAGCCAACCAGTGTGTACAGCTTCACGGTGGATGTGGATACATGTGGGAATACCCAATTGCTAAGTAAGTCCTAATTTTTGTGATCTTTTGCAGTTGCTTTAAAGAGTCCCGGGGAAGTACTTTTTGCTTGAAGTACTTTTTGCTTAAAGTACTCTCCAATGTCTATTGAAAATGTGCTGGTAAATCTATTGTGCTGTTGGTCACAGTATGTCAGATGATGCTTTGTTTTCTAAGAACAGGAGTAGTATTTGAAGGCTGCAAACTAATTAATTAAAGACAATCAAGGTCATTCAGAAAATGCTGGAAATACTCAGTAGGTCAGGCAGCATCTGTGGAGAGAGAAACCGAGTCAACGTTTCAGGTCAATAACTGTTATGTTCATTAATAAATAGACATTCTTATTATGAACACAGCTAGCTTTTGCTAGCTACTTTTATTGAGCACATGTGGACTTGTACAGCATCTTGTAGAGGCTTCAATCTTGACTGCTGCCTTGTGGGTAGCCTAGTCTCATGGGTAATGTAGTCTTAATATAATATATAGCTGGGTAGTGTAGTCTTATACATACAGCTATATACAGCTCTACTGCTCCACCTAGTGTCCACCACAGAATGACATGTTATTGATCACTACATCCTCTCTTTGAGGTTTAACAAAATCAATATCAATCAACTTTCAAGAAAACAATAAAGATAATATCAGTAACACTTTTGTTAGTGCTCTATAAACATAAACATTTTCAAAACAGTCAACACATTTTCAAAGCTTTACATTGTACTCAAAGATTAAGTCTATCAGGCTCTTTTACTTCACGTGTGGATCTTCTCAACACGGGTAAGTCTGATGTGTCTTCATGAGATTGTTCTGGCGGTGAATGACAAGATGCAGTTGCGGCATTGTCATCAATCTGCTCTTGTATAGATCGAGGTCTCCTTGCGATCTTTGCTTGGAGAGGGTTTCAGTGTTTCCTTCACCCTTCATGCCATAACTCTCAATGTAGTCAATGCACTCTCAAAAAACTGCTGGCAGCTGGATCCCATCATACAGCATAGTCCTCTCAGCAGCCTCGGCTAATGGAACACCAAAGATTGGCCTGAGGGAAGAAGGAGTATCCACCGGAACTGCTTCCTGCTCTGGTGCAGGCTTCTTCTTTTTCTTTTTCTCTTTCCACTGCTTAACAACATCTGCTGCGGTTATATCTTTGGACTTTTTCTCCTTGTGTTTTTCCTCTTTGTGCTTTTCTTCCTTTGGCTTCTCTTTGACCTTAAAGTCTTTTTCTTTCTTTCTTGGAGAAACTAGGCTTTTTGAAGACATGGATACCCTTTGGCCTTTTCATCCTTGATGGGCTCTCTGCTTCATCACCTGAGTCATCTGGTCTGCTTATGGCACAGTTTATACGGTAGACTCTCTTGACCAGTTCTAAGTCTTCACAAGCTTTGTCACCTAGTATCGAATCAAGTCTTTCAGCCACAACAGAAAACATGAGATGATGCACTTTGTCTTTGACTGTCACTTTAAGTCTGCATACACCTAAGCTATCTATTTTCTGTCCATTATAGTCCTTCAGTAGTACTGACTTTTTCTGCATTTTGGGCTTTTCTTTCATATTGTTAATGTCACTCATACTGATTAAGTTTGCTTTTGCCCCAGTGTCTAGTTTCAAGGTAACTAATGCTCCATTTACCTGCAGTGGGATCATCCATTTGTCCTCTTTTACTGCATTAACTTTATGTTCAGCATTGTCCATTTCTGAGGGCTGCACATTTTCTGTATCCTTTTTGATATTGTCACATGACACCATTCCTACAAAAAAATCTCTCACTTAAATCAGTGTCCTCAATTACATTAACTTGTTGCCCTTTCTTAGTTTTTACTTTTGAAAAGCATTGTTTGGCAAAGTGATTCTTTCCATTACACTTTGTGCACATTTTTCCAAACGCTGGGCATTGTCTTAACTGGTGTTTGTAACCACAGCGTTTACAATTAAAAATTTCATCCTCCGATTGCTTTTCATTTCTGTTCTGCCCACGTTTCTTCCCCTTGTAGGACACAGCACCGACAGCAGCATTATCACTCATTACAATCGCAGCATTATTGATTTCACTGAAAGTCTTCGTGATTTCGAGCTAGCTCGCTGGCTTGGCATATTTTCACCACATTTTCCAAATTTAGTTCGGTTTCTCTCAACAGACGTTCCCTGACTTTTTTATCATGAATACCAAACACAATCTGGTCACGAATCATGGATGCTTTGAGCTCAGAGAAATTACATGTCTGTGCTTTCAGTTTCAGATCAGTTATAAAGCTATCAAAAGTCTCATTTTGTTGCTGTGTCCGAGAACGGAAGATGTATCTTTCATACGTCTCATTCTTTTTGGGAGAACAATGTGCATCAAATTTCTGTAGCACATCGTCTAATTTGTCTCTGTTCTCCGCTGGATTAAATACAAATGTATTAAATACCTCTATCGCCTGTGGGCCTGCAACCGTAAGCAGCAACGCTATCTTCTTTGCGTCTGGCTTCGTACCAAATCCGATGGCTGCAATGTAGAGTTCGAATTGCTGTTTAAAAGTCTGCCAATTGTAGTCGATTTTTTCTGAGATTCAAACGCTCTGGTGGCATCAAATTCTCCATGTCGCTTTTCACAATTTTCAGCAGATCTTCACCACCCTGGTACCATGTTATGTTCATTAATAAATAGACATTCTTATTATGAACACAGCTAGCTTTTGCTAGCTACTTTTATTGAGCACATGTGGACTTGTACAGCATCTTGTAGAGGCTTCCATCTTGACTGCTGCCTTGTGGGTAGCCTAGTCTCATGGGTAATGTAGTCTTATATAATATATAGCTGGGTAGTGTAGTCTTATACATACAGCTATATACAGCTCTACTGCTCCACCTAGTGTCCACCACAGAATAACATGTTATTGATCACTACAAATAACCTTTCGTCAGAACTGGAAAAAGTTAGCGATGTAACAGACTTTAAGCAAAAGGGGGGCGGGGAGGAAAGAACAGAAGGGAAGGTCTGTGATAGGATGGAAGGCAGGAGAGATTAAATGACAAAAGAGATGATAGTACAAGGTAAAAGGAGATAGTAATGGGACAAGTAAAGAAACAAAAGATAAGTCTAGAAGAGGTGTTTAATAGTTTGGTTAGAGAACTTTGGAGATTGGAATGTGCTTATCAGTTACTGGCTGGAGATTAGAAGTGCAGGTTAGGAACAACCAGCATTTTAAGATTGTTTTGTATTAACTTTTGGCATATGACATCTTGGTATGTCGATGTGCAGTTTTTAAATTATTGTTGCTATATTAATGGATCTTCAGTGGCATTGTTCATCACACGAGTCTGGAGAGAGGCTAGTAAATGTTGGTATTCAGAAGGATGTTTAGCTGCTAACATGGCATGTCCTTTTAAGGCTGCTGCTCAAATTACTGACCTCAATCCAGGTCATTGTAGTTGCTTATAAGTTAGTGAGGTCAGTAAATTGCTTACGAATTTTAGCCCACAAACCCAGGATGAAATCCCTGCCTCTTTTTTTTAAAAAAAAAAAAAAAAAAAAAAATTGTTTTGCATCTGTAACATCTGGTGTGTGACGGGCACATGCCAGATGCAAAATATTTTTGAGCAAAAGGAATCAAAACACTAAATTTAAAGATAGAGCTAACACTTAACAAATTTTCAACTGAAACTACCAATGAAAAATTATGAATAAAATCTTTATTCTTACTAGTGGATTTCCTTCTACAAACTTCAAAATTCCTGGAAACTATTTTCTCTGATGCCTGCTCCTCGCTTGCGTTCCTTACTCTCAATTTACACCACATACTCGTGCTAGACCTCAGCCCTCCCCAGCTTAATGTTCGTATTAGCTTCCAACCACGTACTTACTATCTGCCAGCACTTAGCTCTGATACCCAAAGTCTTTTCCCACAAATCTCAGTACACAAGTCAGTCGATATTTCAACAACTTGCATTTATATAGCACCTTTAACGTAGTAAAACATCTCAAGGTGCTTCACAGGAACGTTATCAAGCATAATTTGACACCGAGCCACATAAGGGACATACTAGATGAGATGACCAAAAACTTGGTCAAAGAGGTAGGTTTTAAGGAGGAGAGAGAGGTCGAGAGGCAGAGAGGTTTAGGGAGGGAATTCCAGAGCTAAGAGCCCAGGCAGCTGAAGGCCAGGCTGCCAATGGTGGAGCGATTAAAATTGGGGATTCACAAGAGGCCAGAATTTCCAGTGTGGCATCCACAAATTAACTAAAAATATTAATGCCTTCTCTGGCTTTGAGTACTTCTGCATCGCAGCAAAGTGAGGGGAACAGTATCTGAAGAGAGGGACCATTTACAATGTCAGCTTGCATGGGGGCCAGTAAGGCAAGTTAGGTGATCAACAATTTACTGGGAACAGGGTCAAGGGAGCAGGAACCATTTCTCATGGGTGAGGTAGAAGAGAAACGAGAGAGAGACTGGGGGATCAGGGCCAGGGCAGCAAGAGCCGTGGGAAGGGGAAGTCCCCTCCTGTGCTGCAAATTCTGTGATACTTTGCTCCCCGCTCACACTCCCATTCCCTTTAAGTCCCAGTTAACCATTTGCCTGGCCATCTGAGAAACAGTGGGGAAGTGAATTTGGCAGAAATGCACCTCCCCAAACTCCAGTTCATAGAATCATAGAATGTTGTGTCTGTGCCGGCTCTTTGAAAGAGCTCTTCAATTAGTCCCACTCACTCTGCTCTTTCCCCACAGCCCTGCAAAATGTTCCCTTTCCAAGTATTTATCCAATTCCCTTTTGAAAGTTACTATTGAATCTGCTTCTCCTCACGCACGCACGCCAACAGTCCTGCTGTGCATTTTCAGCATTATCCGTCTATTTCTGCCATTCATGGGTCATTCCTGAGAAAATGTTGACCTTTCTCCGAGATGCCGAGTGACATGCGGTGCGCTTCCAAGTTAATTTTTATTTGTTGCAATCTCTGGCTACTGCGGTGAATCTCCTCGTCCTTTTCCCGTCTTCCTGTCTATTTTGGGGCGTGGAATTTATTAGTTCATTCCCGTGACTGAGCCGCTGAGTGGCTGCATCAGCTACTTTTGGGAATGGGACTGACTGGATTGCTCTGCTGAGAGCCGGCATGGATTCGATGGGCCGAATGGCCTCCTTCTGTGCCTCTCTGACTCTACCACCCTTTCAGGCTGTGCATTCCAGATCATCATAACTCGCTGCTTAAAAAACAATTCTCTTCATCTTCCATTTTGCCAATTAACTTAAATCAGTGTCCTCTGGAAACCGATCTGGTGACTGGTGTGGGAGAAATGGGTTTTGCTTCCTGGGACACTGGCACCAGTACTGGGGCAGGAGGGAGCTGTTCCGTTGGGACGGGCTTCACTTGGCCAGTGCTGGGACTAGAGTCCTGGCGGATCATATAACTAGGGCTGTAGAGAGGGCTTTAAACTAACTAGTGGGGGGGAGGTTCCTAGAGAGCAAATAATAAAAATGACAACAGAGAAGGTCATAGACTTAGGTAGCAGTGGGGAAATTAAAAACCAGAGCGTGTCAGGAAGGGGCAGAAGGTATGGAGTAAAAGGTAAAGTAATAAAAAGGGCAAAAGCAGGAACTAAGTGTCACAAAACATATTTGAAAGTACTCTATATGAATGCACGTAGCATTCGTAACAAAATAGACGAGTTAATGGCACAAATAACTACATATGGGTATGATCTTGTGGCCATTACAGAAACATGGCTGCAGGGTGACAATGCCTGGGAATTAAGCATACCAGGTTATTTAACGATCAGGAAGGACAGGCAGGAAGGAAGGGGAGGTGGGGTGGCTATGTTAATAAAGGAAGGAATCACTGTAATACAGAGAAATGATATTGGGTCAAAAGATCAAGATAATGAAACAGTTTGGGTGGAGGTAAGGAATAATAAGGGGAAAAAAACACTAGTGGGCGTAGTCTATAGGCCTCCGAACAGTTGCAACTCTGTTGGACGGAGTATCAATCAGGAAATAGTTGAGGCTTGTAATAAGGGAACATCTATAATTATGGGGGATTTTAACTATCATATTAATTGGACAAATCAAATTAGGCAGGGCTGCCTTGAGGATGAGTTCATTGAGTGTATTAGGGATGGGTTTCTTGAGCAGTATGTAACTGAACCGACCGGGGGCAAGTAACCTTAGATCTGGTCCTGTGTAACGAGACAGGATTAATTAAAAATGTCCTAGTAAAGGATCCCCTTGGAATGAGTGACCATAACATGGTTGAATTCCATATTCAATTAGAGGGTGAGAAGGTTGGATCTCAAACGAGCGTGCTAAGCTTGAATAAAGGAGACTATGAAGGTATGAGAGCGGAATTGAGTAGAGCGGGTTGGGAAAATAGATTAAAGGGTAAGACGATACATGATCAGTGGTGTACATTTAAGGAGTTATTTTACAACTTCCAAAAAATATATATTCCACTGAGAAGAAAAGGGTGTAAAAGAAAAGACAGCCATCCGTGGCTAAGTAAAGAAATTAAGGATAGTATTCGAATAAAAACAAGGGCATGTAAGGTAGCCAAATCTAGTGGGAGGATAGAGTCATAGTTATACAGCACGGATAGAGGCCCTTCGGCCCATCGTGTCCGCGCCAGCCATCAAGCCCTGTCTAATCTAATCCCATATTCCAGCATTTGGTCCGTAGCCTTGTATGCTATGGCATTTCAAGTGCTCATCCAAATGCTTCTTGAATGTTGTGAGGGTTCCAGCCTCCACAACCCTTTCAGGCAGTGAGTTCCAGACTCCAACCACCCTCTGGGTGAAAAAGTTATTTCTCAAACCCCGTCTAAACCTCCCGCCCTTTACCTTGAATCTATGCCCCCTAGTTATTGACCCTTCTACTAAGGGAAAAAGCTCCTTAATATCCATCCTATCTATGCCCCTCATAATTTTGTACATCTCAATCATGTCCCCCCTCAGCCTCCTCTGCTCCAAGGAAAACAAACCCAATCTGCCCAGTCTCTCTTCATAGCTGAAGCGCTCCAGCCCTGGTAACATCCTGGTGAATCTCCTCTGCACCCTCTCCAAAGCTATCACATCCTTCCTGTAGTGTGGCGACCAGAACTGCACACAGTATTCCAGCTGTGGCCTAACCAGTGTTTTATACAGCTCCATCATAACCTCCTTGTTCTTATATTCTATGCCTCGGCTAATGAAGGCAAGTATCCCATATGCCTTTTTTACCACCTTATCCACCTGTTCCGCCGCCTTCAGGGATCTGTGTACTTGCACACCCAGATCCCTCTGACCCTCCATCTTGCCGAGGGTCTTACCATTCATTGTGTATTCCCTTGCCTTGTTAGTCCCCCCCAAAGTGCATCACCTCGCACTTTTCCGGGTTAAATTGAGGATTGGGAAAACTTTAAAAGACAGCAAAAAATAACAAAAAGATTGATTAAGAAAGGGAAGATAGATTATGAAAGTAAATTAGCAAAAAATATAAAAACAGATAGTAAGAGTTTTTATAGTTATATAAAAAGAAAAAGGGTGGCTAAAGTAAATGTTGGTCCCTTAGAGGATGAGACCGGGAAATTAATGGTGGGAAATATGGAGATGGCAAAAACACAATGAATATTTTGTATCAGTCTTTACAGTAGAAGACACCAAGAATATCCCAACACTGGACAAACAGGGGGCCATAGGGGGGGAGGAGCTAAACACGATCAAAATCACTAAGGAAGTGGTACTCGGTAAAATAATGGGACTCGAGGCGGATAAATCACCTGGACCTGATGGCTTACATCCTAGGGTCTTGAGGGAAGTGGCGGTAGGGATTGTGGATGCATTGGTAATAATTTTCCAAAACTCCCTGGACTCAGTAAAGGTCCCGGCAGACTGGAAAACTGCTAATGTAACACCCTTATTTAAAAAGGGCAGTAGACAGAAGGCTGGAAACTATAGACCGGTTAGCCTAACATCTGTGGTAGGTAAAATTTTGGAGTCCATTATTAAGGAGACAGTAACAGGACATTTGGATAATCATTTAATAGGACAAAGTCAGCATGGTTTTATGAAGGGGAAGTCATGTTTGACAAATTTGCTGGAGTTCTTTGAGGAAGTAACATATAGGGTGGATAAAGGGAAACCAGTGGACATAGTGTATTTAGACTTCCAAAAGGCATTTGACAAGGTGCCACACAAAAGATTATTGCTTAAGATAAAAAATCAGGGGATTGGGGGTAATATTCTGGCATGGATAGAGGATTGGCTATCTAACAGAAGGCAGAGAGTTGGGATAAATGGTTTATTCTCAGACTGGCAATCAGTAACTAGTGGTGTTCCGCAGGGGTCAGTGCTGGGTCCCCAACTCTTTACAATCTATATTAACGATTTGGAGGAGGGGACCGAGTGTAACATATCAAAGTTTGCAGATGATACTAAGATGGGAGGGAAAGTAGTGAGTGAGGAGGACATAAAAAACCTGCAAGGGGACATAGACAGGCTAAGTAAGTGGGCAGAGATTTGGCAGATGGAATACAATACTGGAAAGTGTGAGGTTATGCACTTTGGCAGGAAAAATCGTAGAGCAAGTTATTATCTTAATGGCAAGAAACTGGAAAGTACTGTAGTACAAAGGGATCTGGGGGTCCTGGTGCACGAAACTCAAAAGGTTAGTATGCAGGTGCAGCAAGTGATTAAGAAGGCCAATGGAATGTTGGCTTTCATTGCTAGGGGGATCGAATATAAAAATAGGGAGGTATTGCTTCAGTTGTACAAGGTATTGGTGAGACCGCACCTGGAATACTGCATACAGTTTTGGTGTCCATACTTAAGAAAGGACATACTTGCTCTCGAGTCAGTACAAAGAAGGTTCACTCGGTTAATCCCGGGGATGAGGGGATGGACATATGAGGAGAGGTTGAGTAGATTGGGACTCTACTCATTGGAGTTCAGAAGAATGAGAGGCGATCTTATTGAAACATATAAGATTGTGAAGGGGTTGGATCGGGTGGATGCGGGGAGGATGTTCTCGATGATGGGTGAAACTAGAACTAGGGGGCATAGTCTTAGAATAAGGGGCTGCTCTTTCAAAACTGAGATGAGGAGAAACTACTTCACTCAGAGGGTGGTAGGTCCATGGAATATGCTGCCCCAAAAAGCTGTAGAAGCTACATCATTACATAAATTTAAAACAGAAATAGACAGTTTCCTAGAAGTAAAGGGAATTGAGGGTTACGGGGAGCGGGTAGGAATTTGGACATGAGTCTAGGTTCGGATCGGTCATGGCCCTGTGGGTAGCGGAGCGGGCCCAGGGGCCGTGTAGCCTGATCCTGCTCCTATTTTGTGTGTCTAATTCTGTTAGATTCAGGAGATGGTTCTGTGATAGTGGATTGGCGGTTAGGATCAGATCAGCCATGATCTTATTGAATGGCGGAGCAGGCTCGAGGGGCCGATTGGCCAACTCCTGCTCCTATTTCTTATGTTCTTATGTTCTTATCCCCCTTCCAGTGGAAACCGTTTCTCCTTATTCACCCTATGAAACCCTTCATGATTTTGAACACTTTTATTAAATCCCCCCTTAACCTTCTCTGCTCTAAGGAGAACAATCCCAGCTTCTCCAGTATCTCCACATAACTGAAGTCCCACATCACAGAAATCACAGAATCACAGAAACCCCACAGTGCAGATAGAGGCCATTTCGGCCCATCGAGCCTGCACCGACACATATCCCACCCGATCCGCGTAACCCCTACACCAACACATATCCCACCCTATCCCCGTAACCCCACATATTTTAATCCCCCTAACACTAAGGGTCAATTTATCATAGCCAATCAACCTAACCTGCACATCTTTGGACTGTGGGAGGAAACCGGAGCACCCGGAGAAAACCCACGCAAACACGGGGAGAATGTGCAAACTCCACACAGACAGTCACCCGAGGCCGGATTTGAACCCGGATCCCTGGCGCTGTGAGGCAACAGTGCTAACCACTATGCCACCGTGCTCCCCTGGTACCATTCTAATAAATCTGCTCTGCACCCTCTCCAAGGCCTTGACATCCTTCCTAAAGTGTGGTGCCCAGAATTGGACACAATACTCTAGCTGGAGCCTGACCAGTGTTTTATAAAGGTTTAGCATAACTTCCTTGCTTTTGTACTCTATGCCTCTGTTTATAAAGCCAGGGATCCTGTATCCTTTTTTAACAGAATTCTCAACTTGTCCTGCCACCTTTGAAGACTTGTGTAAATACAAGCCTAGGTCTTTCTGTTCCTACACTCCCTTTAAAATTGTACCATTTTGTTTATATTGCCTCTCCTCGTTCTGCCTATCAAAATGTATCACTTCACACTTCTCTGCATTAAATTTCATCTGCCATGTGTCTGTGCATTTCACCAGTTTGTCTCTGTCCTCCTGAAGTCGGTTACTACCCTCCTCTCTCTAAACTTTGAAATTTACCCTGTCCACAAATCCAGGTCATTAATATACATCAAAAAGACCAGTTGTCCCTAATACTGATCCCTGGGGGACACCACTGTATACAATCCCTCCAGTCTGAAAAACAGCCATTCGCCACTGCACTCTGCTTTCTGTCCCTTAGCCAATTTTATATCCATGCTGCCTCTGCCCCTTTAATCTCATGGGCTTCAATTTTGGTAACAAGTCGATAATGTGGTACTTTATCAAACACCTTTTCAAAGTCCGTTTAACTGCACTACCTTCATCAACCCTCTTCACCAAAGAATGCAATCAAGTTAATCAAACACGAGTTGCCTTCCAACAAATCCATGCTGGCTGTCATTTATTAACCCATATTTTTACTAGTGATAACTTTGTCTCGGATTATTGTCTCTTAAACTTTTCCCCACCACCGACATTCGGCTTATTGGCCTGTAGCTGCTGGGTTTATCCCTCTCCTCCTTTTTGAACAGTGTAACATTTGCAATCCTCCAGTCCTCTGGCATTTCTCCCATATCTAAGGAGAATTGGAAGATTGTGGCCAGAGCCTCTGCTACACGGGAGCTACATTTTGGACACAGATAATGATGAAAGTAACTAACTGAATTTTTTTTTGGTGTGAGGAGAGTTTGAAGCCAAGTGGAAGGTAATGGCAAATATGGAGTTCAATCCACTGCCGATGGAACTGTGCTGTGTGAACAGATAAGTGAAGGGAGAAAGTAAGAAATGAGAGAACCCACACACACAGACCTGGCCACCCCAGTTATGTTGGCTTTTTGCGGCAAAGTCACACACACAAACGAAACCCGCAACGCTCCTTGTCACCTTGAAGTCAGATTTTGTATATTCAAAGTCAACCAACCAGTTAATTCAATCTACATGAATGGGCTTGGAGGTGGGCCTGTTTTTAGTCATATTTTCCAGTTCAAATATACAGTTCATTAGAATGAATTTCATTAGTTATAATCTTTTTTGAGATTACAGCGTAATCCATAATTGACTTTTGATTGGTAACTTCAAGCCTACACTTTCCCAGTTTTGGCAGCATTAATTTGCCCCTCAAAAAAGTAACTTTATTTTAAAGGAATACTTCAGGCTGTGTGTTGAAATATAACTAATGTGGATTTAGCAACTTGGACGTGTCTGAGGTGCCCTATTGATGAAGACAATTGCTATGCTAACTCAAATCCTTGTTCAATTGTTGTTCTGTGCTGATGTTGGTAACGGTAAAGACACTGATGGTCAGTGTCACTGGGCTAGGCAGGGGGGAAAAAAATACCCAGGCTTCCCACTCCTGATCACTTTCTCGTCGCTCCTGCTAAAAAGTACACGTGTGTGGATGAGAGTGAGGCCTTGGTCTGATGCCCCTGCCCCATGCACTCATGGAGTTACACCCCAGCAACAATCAGTGCCTCCAGGAGAGATAACAAAATGCCTACCAAGCAACCGCGTCATGCTAATCTACTTCTTTTGCTGCCAAAATGTGCTTTAAAGGCAGACTGTGTGTAGACTCTGCCTACAGTGTTTAAGTCCTAATCTGAGTTACTCTACTGGGCATCACAAGATATTTTCATGCTTGTTTTAAAAATCGTGTTCTCTCAAAGGGAGGGAAGAAGGCAAGGGAGAAATTACACGAGAAGTTTTGCAATGATTTTTTAAAAATTCTTAATTCAAAGAATTTGAAAGTGGACAATTACTTGGATTTATGCTTCTCGCACATTAAAAATGCACCATTAATCTTATGTCAGCTGTTTTTTTTCAGATCTTTTGTGGATTCCCGTGTTCAGCCAATTTATGGTGGTACAAATGAAATAATGAAAGAGCTTATTGCTAGAGGAATTGTAAGTGACGAGTAAAATGGCAGCACAAATGGGACCAGCTGTGTTGATAATTGCACGATGATTCTTGTCAAAAGTACCTCGATGGTCTGAAAATTTATATTCCTTATACCTATTAAGTTTGTCCAATGAAATATAATATATATCGACTTCAGGGTTGTTTAAAAATGAGAAACTTGAATATTGATACGAGAACCCAATAGCTTTCTTTCTCCTGTCCCACTTTGATATGCTCTACACAAGGTGACTGGGGTTCGAATGCAGATTCAGTATTCTGTGCCTTAGCTGTATACCATCCAGTGTACTTTTTGTTTACTTGCTGTTTGTGGAACTGTGATAGCAACAGCCAGACTTGTTGATGGTTTCAAGAGCCAACTGCGAGATGTTCCGATTGGTAAAACCTGTCCAAGAATCCGGGTTTTATTGTTGAGGCAGTGAACCAAGATGAAATGTTTGTTTTTCTTTTCTGGCTGAACTGTTAAGCAGCCAAACTAAATGATGTAATAATGTTGAAGAAAGCTGGAACTTGTTAACAATGTTCCATTGAACTTTTTCCCTGAGTTTGATATTTCTTTGTGTGTTTTGTGGGCACTTTTATTTTAAGGTGCTAATGGACACTATTCTGATGTAACCATAACAGAATTAAACACTAATTCTCAGAATTTGGCATAGATTGTTTTCTTAAAAACATG
Organism: Somniosus microcephalus; assembly: GCF_052327205.1. NCBI lineage: Eukaryota > Metazoa > Chordata > Chondrichthyes > Squaliformes > Somniosidae > Somniosus > Somniosus microcephalus. Next base: position 155,406,796 of record NC_140990.1, on the reverse strand, counting down.
CAGCATGAGAACTTGGGTTCAGCTCAGCCTTTTGTTTGAGTTGAAATGAATGTTTGCTGATGCAATCATGCAATGATTAAACAAACCATCTATGCATTTGAAAGCTCCCCCAGTAGCTGACTTGAGGCAAATAAGGTCCGAGTTCTATTCTTAGTCTGTGCCTTGTTGGGGTGGTATTATGGTGGCTAGAATGGACCAAGGTGCCCCTGATCCGAGAGGGAGAAATCAGCCAGTGACCCTTGCTGGAAAGTGTGTATATATATATGTGTGTGGACCTCTATTCTTGTGCCCTCCATGTTGAATAGCCTGCTGACACTCACTGTCTAGGCTCATACATGAAGAATGGCCATGAGTTACTGGAGGGTGAGCCGCACCTGTGGAACTGTAGCTCAGAGGAGGCAGAGGGAAAGAGAATTGGCAACAAAAAAAATCGAATTTCCCAAAATGCTAATGGTCTGTTCAAATCCCATGGGACACATTTGCTCTTCCACGCAGATGAATTGCAATGTGACTAAATCCTTGAATGTCAAGGACATTGATCTCAATTTCCAGCTGTAAAAAGAATACTTGAATTCATATAATTGATCAAACTGATTTTTATATACAAAGGAATTTTACTTTGAGCTTTCAATAAACATTTATTATTCTTATGTAGTAGTGCCTTCTGTTCTGTTTACTGTAAATTTACAGTCTGTGTTTGGCCAGATTAATAACCGGAATGCAGATGTTTGAGTCTGTATAGGATTCCAGATGGAAAAGATTAAAGGTTGAGACTACATAAAGATTCTGGTTACCTAACACTGATTTGGGGTTTAAATTACATAAAGGAGAATTTTAAAGATGGCCATGTAACCTATTTTAATTTCCATAAATACGTGTTCATAAATACAACATTAATGAACCATTAAAACCAATTCTGCAATGGTGTTCCAGTTCCAAATTGAAATTCGGCTTGTCAATCAATAAACAAGGCTGCTTACAGATTAATACTCTGATCTGGAATTGGATCATTTAAACTGTACTCATTGAAAGTAATTTAATCAGTTTTAATGCATGAATGATTTATTGAAGTACTAACTGTGAATTGCTGTCTGGAGGAAGCAAAGGGAGTTGTAAGCATCACTTATGAGATGGTTTATTCCATCGATTTTATACCAAGTGTAGAGGGAAGATTATGTTTAATGTGATGTTTGTGTTATAAAGTAAGATGCGTCAGCAACATTACAGTTGGCCTTAGCGCCCTTGGTTGGAGAGGGAAAAATCAGCCAGAGTTTCCTGTTGCTTTTTGCTATGCAGTGACACCCTGCCAGAAATGTGTATGTTTGATGTTGGAGGAGGACAAGATCGAACTTGTTGAAAATGACCCTGTGGTCAGAGAGCCTGTCAACACTTGCTCACACTTGAATACTTGGCCATTTGGGTGAGGTACTGAAGGGCTACCAGTGCCCCTGCAACCAACACCTTCAGCAAGTGAAGAAAATTGATGAAGTAAAAAGAAGCGTGTAGCCTGGCTTTTGGTGCTGTTAGGTCTTGTGTGCAAGGATTTATTTTAAGGTAATAATTCCTGGTGAGATGGAGGCAGACATGATGATTATGGAAACCACGGTATGAACTACAAACTTCTGGATTCTGTAGAGCTCAGCTGCCACAGAATAACAACCTTAAACACAGACAAATGTCACTGGCTTTATGCTGTACTGAGGGGTCAAACCCTCAGTTTTAAAAACTCAGTCTGACTTGACATGAATTACCAGCGAAAGGAAAACAAAGAAACAGATAAAGCAACGTACATGGTAAAGCAATTACATGAACTATATCTACTAATGTTAAATAGGATATGGTAGTGTAGTGGCTATGTTACTAGATATGTAATCCAGAGGCCTGGGCTAATAATCCAGAGAACATGAGTCAAATCCCACTATGGCAGTTTGAGAATGTGAATTCAGTTTTTTCTAAAATAAACCTGGAAGTAAAAAGTTGGTATCAGTAAAAGTGACCATGAAGTGATCTGATTGTGTGAAAATCCCAACTAGTCCTTTAGGGAAGGAAACTTGCTGTCCTTACCAATGTTTCCCCTCATTCTTTGAGGAGGTGGGTGACCCCTTTAAGGGGCTGCTTGGCCCATTCACGCGCGAAACTTAACATTGGAAAAGCCAGTCTCTGGCTGCGTGGGACCAGCAGAGAGCTGCGTGGCCACACAGCTTAGAAGGAACGTTGGTCCTTACCCAGTCTGGCCTAAATGCGACACCAGTCCCACACTAACGTGGTTGACTCTTAACTGCCTTCTGAAGTAACAAGTCACTCATTTGTATCAAACTAAGGCGGCGGCCCACCAGCATCTTCTCAGGGCAACGAGGGATGGATAATAAATGCCATCCTTGCCAGCGAGACACACATGTACCAAGAATTTTTTTAAAAATCATAATGGATCATGGTTGTTGCTGATTGGCTAAATTACCCCAGGGAATATCAGAAAAATATCCTACTGCAGTTAAAAAATTGTATTGGTTATAAATACAAGGTAATTGTAACACACACAGCATAGCTGGATTAAATGGAGCCATCAGCCGCGAGAACTATCGCTACAGCTATGAGTGAACAAATGATCTTGATTTCCCCAAATTAAAATCTGTAATGAAACAAAATTTATCAAACCAATTTAGTATAGCTGTTACATGTAGACAAGAAGGCTGAAATTATGCAGGGCAGTTACAATGGGTATTTATTATATTTCTTTCTTTGAAAGATTAGATCAGTTTAGTTTGTTCCTATATTTATGGTCTGAAACTGACAGAAGAATTAATGGCTATGTTCCAAGGGGCTCCACTTGACGAACTTGAGTCTTTGCCTTAGTTTAACTGAGCAGCTAGAGGATCAAAACAACTTGACAAAGGAGCTCTTAAATTCCATTATCTTTTTGGCACTTGGCTGACACCAGGAGCAAACCCCATGAGAAAGCGTGGGTGCGATCTGCATCTTTTTACTCAATTTTCTTGTACACCAATATACTGTGCAATTGGGATACCTCAGTTTCACTGTTTGTTTTATAGTTGCTACTCTCTTCAGCAGCGGGACCACCTGTCATACAGGAAGGATGGCCCTTGTCTTGAAACGTTTTTACAGGTGTTAGCTTGGCTGGCTTACTTCATCTCTTTAGTATTAAGGTGCAAGGGTCAAGGATGTCTCGGAGTGGCTAGAGCATTTTGGAAGGGGAGGGTGAACAGCCAGTTGTCGTGGTGCATATAGGTACCAACGATATAGGTAAAAACTGGGATGAGGTCCTAAAAGCTGAATATAGGGAGTTAGGAGGTAAATTACAAAAATAGGACCTCAAAGGCAGTAATCTCAGGATTGCTACCAGTGCCACATGCTAGTCAGTGTGGAAATAGGATATTTCAGATGAATACGTGACTGGAGGAATGGTGCAAGGGGGAGGGATTCAAATTCCTGGGACATTGGAACCGGTTCTGGGGGAGGTGGGACCAAAAAAGGATGGTTTGCACCTGGGCAGGACTGGGACTGATGTCCTAGTGGGAGTGTTTGCTAGTGCTGTGGAGGAGGGTTTAAACTAAAATGGCAGGGGTTTGGGAACCTGTGCAGGGAGGCAGAGGAAAGGGAAACGAGGATAGAAGCAAAAGACAGGAAGGAGAAAAGCAAAAGTGGCAGTCAGAGTAATCAAGGGTTTAAATCAAACATGGCCACAGTAAATAATAATTCTAAAAGGTCTAACAGTGTTAAAAAAACAAGCCTGAAGGCTTTGTGTCTTAATGTGAGGAGCATTCGTAATAAGGTGGATGAATTAGCTGCGCAAATAGATGTAAACGGATATATGATTGGGATTACGGAAACATGACTCCAGGGTGACCAGGGCTGGGAACTCAACATCCAGGGGTATTCAATATTCAGGAAAGACAGGCAAAAAGGAAAAGGAGGTGGGGTAGCATTGCTGGTTAAAGGGATTAACACAATTGTAAGGAAGGATATTAGCTCTGATGATGTGGAATCTATGGGTAGAACTGAGAAATACCAAGGGATGGAAAATGTTAGTGGGAGTTGTATACTGACCCCCAAACGGTAATGCAGAGGTTGGGGATGACATTAAACGGGAAATTAGAGACGCGTGCAATAAGGGCACAGCAGTTATCATGGGTGACTTTAATCTACATATAGATTGGGCTAACCAAATTAGTAACAATACTGTGGAGGAGGAATTCCTTTATTTAAATTCAGGACCCTAGTCTCTGAGTCAGCTACTTGATTCTGGTTTGCAGCCACTCCTGTATATTTTGCATCTCTTGCCTTTCCACCTGTGTTTTTTCCCCCTTGATTTTCATTCCTTGCCACTTGCACTCATTGGATAGAGCGGGATCCAGTCCTCTTGAAGAGGGCAGGGCACCATGCTGTGTGTTCAATAGGACGGGTGATTGTGCGTGTGTGGAGGAAGGCCACCGTCACACCAGGTGGAGGAACACGTTTCCTGACTGAGAAAATACTCCTATTGATTTGGATCCGTCTATTATCCGGTGCCTTTTAAGTTTGGTTCTGGTGTTGAGATCTGATCAGAACCAGGCGGTGGAACGAATAATTTGAACGGATTTTTATGTCCTGTTCTTTAACGGAATCCACAGAAATCCGTTAGTTATCAATTGAGCCACATTTCATTGCCTGAGGAAGCCTCAAAACAACCAAGAGGAGAAATGACATGAGTAAAGTAAAACTCTGACCTTCCCAATGCTCAGTAGTGATTTGCCCCATATATTTCTTTTAAATGTGTTGTTTCGTAAGGATATGAGCTTCGATAATATGTAGCACAAATTAGAGTTTTTTTAAGGGTGTGTGTAGTTTGTATTGAAATTCACATCCCTTTCCGGTGGAAAAATAGTTTCAGACGGGTTTGATTTTTTGGGAGACGCTGGTCCATTTATAAGAGCGAGTTTTAATGCAGCCAATGCTCGACACTTTACAATGCGTCTTTTATACCCGAGTCACCGACCCGCCCACCTCAACACGGAGCCAGTGTGTGCGTGTTTGTAAATGGAGTGTTTATGCACCAACTCTTTTTAAAACTGAATTGCTCACGTGAAGTTCTTAATTGTAAGTATACATGAACAGGTTGTAGGGTTTCTTTTTTATGTTGTAATAAAACTAGATACAAACATAGTACGTTACTGTATCACACACTGAAAATGTAACAAAGTTCATTTCCAAGTAACGATTCTAATTAAGGAATTGCCGCTGTTCAGCATATCTTAGACCATTTGTATGTGTTAAATTTATGGAAAATTGCACATTTCGCAAGCAATTTAAAATTGAAACGAAAATACTGAGGAAGTAGAATTGCTGCTGATTTTTGCATCCTAAAATTAAAGTAGGATTTAATTGCCTATTTTGTTAGTGTCGCAATGTATATACATTTATTTCCAATTAACGTTTTATTTATTTTTTAAAGTTTGTATTTGTTGAACACTGTGTCATGTAGTAGAAAACGTGACATTTTGGAAACAATTCCCATTTCCAACAGTGTTGGCCAGCTTTAGCTGAGGGTCATTTTCAGGTTGGCAGGCTGCAACCAGTGGGGTACCGCAAGGCCTCAGCTATTTACAATCTATATCAATGACTTAGATGAGGGCACCGAGTGTAATGTATCCCAGTTTGCTGTTATACAAAGTTAGATGGGAAAGTAAGCTGTGAGGAGGACGCAAAGAAGCTGCAAAGGGATATAGACTGGTTAAGTGAATGGGCAAGAACATGGCAAGTGGAATATGATGTGGCGAAATGTGAAGTTATCCACTTTGGTAGGAAAAATAGAAAAGCAGAATATTTTTTAAATGGTGAGAGACTGGGAAATGTTGGTATTCAGAAGGACCTGGGTGTCCTTCTACATGAAACAAAAGTTAACATGCAGCTACAGCAAGCAATGTTTTAAAAATTCTTTCATGGGATGTGGGCGTCACTGGCAAGGCCAGCATTTATTGCCCATCCCTAATTGCCCTAGAGAAGGTGGTGGTGAGCCGCCTTAGTCAGAGTCATAGAGTTATACAGCACAGAAAGAGGTCCTTCGGCCCATCGCATCCATGCCGGCCATCAAGCCCTGTCTAATCTAATCCCATTTTCCAGCATTTGGTCTGTAGCCTTGTATGCTATGGCATTTCAAGTGCTCATCCAAATGCTTCTTGAATGTTGTGAGGGTTCCTGCCTCTACCACCCTTTCAGGCAGTGAGTTCCAGCTTCCAACCACCCTCTGGGTGAAAAAGTTCTTCCTCAAATCTCCTCTAAACCTCCTGCCCCTTACCTTGAATTTATGCCCCCTTGTTATTGACCCCTCTACTAAGGGAAAAAGTTCCTTTCTATCTACCCTATCTATGCCCCTCATAATTTTGTACACCTCAATCAGGTCCCCCCTCAGCCTTCTCTGCTCCAAGGAAAACAACCCCAGCCTGTCCAGTCTTTCTTCATAGCTGAAGCGCTCCATCCCAGGTAACATCCTGGTGAATCTTCTCTGCACCCTCGCCAAAGCAATCACATCCTTCCTATAGTGTGGCGACCAGAACTGCACACAGTATTCCAGCTGTGGCCTCACCAGCGTTTTGTACAGCTCCATCATAATCAAATCAATCAAAATCAAATCAAATCAACTTTTATTGTCATTGTTAGTGCACAAGTGCAGTACAATGAAATGTAGGCTTGCGGCTCCCGAGAGTGTACAATTTGGATTAGGACACTTAAACATTCAACATACATTTATACATTTGGCTTGCAGTATATTAGCATAAATATGACCATAATAAAGTGCATTGGCAGATGTGCAGGCTTTAGTGTTTATTTGTGGAGTTCAGTAGGGTGACAGCCCTGGGAAAGAAGCTGTTCCTAAATCTGGTCGTACGGGTGCGAATGCATCTGTAGCGTCTTCCAGATGGTAGGAGGGCGAACAGACTGTGGCTGGGGTGGGTAGGGTCTTTGATGATGGACCGTGCCCTCCGTAGGCAGCGTTTCTGATATATATGCTCTATGGTCGGTAGCCGGGTGCCGGTAATGCGTTGGGCAGTTTTGACTACCCGCTGCAGGGCTTTCCGGTCATGGGAGCTACAGCTGCCATACCATACCGTGATACAGTTTGTCAGGATGCTCTCTATAGTGCAGCGGTAGAAGTTAGAGAGGATCAGGGGTGACAGATTACATCCCTTCAGCCTCCAAGAAATATAGGCGCTGCTGGGCCTTCTTCACCAGAGAGGAGGTGTTGAGGGACCAGGAGAGGTCTTCCGTGATGTGGACTCCGAGGAACTTAAAGCTGGCCACCCTTTCCACCTCCGCCCCATTGATGTGGATGGGGGTGTGACTTCCGCCTTTGGACCTCCCTGCCCTTATATGCTATGCCTCGGCTAATGAAGGCAAGTATCCCATATGCCTTTTTAACCACCTTATCCACCTGTTCTGCTGCCTTCAGGGATCTATGTACATGCACACCAAGGTCCCGCTGATCCTCTGTCTTTCCTAGGGTCTTACCATTCATTGTGTATTCCCTTGCCTTGTTAGTCCCTCCAAAATGCATCACCTCACACTTTTCAGGGTTAAATTCCATTTGCCACTGTTCCGCCCATCTGACCAACCCATCTATATCATCCTGCAGACTGAGGCTACCCTCCTCGCTATTTACCACCCCACCAATTTTCGTGTCATCTGCGAACTTACTGATCATACCTTTTACATTCACATCCAAATCATTAATGTAGACCACAAACAGCAAGGGACCCAGCACCGATCCCTGCAGTACCCCACTGGACACAGGCTTCCAGTCACAAAAACAACCTTCGACCATCACCCTCTGCCTTCTGCCACTAAGCCAGTTTTGGATCCAATGTGCCAAGGCACCCTGGATCCCATGGGCTCTTACCTTCTTGACCAGTCTCCTGTGCGGGACTTTATCGAAAGCCTTACTGAAATCCATGTATACCACATCCACTGCACTACCCTCATCCACACACCCAATCACCCCCTCTCAAAATTCAATCAAATTGGTCAGACATGATCTTCCCTTGACAAAGCCATGCTGACTATCCCTGATTAATCCTTGCCTCTCCAAGTGAAGACTAATTCTGTCCCTCAGAATTTTTTCCAATAATTTTCCTACCACTGATGTTAGGCTCACTGGCCTGTAATTCCCTGGTTTATCCCTACTACCCTTCTTGAATAATGGTACTGCGTTAGCTGTTCTCCAGTCCTCTGGCACCTCCCTTGTGGCCAGAGAGGTTCTGAAAATTTGTGTCAGAGCCCCTGCAACCTCCTCCTTTGCCCCTCACAGCAGCCTGGGATACATCTCGTCCGGGCCTGGGGAATTATCCACTTTTAAGCCTGCTAAAAACCGCTAGTACCTCCTCCCTCTCGATGCTAATATGTTCAAGTATATCACAGTCCCCCTGCCTGATTTCTATGTCTACATCGTCCTCCTCCATAGTGAATACAGATGCAAAAACTTCATTTAAAACCCCACCTACATCTTCTGGCTCCACACACAGATTGCCACTTTGGTCCCTAATGGGCCCTACTCTTTCCCTAGTTATCCTCTTGCTCTTAATTATACTTATAAAACACCTTTAGGATTTTCCCTTATTTTGCTCACCAGTGTTATTTCATGGCCCCTCCTCGCTCTCCTAATTTCTTTTTTAAGTATCCCCCTGCACTTTTTATACTCCTCTAGGGCTTTCTCTGTCTTTAGTCCTTTGTATCTGCCAAAAGCCCCCCTTTTTTTCCTAATCCATTCTCATATATCCCTTGACATCCAAGGTTCCCTGGGCTTGTTGGTCCCACCCTTGACCTTTACAGGAACATGTTGCCATTGTACTCTCTCAATTTCCTTTCTGGAAGACTCCCATTGCTCTGATGTGGATTTTCCTACAAGTAGCTGATCCCAGTCCACTTTGGCCAGATCCTGCCTTATCATATTAAAATCGGCCTTCCCCCAATTTAGAACCTTTATTTCCGGTCCATCTCTGTCCTTTTCCATGACTACCTTAAATCTCACCGAATTATGGTCACTGTCACCAAAGTGCTCACCTACTAACACTTCTACCACATTCCCTAGAATTAGGTCCAGTACCGCCCCCTCTCTTGTAGGACTTTCTACATGCTGGCTCAAAAAGCTCTCCTGGATGCACTTTAAGAATTCTGCACCCTCTAAGCCTTTCACACTCTGACTATCCCAGTTAATATTGGGGAAGTTGAAATCCCCCACTATTATTACCCTATTATTTGCACATTTCTCAGAGATTTGCCTACATATCTGTTCCTCTATCTCCCCCTGACTGTTTGGGGGCCTATAGTACACGCCCAGCAAAGTGCTTGCCCCCTTTTTGTTTTTAAGTTCTACCCATATGGCCTCATTAGATGAACCTGTTAATATATCATCCCTCCTTACAGCAGTAATTGACTTCTTAATTAATATTGCGACACCCCTCTTTTACGCCTGAAGATTCTATACCCCGGAATATTGAGCTGCCAGTCTTGCCTCTCTCTCAACCATGTCTCCGTGATAGCAACAATATCATACTCCCATGTGTTCATCAACACCTTCAGTTCATCTACCTTATTTGCAAGACTCCTTGCATTAAAATAAATGCCATCCAGCCTTGCCCTACTCCCTTGTGCCGTTACATATTTGCTCTACCTTCCAAGCTGACTTGTTTTTTCCTCTATATTTGGCTGTACATCACCCCTATTATAGCTCCACTCTGTATCCCACCCCCCTGCCAAGTTAGTTTAAACCCCCCCCCCCCCCCAACAGTGCTAGCAAACCTCCCCGCAAGGATATTTGTCCCGTTCTGGTTCTGCAACCCGTCCGACTTGTACAAGCCCCACCTTCCCCAGAAGCAGACCCAGTGATCCAGGAAACTAAAGCCCTCCCTCCTGCACCAACTCTTTAGCCACGCATTCATCTGCTCTATCCTCCTATTCCTATACTCACTAGCACGTGGCACCGGGAGTAATCCAGAGATTACAACCTTTGAGGTCCTGCTCTTTAATCTGCTACCTAGCTCCCTAAATTCTTGCTGCAGGACCTCATCCCTCTTCCTACCCATGTTGTTGGTCCCAATGTGAACCACGACCTCTGACTGTTCACCCTCCCCCTTCAGAATGCCCTGTAGCCGTTCAGTGACATCCTTGACCCTGGCACCAGGGAGGCAACAAACCATCCTGGAGTCACGTCTACGGCCACAGAAACGCCTATCTGTTCCCCTTACGATAGAATCCCCTACCACTATTGCTCTCCCACTCTTTTTCCTCCCTTCCTGAGCAGCAGAAGCACCCCTGGTGCCAGGAAGTTGGCTGCTGCTGCCTTCCCCTGGTAAGTCATCCCCCTCAACAGTATCCAAATTGGTATACCTATTTGAGAGGGGGATGGCCACAGGGGTCCCCTGCATTACCTGCCTGCTTCTACTGCTCTGCCTGATGGTCACCCATTTCCCTTCTGCCTGTGCAGCTCTTATCTGCGGTGTGACCAACTCGCTAAATGTGTTATCCACGACCCTCTCAGCATCGCGAATGCTCCAAAACTCATCCATCCGCAGCTCCAGCGCCTCAGTGCGGTCTGCTAGTAGCTGCAGCTGGATACATTTCCGGCACACATGGTCGTCAGGGACACTGGCAGTGTCCCTGAATTCCCACATAGCGCAAGTGGAGCATAACACGGGGCTGAGCTGTCCTGACATGACTTACCCTTTAATTAATTTAAATTAATTCAATACCACCAATTAAAGATATACTCTAGGGCGCTTGTATGGCAGAAGACCTTCTTGAACTGCTGCAGTCTGTCTGGTGAAGGTACTCCCACAGTGCTGTTAGTGAGGGAGTTCCAGGATTTTGATCCAGTAATGATGAAAGAACAGTGATATATTTCCAAGGCAGGATGGTGTGTAACTTGGAGGGGAACTTGCAGGAAATGGTGTTCCCACACGCCTGCTGCCCCTGTCCTTCTAGGTGGTAGATGTCGGGGTTTGGGAGGTGCTGTTGAAGAAGCCTTGGCGAGTTGCTGCAGTACATCTTGTAGATGGTACACACTGCAGCCAAAGTGCGCCGGTGGTGGAGAGAGTGAATGTTTAAGGTGGTGGTGGGTTGCCAATCAAGCGGGCTGCTTTGTCCTGGATGGTGTCGAGCTTCTTGAGTGATGTTGGAGCTGCACTCATCCAGGCAAGTGGAGAGTATTCATCACACTCCTGCCTTGTGCCTTGTAGATGGTAGAAAGGCTTTGGGGAGTCAGGAGGTGAGACACCTGCTGAAGAATACCCATTCTCTGACTTGCTCTTGTGGCCACAGTATTTATGTGGCTGGTCCAGTTAAGTTTCTGGTCAATGGTGACCCCCCAGGATGTTGATGTTGGGGGATTCAGTGATGGTAATGCGGTTGGATGTCAAGGGGTGGTGGTTAGACTCTCTTTTGTTGGAGATAGTCTGGCACTTGTGTGGTGTGAATGTTACTTGCCACTTATCAGCCCAAGCCTGAATGTTGTCCAGGTCTTGCTGCATGCGGGTGCAGACTGCTTCATTATCTGAGGAGTTGTGAATGAAACTGAACACTGTGCAATCATCAGCGAACATCCCCACTTCTGACCACCTGATGGCGAGAAGGTCATTGATGAAGCAACTGAAGATGGTTGGGCCTGGGACACTGCCCTGAGAAACTCCAGCAGCAATGTCCTGGGGCTGAGATGATTGACCTCCAACAACCACAACCATCTTCCTTTTGATGGGTATGACTCCAGCCAGTGAAGAGTTTTCCATTTGATTCCCATCGACTTCAGTTTTACTAGGGCTCCCTGATGCCACACTCGGTCAAATGCTGCCTTGATGCCAAGGACAGTCACTCTCACCTCTCCTCTGGAATTCAGCTCTTTTGTCCATGTTTGGACCAAGGATGTAATGAGGTTTGCAGCCGAGTGGTCCTGGCAGAACCCAAACTATGCAGCAGTGAGCAGGTTACTGGTGAGTAAGTGCCACTTGATAGCACTGTCGAGGACACCGTCCATCACTTTGCTGATGATTGAGAGTAGACTGATGGGTGGTAATTGGCAAGATTGGATTTGTCCTGCTTTTTGTGGGCAGTTTTCGGGTAGATGCCAGTGTTGTAGTTGTACTGCAACAGCTTGGCTAGAGGCGCGGCTAGTTCTGGAGCACAAGTCTTCAGCACAATAGCCGGGATGTTGTTGTGGCCCATAGCCTTTGCTGTATCCAGTGTGCTCGGCTGTTTCTTGATATCATGTGGAGAGAATCGAATTGGCTGAAGACTGGCTTCTGTGATGGTGAGGACATCAAGAGGAGGCTGATATAGATCATCCACTCAGCACTTCTGGCTGAAGATGGTCACAAACCCCTTGTTTTTCTGCACTTACGTGCTGGGCTCCGCAATCATTGAGGATGGGGATATTCATGGAGCCTCCTCCTTCAGTTAGTTGTTTAATTGTGCACCACCATTCATGACTGGATGTGGCAGGACTGCAGAGCTTTGATCTGATCCATTGGTTGTGGGGTTGTTTAGCGCTGTCTATAGCATGCTGCTTCTGCTGTTTAGTAGTCCTGTGTTGCAGCTTCCCCAGGTTGGCACCTCATGTTTAGGTACGCCTGGTGCTGCTCCTGGCATGCTCTTCTGCCTTCCTCATTGAACAAGGGTTGGTCCCCTGGCTTGATGATGATGGTAGAGTGAGGGATATGCCGGGCCATGAGTTTGCAGATTGTGGTGGAATACAATTCTGCTGCTGATGGCTCACAGTGCCTCATAGATGCCCAGTTTTGAGTTGCTAGATCTGTTCTGAATCTACCCCATTTAGCACAGTCCACACAACATGATGGAGGGTGTCCTCGGTGTGAAGACAAGACTTCGTCTCCACAAGGACTGAGCGGTGGTCACTGCTACCAATACTGTCATGGACAGATGCATTTGCGACAGGTAGATTGGTGAGGACGAGGTAAAGTATGTTTTCCCCCACATGTTGGTTCTCCACCATCTGCTGCAGGCCCAGCCTGGTAGCTATGTCCTTCAGGACTTGGCCTGCCCGGTCAGTAGTGGTGCTACCGAGCCACTCATGGTGATGGACATTGAAGTTCCCCACCCAGAGTACATTCTGTGCCCTTGCTACTCTGTGCTTCTTCGAAGTGGAGTACTGATTCATCAGCTGAGGGAGGGCGGTAGATGGTAATCAGCAGGAGGTTTCCTTGACCTGATCCCTTGAAACTTCATGGGGTCCGGAGTCAATGTTGAGGACTCCCAAGGCCAATCCCTCCTGAATGTGGTGCCACCTCTGCTGGTTCTGTTCTACCGGTGGGACAGGACATACCCAGAGATAGTGATGGAAGTGTTTGGGACAGTAGGAAAGCAAATAGTATGTTGTCCTTTGGAAATTATATAGGGCCTTGGTGAGACCACACCTGGAGTAGTGTACAATTTTGGTCTCCTTACCTAAGGAAGGAGTGCAACAAGGTTCACCAGACTGATTCCTGGGATGAGGGGATTGTCCTATGAGGTGAAATTGAGTGGGCTAGGCCTATATTCTCTAGAGTTTAGAAGAATGAGAGGTAATCTCATTGAAACATCTAAAATTCTTAAGGGGCCTGACAGGGTAGATGCAGGGAGCATGTTTCCCCTGGCTGGGGAGTCTACAAACAGAGGTCACAGTCTCAGAATAAGGGGTCAGCCATTTAGGACTGAGATGAGGAGGAATTTCTTCACTCAGAGGGTGGTGAATCTTTGGAATTCTCTACCACACAGGGCTGTGGCTGCTCAGTTGTTGAGTATATTCAAGGCTGAGGTCAATAGATTTTTGGATGGGGGAGAGTGCAGGAAGGTGGAGATGAGCTACAAGATCAGCCATGATCCTATAGTTGGAGCAGGCACGATGGGCCGAATGCCCTACTCCTCCTATTTCTTATGTTCTTAGATGCTGGAGAAGCAGAACTTCTGAAAAACGGAAAACAAATCGGCAATGTGGGCATTTCAACCCATTTAAAAAAAAAAATCGAAATAAAAAAAAAAATCGAAATAAGAGCCTTGTGCAGACTGCTTTTGACAGACGAGCTTGCAAAGGATTCGGATTTCCAGCATCTGCAGTATTTTGCTATCGAGCTTGCAAAGGTTGTTGGAAAGATCAGTGAGGAGCGCCGTCAATTACCGCTCATTATAACGCCTGGGCTGGAGGCAGGTGGGGCGGAACCAGTGCTCTCATTGGCTGCTTCCATGGGCATTGGGGGGGGGGGGGGACGGTGATTGGCAGGTTTGACATTCCGCCCCTGCGCGGCCACGCTGCGCCGATTGGGCAATTCTTGAACGTCACGTGGGGGGAGGCACGAATCTCGCTTAGTGGCTCGTCTGGGACATCAGTCAGGAACGCCAGCTTGTTTGTGCCGCCCCCTGCGCTGAAGCGTTGTGACGGGGGGAGGGAAGCTAACAGCTGCTGCTGGCAGCGAGCGAGCAGTCAGTCAGTCTGTCACCGACCGAATCAGTCAGGCTGGCGGAGCTTCTCGCAAAACAACAACAGGCGCCATTTCTACAGGCACCGAGACGTCGAAGTGGGTTTATTTAAAAAAATATATAAAGTCGTGGACATTTCCGTTCTGTATCGAAATATTTTTTCGATTAAAAAGCTGGCTTTTATTTCGGCCGTGGGAAGAGAGCGAAGTCTCGGAGCGTTTATGTGCCAGAGGAGCCGAGGGCGAGCCGCGTCCGTTTCCCCCCCCCCGAAGCTTGGTGTTGCTCGCGCTGCGGTAAACAGAGCCCGAGGGCGGGGCCGAGCTGGCCGGCCGGCCGGATCACGTGGTAAGTTTTATTCAGCCTCCCGCTCGCCGCCAGCCTCAGTCGGCGCGCTGGCAGCGGCCGAGCGGGAGGGCTTCGCGGGCTAGGCACACCGCTGGGTTAGCGACTGAGAGAAACGGCTTGCATTTATACAGCGCCTTTCAGGACGTCCCAAAGCACTTTACAGCCCATGAAGAACTTTTTTGAAGTGTAGTCTTGTTATAATGTAACGGTTGGGCTCAGTGACCCTGATCGCCAAAAGGTGACCCCTCCCCGTCTTGGCTGTGATGCCCCTTACCTCAGTAGAATTGACTAGTACTATAAATTATATACTTTTGGGATGTTTCCTACAATAAACGTTGGCTGTTATACTTTAAAATAATTCAGCAAAAGTGTATTTTTAAAGTTTTGTGACGGGCACTTACCAGAGTAAATGTGTATATTTTGAAATGTTAACATTAGGATGTTCATTTTATTTACGTAGACTATTTTAAAAATAGTGAAAAGTGCTTCATTAGCATTTGGAAAGATTGTGATGCGTTCCTTCTTCACAATTTATCCTTTAAGGAAAGATATTTCTTTTCTGTTGCCCAAATGAAAGCATGAAAGATTTTTATTTATAAAGCGCCTTTCACGACCACCAGACATCCCAAACCGCTTTACAGTCTATAAAGTACTTTTTGAAATATTGTCACTGTTGTAATGTAGGAAACGCAGCAGCCAATTTTGTGCACAGCAAGCTCCCACAAACAGCAATGTGATAATGACTGCATTTGTTCTGTTGATTGAGCAATGACTATTGGCCAGGACACCGGTCAATAGCTCCCCTGCTCTTCTTAGAAATAGTGCCATGAGATCTTTTACATCCACCTGAGGGAGCAGACGGGGTCTCGGTTTAACGTCTCATCCGAAAGACGGCACCTCTGACCGTGCAGCACCCCCTCAGCTCGGCACTGCACTGGAGTGTCAATCTAGATTTTTGTGCTCAAGTCTCTGGAGCGAGACTTGAACTCACAACCTTCTGACTCAGGCGAGAGTGCTACCAGCTGAGCCGCAGCTGACACTCTAATGTTTGTACAGTGTTAGCTGTGGTGCAGTTTGAATATGTTTATTATAGATAGTGAGGTTTTTGTAAATGAGTCAAATTGTTTTGGAAAATTATAATGGAAAATTCTGGAATTTTAGGAAATTGGGAACAGGAGGAGGCCATTCAGCCTCTTGAGCCTGTTCCACAATTGAATTCGATCATAGCTGATCTGTATCTTAACTCCATCTACCTGCCTTAGTTCTGTAACCTTTAATAACCTTGCCCAATAAAAATCTATTATCAGCTTTTAAATTTTCAATTGACCCCCAATCACAACAGCTTTTTGGGGTAGAGTGTTCCAGATTTCCACTACCCTTTGTGTGAAGTACTTTCTGACATAACCCCTGAATGGCCTAGCTCTAACTTTAAGGTTATGCCCCCTTGTTCTGGACTCCACCACCACCACCCCCCCCCCCCCTCCCCCCCCCCCCCCCCCCCCTACCACCAGCAGAAATAGTTTGTCTAAATTTCAGAAACCGTGGTGTGAATTTGAAAGAAATTGAGTACTGAATTTGTATTTGGAACAGTAATTTTGGGGTGGGTGGAATTATATAACTCGCCTAATGCACTTAAAAGTCATAGATTTGATCTTGTCGCTTCCATGGCATAACCAGGTCACGTTACAATGTCCTGAGCTTTGATTTCAATGATTAATCGGTCAGGGAATTGGAAGCTAGTGTTTTAGGAGCAAGAATGTCTTGCTGCAGTTGTACAGGGCCTTGGTGAGACCACACCTTGAGTATTGTGTGCAGTTTTGGTTGCCTTATCTGAGGAAGGATGTTCTTGCCATGGAGGGAGTGCAGCGAAGATTCACCAGACTGATACCTGGGATGGCAGGAATGACGTATGAAGAGAGATTGGGTCGATTAGGCTTATATTCGCTAGAGTTTAGAAGAATGAGAGGGGATCGCATTGAAACTTATAAAATTCTAACAGGACTAGACGCAGGAAGGATGTTCCCAATGGCGGGGGAGTCCAGAACCAGGGGTCACAGTCTAAGGATAAGGGGTAAGCCATTTAGGACAGAGATGAGGAGGAATTTCTTCACCCAGAGAGTGGTGAACCTGTGGAATTCTCTACTACAGAAGGCAGTTGAGGCCAACTTATTAAATATATTCAAGAAGGAGTTAGATATATTTCTTAAGGCTAAAGGGATATGGGGAGAAAGCAGGGACAGGGTACTGAATTTGGATGATCAACCATGATCTCATTAAATGGCGGAACAGGCTCGAGGGGCCGAATGGCCTACTCCTGCTCCTATCTTCTATATTTCAAGGTGTGGGGGCCATCTCCAGAATGGATGGTTGGGGTGCTAGAGGCATGGGAAAGAAAAGTAAGTAAAGTATTTAGTTGTGGAAGTTAAAATGCAATAATTAAAATGTACTCTGCCAGCTCTCTGAAAATAATATACAAGAATAAATTACTTTAATTAGAATACAATTGAATTTCCGTCATTCCCAGGTCACTTTGATGACCGGGACATTTACCTGCATCCCAGAACAGTTCCATGGCCAGTCATTAAAATGTTCGGTGAGGCAATCCAGAGCTGCCTTAGCCCAGAAAGTTCCCTGCTTTTTGAGCGCGGAGCGATACTCGGGTAATGTTTCTTTCCTTCCCCAGTAACGGATGGATGGCTTCTCATTGTCTTTCAGGCTCATAGACGGGTTCCATTCAAATATATGACTTGAAATTGATGGACACGCATTGTTTATTTTTCTATACTGCAAGTTACAATTCTGTATATGGTCATATTACGTCACTGTTTCAGCACAAAGTACCTGTCCTTGAGCTGGCACTAATCATAGAATCTAGCAGCACAGGAGGCCATTTGGCCCATCGTGCCTGACCCGGCTCTTTAAAAGAGCTATCCAATTACACCCACTCCGCTGCTCTTTCCCCATAGCCCTGCAAATGTCTCTTTTTCAAGTATTTATTGAATTCCCTTTTGAAAGTTACTTTTGAATCTGCTTCCACCACCCTTTCGGGCAGTGCATTCCAGGTCATCACAACTCGCTGCGTTTATAAAAAAAAAAATCTCCTCATCTTGCCCCTGGCTCTTTTCCAATTACCTTAAATCTGTGTCTTCTGCCACTGGAAACAGTTTCTCCCTATTTACTCTATCAAAACCCTTCATGATTTTGAATGCCTGTATTAAATCTCCTCTTGACCTTCTCTACCTAAGGAGATCAATCCCAACTTCTCCAGTCTTTCCATGTAACTGCAGTCCCTCATCCCCAATAAGTTTGTTTAAAACATAAAGCATCATCATGAGGGTGTTATTTAAGATCCTTGAAGCACACTTCTGATTTAAGCGTTGAAAATTATGTCTAACTGCATTTGAAGTTGATTATCACTTTCCTGGGCAAGAGAATTATCCTTGATGCTCATGTAAGTTATCTCCATCCATCAACATGGTGAATTCGATCATTTTATAAATGTGCTGTACTTAACTTTTTTTTCCACTGAGCCATCTTTGATATACTTGGGAACCAGTGGTTATTTGCAAAAGCTGTATATTAAAGTTTAAGTAGTAAGCAGATACAGTATATAGACAAGCATTTTAAATTGAGGTTAGTCATTTGCAGTTAACTTTGACTGCATACTTTGAAATGTTTGTGTTGAGGGGTTCGAGGTTTATAGAGAACAGTTCTGGGAGCAGCTTGTTAAAGCCTAAATGTACAGTCTGCTTATGTCAACTGAGGCTTCAAATATTTTGCTGTGCCATTGAATTTTTATTTACTCTCTTTCGTAGGGGCAACATTTTTATTGCAGTGGGACTGGTGGGGCAACGCTGCATGGCTACAATGGCTCCTGCTCTCACAGAAACGGCCACAGAGGCACATGGATTCCAGCTGTCGTCGTCCTCCTTACCTTCCAGTTCCATTGAACCTGACACATTTATGCACAAGAATGACACCGCTGCGGAGCAGAAGCTAAATGGGGACCGTGACACACAATCTGTTTGGTCTCTTGCTTATCCACGTGCAGCACATGGTCTTGGCAGCGATGCAACTGATTTGAAACATGTACCTTACGGATCTGCAATAGTACACTCCTCAATCCCGAATAATGCAGCATTGTTAACCAGTACTAATTCTCTACTGGACATACTGTCTTTAAACTATAACCTTACTCGTCGGAAGAAATTGTTCAACAAAAACTCTCCAGTCATTCTTGCCAAAAAAAAATTATCTTGTGATAGAACTAAGCAAACATCTGCTTCTAATGCTAGCAAAATGTATGTTGTACCTGAAGCAAAGCTAAGTAGTAATAAAAATGGTATGAAAGGCTTAAGCTGCCAGAATAGCAGTCCTTTGAAGTGTGAGGGCGTGTTAACCGCTGCTAGTGAGATGAATTTGGCTTGTGATTCAGTTTCAGAGAACCTTGACGCTCCTGGTGGCATAACTTCAAATCAAAAAGCAGAGTTGAAACCAACCAAAGCAAACAAAACTTGGGGTACTGTACCAACAGTGGATGCCGCTCAGAGTGGAAATACATTGAGTAGTGTCAGGCAATCGGCCCAGCAGGGAAAACAAGAAAAACGACTCGGTGATTCCACAAGTGCAAGGGAAACTGAAATGAATACTCAGCTGCTTGAGTGCCTTGGCAGACAGCAAGAGCTAGCTAAAAAGGCCAGCAGACTTCAAAAACGTTTGCAGATAATACAGGCAAAACATGTTGAGCACCATGTTAAGTACAAAATGCAAGAGTTGATAGAATCCCAGCACCAAAGGCAGAAGGGAATAAGCAAATTCGACAGTTCACAAACTAAGCCTGCCTTTTTGGCTGGAATAAAGCACGGTGACGGTGTGCAGATGGGGTTCATTTCAAATCCCGTCAACTCTGAACTCTATGAGTATACGTGTTTTTCAAAAGCACTGCTTTCGCACGTAGAAGCAAATGTGGATTCCGATGCAACTGGAAGTAGCACAGATGAGGATTCAGATAGCGAAGAGATTTCATTGAAGAGGAATACACCAGCGTAAGTAGAATTGTTGTTAATGTCGTCTTTTCCATTGTCAATTCTAGCCGAGTGGATTAGCTGCAACCCGTAACAGACCGTATACGCTGTTGGAGTCTTTTTGTAATTTTTATTCCACAAAGTGACAGGCTGCAAACCAGGGGGAGCTCCTGTAAATCAGGTCACTTCAACAAAGCAAAAGGTTTCCATAAGATGGAGTATAGGTACAATAGGAAATGGTTTAGAGAGCACAGAAAAATTATAGACTTCTGTGTGAACGTTTTATGGACTATAGATTGTTGAATCATTGTAACAGTTCTATCAAATAATCAGCTTTAAATATCAGCAGATTGGAATATTTTAAAATGTAGAATATTGGATATTTTGGGGTAAACTAAGTGTGCTATATGGTGGGTGACGAGCTCAGCAAATTTGTAACTGGGTCAGAAAAAAGGGTTGGCTAAAATTACATTTTGAAATCACCTAGGAATGGAAAGGTTTGGAGCTGATTTGGAACAGTTATTTAAACAAGTAGCATATACATCAAAGATGCAGTTTTATTATGTTAAAGGCGCTATATAAGTAGTTGTTACTAGCACTTTTGTGTTACTGCTGTGCATCAACTTGAAATGACAGCATCACTCCAGAGTCAAGTGCTGAATCTTGGAGACAACAGTGAGGCCCTCTCGGGAAAGCTGTTTTGCACTTTTTGAGCTTAACACCATGTGGCTGTAACTCCAGTGTGGTTTCAAGCTAGGTTTAGAAAATGTTCGGGCGCTCTCTTTGAACCTACTCGGCACTTGAGCAGAGTCACCTTCGTATTTTGAGAAAACGGGTGCTTTCGCCTGCATTCTCGAAACAAAAATGTAGTGTCTGAGAGTGGAGCCGTGCACATGGAGATCTAAATGTGTAAGCATGCATACGCAGAGCCGTTTTCTTCTGGTGGATGGAGTGTGATTCCCCAGCCGCAGTACTGACTCCAGTATCTCTGACTGCAAATCGCACTCTGCACTCACTGTCTTGGACCACGAGTACAACATAACTGCGGCACAATCGTGTGAAAACAAGCTGCTTGCAAGAGTCTTTAAGTCTGCTGATTTGCAAACTATTCAAAGCAGTGATTACAGATTGCCACTGGTGATGTTTGAGAGAAGTAATTTGATGTGAATTCAATTCAATTCAATTTATTTGCCATATGTAACCAGTACAAGTACAATGGAATGCTTACTCCCCGTAGGGACACGTCAGCTATTCTTACAGCACCGTGTTCAGAAAGTCAGTTCAATGGCTTCCAGTGGCAGTGGGAGCACGATGTCCCTCAGCCGCTCCGTCCTCCTCGTCACCGCGGCCTCCTCACTGTTGCCGGCTCCACGTGTGGTGGCCTTCTCACGATCCGACCTCTGGCCGCCATGCCCGGCTCCCCTCCTCCCAGTCGGACTGCGAGCTTCCCGCCAAGGAGCTGCCGGCCGACGTGCTGTAGCGGGTCGTCGTGGCTGCTGCTCGTTGCGTTGCGTTGCGCTGCGCTGCCTCCGCCCGACTCGCCGAACACATCGTCGGGATGTGAATGCTCTGGTCGCCGCGGCCGCCTCCTCACCTTCGCCGGCTCCACGGTCCGACGGCCTGGGGCCTGCTTCTCCCGCTCATGGTCCGGCCTCTGGCCGCCATGCTCGGCTCCCCTCCTCCCAGTCGGAATGCTTTCCCGCCGAGGAGCTGCCGGCTGACGTGCTCCAGCGGGTCGTCGTGGCTGCTGCTCGCTGCCTCTGCCCGACTCGCCGAACACTTCGCTCCGGTTGCGGGAGCGAGCGGCGAGAGCGGGCCACCCGAAGCAGGGAGAGCGCGCTAGCACCGGACCGTCTCGGCTGCCATCTTGACTCTTTTGAAGTGTTTTGGCTTATTTTTCCTATCGTGCTCTGGTATCAACATGTTAAATAAACCCAGTGCAAATACTGCAGTGTTGTATGCTTGTAATGAATGAAATGCTCAGTTTGTAAGGTATAAAGTGTTTACATGTGTTCCAGACACCTTTGCAAAATATCTTATTTAGCAGATGTAGTGAATTCTCACCAGACATGCCATGGTTTTTTAGATCTCACTTTGAAAGTCAATTGATATGAAAATCACAATGTGGTTAATGAATTTAGCAACGTAAGTAAGTTGCCCTGATGAATGTTTGCAGTCTGACAGTAATTGTGATGGAATCTTGCTCAGTGACTTGGTAGTTATTGTCTAGTTGGTGCATAAAAAAATCCTGCTGACTGATTTAATTGAAAATTCAGCCATCTTGATTGTCAGTAGGATTATATATAATTAAGTTTTGTTGTAAAATATATCTACTTTTAATTGTACAAGTAGGGAAGTGATGTTCGGGCTTGTCGTTGTGAAGACCCTTGAGACCGTTATGTAGCAATAAATCTGAAACCGAAACGATTCGAAACACTCAGCAGATAAATCTGTGTCTGTAGAGAGAACAGACAAGTTAACAACATTTTAGATATGGATCTGCTGTCAGAACTGGAAGAAATTACAGATGAACAAGGAGAAGGGGAAAGGGAAAAAATACACTCCCACTGGAATGCCTTGTAAAGTGGAGGTCATTCATGTGTGTATTCCTTCCCTTTGTTTTTAAATGCTGTTCGTCTGTTCCAGTTCTGACTAGGTTCTTACCTAAAATGTTAACTTGTCTACTCTGTCCACAGATGCTGTGTTTCTAGCATTTTCTGTTTGATTTCAGCATCTGCAGTCATTTTGCTTTTTGTTTATTTGGTGATAAATATCTGACTTAGCAACCAAACAGGAGTGCTGTATTTTTTTTGAAGTTAATTTAGGTGGTGAGTTCAGGAGATACTCATCAATTACATTGCTGGCATTATAACTGCAAGTGAAGTCCAGTTGCCCATGTTTCTGAGCACCTAAATTGTTTTTAAACAGTTCTGCAACATACTGATGCATTTCTCAGCACATAGCTGACACTGAGGCACGTCTCTGTTAATGTGCCATGATTGTGAACAAAAGTAGCAGCACTTTGAAGGCCACAGAAGTACAGAACATGAAATAACAACAGAAAATGCTGGAAAAACTCAGCAGGTCAGGCAACATCCGTGGAGAGAAATTTGAGTTGACGTTTCGGGTTGGATCCTTCTTCAAAACTGGAAAGAAAAGAAACTAGATCGGAGGCAGGGCTGCGATCGGACAAAAGAATAAAAGAAACAAAAGAAGTAAAAGAGATTAGAAGCTAGACGAGATAGTAATAGGCTGGGATTAGGTGTAAAGTGTACTGGCAGGGCAAAAGATAGCTGCCAGGTGTGAGAGAGAAACAAAAGGAAAGGGGGGGGGGGGGGGAAGGAGTGGAACAATTACAAGAGAAAATGAAATGGGGGCCGAGCTTATGATCTGAAATTGTTGAACTCGATATGGAGTCCGGAAGGCTGCAGACTGCCTAATCGGAAGATGAGGTGCTGTTCCTCGAGTTTACGTTGAGCTTCCGTGGAACAATACAAGAGGCCAAGGACGGTGAGGTCCGAGTGGGAATGGAGCGGTGAATTAAAATGAATTAAAAGTACAGAACATGAACTAATGACTTGATAGGGTGTCCTAACGAAATGGAATTCAGATGTCCAAAGATTGAAAGTGCATCATGGAGCTGTAGTCTCATCAAACAAAAATCTTGGCCAGAAGATAAAATAGCAAACTTCTTCAAATTAGTCCCAGAGGAGTAAACGCCAATCGTGCAATCCTATCTATCTGGTAAGTTTAATGTACATTTTTTCTTTCCGTGTAGTTTCTCAATGCAGTGAAAAGTGTTAGAAAGCACTGTAAATTGTACTGAAAGTGGCATGTTGACTGCAGTCTGTAATATGTAAAAACAAAATGCTTTGTGTAGTAATCACAGCACTCTTTTGCTGCTATAGCATCTGTGGCAGTCTGTCTCCAGATACTTAAGAAGACAGAAGCAGTGAAAAATATGTACATATTCTTTTCCACAGATGAGTTTTCTTCATGCAGCACTACTCTGCCCATCTAGGAGGCCATGATCATTGCTGAGAGCAGTGACAAGGCACTGGATAGTCAGTAATGTACTGATGGGAGTCACCCAGCAGCCCCCCTCCGCACCGCTCCTAAATGTGGTTGTTCAGTGCTCCTTGGAGGCATCTGGAGTATGTGGCCGGGATCACTTTGGTTGTGCGATGTGGCATCCTCTTTGTTCTCCCCACCCACCCCTCACATACATGCTTTGATGGATGGCTTCTTAAATCTGAATATAGGAATGAGAAACCATATTTTAATTTTTCACGTACAATCTGCAGTGATAGGATAGTGTTTATTTGACCTGTATCATTTGCATATTTTACAGAATTACAGCAGTCATTAGATCGAGATATATTGAGTTTTTTTACAGTTGAACTAATTGAAATGCTGATAATTACAATTAATCGTACATTACTTTTCTAATTCATCCACTTATTTGTAACAATTTTCTACTTGTTGAAATAAAAAGATATTCCCACATCTGTTCCGAATTCATCTTTTCACCATGCCAGTCTTTAACCCAGTTAGTCTGTAGAGTGAATTTTCCAGTATGGTGGCTGTTCAGCCACCTTGGTAGAACTGTGTAACTGTTCTTGAAATATTTAGTTTGGTTTGGTTCAATCTGGTATTCTGGCTTGTGCTAGTTACAAAGTATGTTATCTGGAAGAAAGTCTGTGGGAGTTGGCCTGAGTTTAGCATAAACAAGCTAAAGTACAATTGAGTATTTTAGTTCTTTTTTTTGGCTTCCAGGTTCTGCTCCAACAAGATAGAGCTATCTAGATGTCCAGTACCTGGTAACATAACGTAAGAAATAGGAGCAGGAGTAGGCCATTTGGCCCCTTGGGCCTGCTCCGCCATTGAATAAGATCATGGCTGATCATCTACCTCAACCCCACTTTCCTGCACTATCCCCATATCCCATGATTCCCTTAATAATCAAAAATCTATCGACCTCTGTCTTGAATATACTCAACGACTGAGCCTCCACAGCCCTCTGGGGTAGAGAATTCCAAAGATTCACCACCCTCTGCGTGAAGAAATTTCTCCTCATCTCAGTCCTAAATGGCCGACCCCTTATTCTGAGACTGTGACCCCTGGTTCTAGACTCCCCAGCCAGGGGAAACATCCTCCCTGCATCTACCCTGTCAAGCCCTGTAATAATTTTGTATGTTTCAATGAGGTCGCCTTTCATTCTTCTAAACTCTAGAGAATATAGGCCTAGTCTACTCAATCTCCTCGTAGGACAATCCCCCTATCCCAGGCATCAGTCTGGTGAACCTTCGTTACACTCCCTCTGGGGCAAGTATATCCTTCCTTGGGTAAGGAGACCAAAACTGTACACAACACTCCAGGTGTGGTCACACCAGGGCCCTATAGAATTGCAGTAAGACGTCTTTACTCTTCTACTCAAATCCTCTTGTAATAAAGACCAACATGCTTTCCTAATTGCTGTATCTGCATGTGATTCATGTACAAGGACACCCAGGTCTCTCTGAACACCAACATTTCTGAATCTCTCACCATTTTAAAAAATACCCTGCTTTTCTATTTTTCTTACCAAAGTGCATAACTTCACATTCCTCCACATTATATTCCATTTGCCATGTTCTTGCCCACTCACTTAGCTTGTCTATATCCCCTTGAAACCTCTTTGCATCCTCCTCACAACTTACATTCCCACCCTGCTTTGTATCATCAGCAAATTTGGACATATTACATTTGATCCCCTCATCCAAATCATTGATGTAGATTGTGAATTGCTGAGGCCCAAGCACTGATCCTTGCGGTACCCCACCAGTTACAGCCTGCCAACCCGAAAATGACCCGGTTATTCCTACTCTCTGTTTTCTATCCATTAACCAATCCTCGATCCATGCTAGTATATTACCCCTAATCCCATGAGCTCTAATTTTGTTTAATAACCTCTTGTGTGGCACCTTATCAAATGCCTTCTGAAAATCCAAATACAACACATCTACTGGGTCCCTCCATCTATTCTGCTAGTTACAACCTTAAAAAACTCTTAACAGATTTGTCAAACATGAGTTCCCTTTCATAAATCCATATTGACTCTGCCCAATCCTATTATTATTTTCTAAGTGCCCTGTTACCATG
Organism: Somniosus microcephalus; assembly: GCF_052327205.1. Lineage (NCBI taxonomy): Eukaryota > Metazoa > Chordata > Chondrichthyes > Squaliformes > Somniosidae > Somniosus > Somniosus microcephalus. The sequence continues at coordinate 155,380,835 of NC_140990.1, read as the reverse complement.
TCCTTAATAATAGATTCTAGCATTTTCCCTACTACTGTCAGGCTAACTGGTCTGTCGTTCCCCGTTTTCTCTCTCCCTCCTTTCTTAAATAGTGGGGTTACATTTCCTACCTTCCGATCCGCGGGAACCGTTTTAGAATCTATGGAATTTTGGAAAATGACAACCAATGCATCCACTATCTCTAGAGCCACCTCTTTCAAAACCCTAGGATGTAGGCCATCAGGTCATGGGGAATTATTGGCTTTCAGTCCCATTAATTTCTCCAGTACTTTTTTTTACTAATGATTTCTTTTAGTTCCTCATTCTTGCTAGATCCTTGGTTCTCCACTATTTGCGGGAAGTTTTTTGCATCTTCTGTGAAGACAGACACAAAGTATTTTTTAATTTCTCTGCCATTTCCTTATTCCCCATTATAATTTCTCCTGCCTCAGCCTGTAAGGGACCCACATTTACCTTTGCTAATCTTTTCCTTTTTACATACCTAGAAGTTACTATCTGGCAACTCTTGATATTTCACTTTGGGTCAGGAGATCAGAGAATGTTGAGTTTTTCCTTTTTGACCAGAATATATTGCTTCTAAAATGGATCAGTATGGGATTTATCTATACTTGAAGCCGAAAGCTTTCTGTCAGACTGAGTATAGGGGGTGGTGGTTTTATTTGCCTGGGGTTGCTTTCATTGTGGTGGATAATGGCAGTTATTGCTATGTTCTCAAATATTGCATTTGTATCCATTTTCTGTGTGCTTACAATTTGATGTACTCCCCGTAACAGCACCCAGAGAGCTTATTGCAAAATGTATAACTGGCATATAATGGAATCGATAGTACAAGACAAATTTGAGTACCTATTTGAAAATATAAGTGACCGCCACCATCATTTCATCAGAGGCAGATCCTGCCTGACCAATCTCCTTGACTTTTTATAAAAAGTGACATCTCAAGTGAGTGTTGGAAAGCCCAATATTAGAACTGAACTCAATTTCCATGAAAGGCTGCTGCACAAGCTTAAGCCAGTTAGGGTGCTAGTTAGGATATTGATGTTGAACTGGAGCAATGTATTGAGTGCCTCTATACCCTTTTTCATCTACATAAATGACCTGGATTCAGACAGGCCTAAGTTTGTCAAATTTGCAGATTTGACCATACATTGAAGGAGGAGAGAAGACCGTGGAGTCTGATGAAGCAGCAAAGGAATTACAGAGGGACTTTGATAATATCTGCAAGTGGTCAGAACTGTGACAGTAGAAATTCAACACACATAATTGCATTGTCTTGTATATTTAAAGAAACAATGGGAACATGCAAACTTGATGCCAAACCAGCTGAAGGAGATCTGGAAGTGATGGTATACTCTGACCATGTCTGGTCATTGCAGAGCAAGAGACACAGTTCTGAGTGAAATCATTAGACTACAAGTCTCAGGCCATCATGCTGAATGCATGTAGTGCTTTGCTCAGGAAGCACCTTGCATACAGTGTTTAAATCTAGTCATTGAGATATAGAGAAACCATCTCTGACCTCGAAGCTGTGCACAGGCTGATTATAACTGTGAAGAGGACTGAATTATGAGGAAAGGTTAGAAAAATATGGATTGTCCCACCTTGAATGAAGGTGAAGGATTAACCTTCTCTATTCCGCTCTGTGTTCGCTCCCATAAGGTGTAGATGATACCGAGTGGAATAGAAAAGGTTAAAACCCTGAGCACTAATTAAACCAGGACTACAGGATAACAAACTGGTAACATAAAGTTCAGGTTTGATGTTGGGAAGTACAGTAATTCTTCATACAAAGAATGATCAATACCTGGAATGGTACTGGCTAGGCAGTTGGATGCTGTGTTGGTGGGAATTGTAGATTTTTATGGAACTGTAAGCTAGATGGGCAAACTACCACACCCCCCCCCCCCCCCCTCCCCAGTCTATACTTGATATTTGTATTTTCCAGTCATCTAACCAATGCATACATCTGAATTGCATTCATATATGGCCTACTCCTGTTCTTATTTCTTATACTCCATTTCACTGGTACATTTTTTTAAAGACTTTCATCTTTGAAAGTAGATAAATCGCCAGGCCTGGATGAAATGTATTCCAGGCTGTTAAGAGAAGCAAGGGAGGAAATAGTGGATGGTCTGACCATTTTCCAATCCTCTCTGGCTACAGGTGTGATGCCGGAGGACTGCTAACATTGTACCATTGTTTAAAAAGGGAGAAAGGGATAGACCGAGTAATTACAGACCAGTCAGTCTAAACTCAGTGGTAGGCAAATTATTGGAAAAAATTCTGAGGGATAGTATTAATTGTCATTTAGAAAGGCACGGATTAATCAAGGACAGTCAGCATGGATTTGTTAAAAGGAGGTCATGTCTGACTAACTTGATTGAATTTTTTGAGGAGCTAACTGAGGGTAGTGTTCTACATGGATTTTAGTAAGGTTTTTGAGAAGGTTCCACATGGCAGACTGGCCAGAAAAGCCCATGGGATCCAAGGGAAAGTGGCAAGTTGGATCCAAAATTGGCTTAGTGACAGGAAGCAAAGGGTAATGGTTGACGGGTGTTTTTGTGACTGGAAGGCTGATTCCAGTGGGGTTCCGCAGGGCTCAGTCCTAGGTGTCCTGCTTTTTGTGGTATATATCAGTGATTTAGACTTCAATGTAGGGGGCATGATTAAGAAGTTTGCAGATGATAGAAAAATTGGCCGTGTGGTTGATGGTGAAGAAGAAAGCTGTAGACTGCAGGAAGATATCAATGGGCAGAAAAGTGGCAAATGGAATTCAATCCAGAGAAATGTGAGGTAATGCATTTGGGGAGGGCTAACAAGGCAAGGGAAATACACAATAACTGGTAGGACACTGAAGTGTAGAAGAACAGAGGGACCGTGTAGTGCATGCCCACAGATCCTTGAAGTTAGCAGGACAGGTAGATAAGGTAGTTAAGAAGGCATACACGATACTTTCCTTTATTAGTTGAGGCATAGAATATAAGAGCAGAGAGGTTATGCTAGAACTGTATAAAACACTAGATAGGCCACAGCTAGAGTATTACGTATAGTTCTGGTCGTCACATTACAGGAAATATGTGATTGCACTAGAGAAGGTACAGAGGAGATTTACGAGTATGTTGCCTGGACTGTAGAATTTTAGCTGAGGAAAGATTGGATAGGCTGGGCTTGTTTTCTTTGGAACAGAAGAGGCTGAGAGGAGACTTGATTGAGGTGTATAAAATCATGAGGGGCTTAGATAGAGTGGATAGGAAGGAGAGAGGTCAATAACCAGGGGGGCATAGATTTAAAGTAATTGGTAGAAGGATTAGAGGGGAGTTGAGAACATTTTTTACCCAGAGTGTGGTGGGGGTCTGGAACTCACTGCCTGAAAGGGTGGTAGAGGCAGAAACCCTCATCACATTTAAAAAATACTTGAATATGCACTTGAAGTGCCGTAACCTACAAGGCTATGGACCAAGAGCTGGAAAGTGGGATTAGGCTGGATAGCTCTAGTTCGGCCGGCACCGATCCGATGGGCCAAATTGTCTCCTTTTGTGCTGTAAATTTCTATGATTCATTGCACTGACTTTCCAGTAGCACTGTACAGTTAAGTTCTGTCTTTTTTTATTCATTCATGGGATGTGGGAGTTAGGTGGCCCGGCCAGCATTTATTGCCCATCCCTAATTAACGCTGAGAAGGTGGTGGTGAGCCGTCTTGTGTAACCGCTGCCATCCATGTGGTGAAGGTACTCGCACAGTGCTGTTATGTAGGGAGTTCCAGGATTTTGACCTAGTGACAATGAAGGAATGGCGATATATTTCCAAGTCAGGATAGTGTGTGACTTGGAGGGGAACTTGGAGGTGATTGTGTTCCCATTCGACTGCTGCCCTTGTCCTTCTAGGTGGTGGAGGACGCGGGTTTGGGAGGTGCTGCAAAAGAAGCCTTGGCAAGTTGCTGCAGTGCAACTTATAGATATTAGATGGTACACGCTACAGACTCGGTGTACCGGTGGTGTAGGGAGTGAATGTTCAAGGTGGTGGATGGAGTGCCAATTAAGTGGGCTACTTTGTCCTGGATGGTGTCGAACTTCTAGTGTTGTTGGACCTGCACTCATCCAGGCAAGTGGAAAGTATTCCATCACACTCCTGACTTGTGCTTTGTAGATGGTGGAAAGGCTTTGGGGAGTCAGGAGGTGAGTCATTCGCCATAGAATACCCAGCCTTTGACCTGATATTTTATGTGGCTAGTCTAGGATGTTGATGTTGGGGGATTTTATGATGGTAATGCCATTGAATGTCATGGGGATAGGGTTGCAAAGGGGTGGAAAGTTTCCGGTAAATTTCCGGAAATTTTCCACGGGAAGTTTAGCTTGGGAATTTTGCCCAAAAAAGCACATGCTAGCATAATATTGTTTTTTTTGTATTTTTTTTTTCCCCCGCAGGTCCTCTTAAAATTACTAACACAGATGGAATCTTAATTATTAAGGAATTTCTTAATCAATATATGTCTTCTTACTTGGCTTGTTTTAATAATTACAAGTTTTGTGTGTGACTGTGAACAAATGTGTCCTGATTGAGTGGATGAGCGATTAGCTCCCTCTATTTGTAATATTTGCATATCGAATTGTGGTTGGCCTGCAGGCACCTGTAAGACTGCTATAGTTTTTTTAAGATCCAGGTTAGGGGTCCTGAGGGAAGTCATTTTGTTTTCTGCTGATGTTGTGATGATGCAGTAAGTAAATCAGACTTTATACCAAATAAACCAGTTACTTGTTGAACTCTGTTGTCCTTCAATTTAAAATATACAAAATAATACACTATTGGTGATGTAGCGTCGTGTGTGTACAGGTCATGCTTCCATCACATGGAGCATCAACAACAATGTACTCACCCTGTTGCAATCGTGCTGATCGACCGCAGTTCGACACAGAGATGAATGCCCTTTATTTCTCTGCATAGAACAATGCCACGTTTACTGTCGGATGTGTGGAAGCATTTTACCCCAGGCATTAAAGATGGAAAGACTGTGTACATGTGCAAACACTGTAGAAAGCCATATGTAAAGAATGCCACAAAGATGCAGCAGCATTTATCCAAATGCAACAACTTCACTCAAAGCTCACAGCAGTCAGCCCAGAGTTCCTCTGCTTCCATTCAAGAAGATGATGGTTCTCATTCAGCATCAGGCTCCTTATCAGCAACTCCTGGCCCACTTGGAAGGTTCTTTGATACAATGGATAACCATAGCCAGAAGAATGCAGATGAGTGCCTTGCTCGAGCTGTATATGCAACAGGCTCACCCCTCATGCTCACAGCCAATGTGTACTGGAAGAGATTTTTCAATGTTATTCGCCCTGCCTACTGTCCTCCCACCAGACATGCTTGTCTACTTATTTGCTGGAGGCTGAGTATAACAGAATCCAAGGAAAGCTCAAAGAAACGATAGCGATGGCAGACTGTGTTGCAGTTATCTCAGATGGGTGGTCAAATGTACGAGGGGAGGGCATCATAAACTACATCGTCTCCACTCCTCTCCCAGTGTTCTTCAAGAGCACAGACACGAAGGACAACAGACACACAGGCACATACATTGCTGATGAGCTGAAAGCGGTCATCAACGATCTTGGATCACAAAAGGTCTTTGCAGTAGTTACTGACAATGCTGCGAATATGAAGGCTGCTTGGGCTCAAGTGGAGGAGGCCTACCCTCATATTACGTCTATTGGATGCGCAGCTCATGGGCTTAACCTGCTCCTCAAGAACATCATGGGTTTGAGAACCATGGAAGCACTGTACAAGAGAGCCAAGCAAGTTGTTAAGTATGTCAGGGGAAAACAGGTAGTTGCAGCAACCTACAACTCCAAGCAAATGACAAAGAACAAGAACACCACACTGAAGCTGCCCAACAACACTAGATGGGGTGGTGTTGTCATAATGTACAACAGCCTTCTGGAGGGTAAGGAGTCGCTGCAAGAAATGGCAATATCCCAGTCTGGGGATATGGAAACCACCATCAAGAAAATACCGCTGGATGATGTGTTTTGGGAGAGAGTGGTTAGCAGCCTTAAACGACTCTCACCAGTAGCATCTGCAATTGCTCAGATTGAAGGAGATGACGCTGTCTTGTCAGATGTTCTCAGGCTTTTTACTGATTTAAAAGAACAAATCAGCATTGCCCTACCCACATCCCTGCTGCTCAAAGCAGAGGAGAAGGCAATTGTTCAATTCATACAGACGCGTCAAGAATTTTGTGTCAAGCCGATTCATGCTGCAGCATACATGCTGGACCCAAAGCATGTTGGGAGACCAATACTTTCTGGAGAACAGATCAACAGCGCTTAGTGTGATTTCTACCCTCTCACACCATCTCAATCTGGATGTGGGCAAAGTTCTGGGAAGTCTGGCAAAGTTCTCTACCAAGCAAGGTCATGGGGATGGGATATGGGAATCATGCAAGCATATCAGTGCACATACCTGGTGGAAGGGACTTTGTGCATCTGAGGCCCTGTCACCTATTGCATCGGTGATACTCCAAATCCCACCTTCATCAGTGGCCTCTGAACGAAACTGGTCACTTTTTGGGAATACGCATACAAAGGTGTGCAACAGGCTGACTAACGAGAGTGGAGAAACTGGTGGCTATCCGGGCGAACCTACAACTTATTGAGCCAGATACAGAAGTGTCCACCACACAGCTAGACACTGACACAGAGGAGGAAATGGACACGCCAGAGTCAGAGAATCAGGAGGAGCAATGAGGAGTAGAAGACTCAAAGGGACAAAATAAGGACAAATTACAGGCTAAATAAGCTGACGCTCTTTTTATTTTATTTTAGATGGGTCTTTTTTGTGGGGGTTCAATAAAGTTCAAAATTATAACCTAAATAAAGTTTTGAAAGCCTGTTTTTATTTGTATGGAACAGTATGTCTATTTTGACGACAAAGATAATATAAGGGTCAGAGACAAAAACCATCAGTGTGCAAAAATTCCCATAAATTCCCGAAAATTCCCATGGAAAGTTTCCTCTTAAAAATTCCCAGAATTTTGCAACCCTACATGGGGATGTGGTTAGACTTTCTCTTGTTCGCGATAGTCATTGCCTGGCACTTGTGTGGGGTGACTGTTACCTGCTACTTATCAGCCCAAGTATGAATGTTGTCCAGGTCTTGCTGCAGGCGGGCATGGACTGCTTCATTATCTGAGGTGTTGTGAATGGAACTGAGCACTGCAATCACCAGCAAACATCCCCACTTCTGACCTTATGATGGAGGGAAGGTCATTGATGAAGCAGCTGAAGATGGTTGGGCCTCGGACACTGCCTTGAGGAACTCCTGGAGCGATGTCCTGGGGCTGAGGTGATTAACCTCCAACAACCACAACCATCTTCCTTTGTGCTAGGTATGACTAGCCAGTGGAGAGCTTTCCCCGATTCCCATCGACTTCAATTTTACTAGGGCTCCATGATGTCAAGGGCAGTCGCTCTCACCTCCCCTCTGGAATTCAGCTATTTTGTCCACGTTTCGACAGGCTGAAATGAGGTCTGGAGCCAAGTGGTCCTGGCGGAACCCAAACTGAGTATCGGTGAGCAGGTTATTGTTGAGTAAGTGCCGCTTGATAGCACTGTCGACGACATCTTCCATCACTTTGCTCATCATTGAGAGTAGACTGAAGGGGTGGTAATTGAACAGATTAGATTTCATAGAATCATAGAATGGTTACAGCACAGAAGGAGGCCATTTGACCTGTCAAGTGCCTGCTGGCTCTCTGCCAGAGCACTTCAGCCAGTCCCACTCCCCTGCCCTTTCCCCGTAGCCCTGCATTTTTTATTCCTTCAGGTACTTAACTAATTCCCTTTTGAAAGCCGCAATTGAATCTGCCTCCAGCACCCTTTTCAGGCAGTGCATTCGAGATCGCAACCACTCGATGCGTTAAAGTTTTTCCTCCTGTCGCCTTTGGTTCTTCTGCCAATCACCGTAAATCTGTGTCCTCTGGTTCTCAACCCTTCTGCCAATGGGAACAGTTTCACTCTATCTACTCTGTCTAGGCCCCTCATGATTTTGAACACCTCTATCAAATCTCTTCTCAACCTCCTTTGCTCTAAGGAGGAAAAACCCCAGCTTCTCCAATCTTATCCACGTAACTGAAGTCCCTCATCCCTGGAACCATTCTTGTAACTCTTTTTTGCACCCTCTCCATGCCCTTCACATCCTTCCCAAAGCGCGGTGCCCAGAATTGGACACAGTACTCCAGTTGAGGCCGAACCAGTGTTTTAAACAGGTTCATCATAACTTCCTTGCTTTTGTACTCTATGCCTCTATTTATGAAGCCCAGGATCCCATATGCTTTTTTTAAACCGCTTTCTCAACCTGCCCTGCCACCTTCAACGATTTGTGCACAACGACTCTCCATGCACCCCCTTTAGAATTGTACCCTTTAGTTTATATTGCCTCTCCTCGTTCTTCCTACTAAAATGTATCACTTTACACTTTTCTGCGCTAAAATTTCATCTGCCATGTGTTCGCCCATTCCACCAGCCTGTCTGTGTCTTCTTGAAGTCTTATCACTATCCTCCTCACTGTTCACGATACTTCCAAATTTTGTGTCATCTGCAAATTTTGAAATTGTGCCCTGTACACCCAAGTCCAAGTCATTTATATCAAGAAAAGCAGTGGTTCTAGAACCGACCCCTGGGGAACACCACTGTGTACCTTCCTCCAGTCTGATAAACAACCATTCACCACTACTCTGTTTCCTGTCACTTAGCCAATTTCGTATTCATGCTGTCACTGTCCCTTTTATTCCATGGGCTTCAACTTTGCTGGCAAACCTATTATGTGGCACGTTATCAAACGCCTTTTGGAAGTCCATATACACCACATCAACCGCATTGCCCTCATCAACAAAACTCAATCAAGTTAGTTAAACACGATTTGTGTTTAACAAATCCGTGCTGGTTTTCCTTAATTAATCCACATTTGTCCAAGTGACTTAATATTGTTCCAGATTATAGTTTCTAAAAGCCTCCCCACTAGCGAGGTTAAACTGACTGGCCTGTAGTTGCTGGGTGTAACATTTGCAATTCCTCAGTCCTCTGGCACCACACCCATATCTAAGGAGGATTGGAAGATTATGGCCAGTACTTCTGCAATTTCCATTTTTACTTCCCTCAGTATCCTGGGATGCATCCCATTCGGTCCTGGTAACTTATCTACTTTAAGTACAGCCAGCCTTTCTAGTACCTCTCTCAATTTTTAGCACATCCAGTATTTCAACTACCTCCTCTTTCACTATGACTTTGGCAGCATCTTCCTTGGTAAAGACAGATGCAAAGTACTCATTTAGTACCTCTGCCTCCATGTGTAGGTCTCCATTTTGGTCCCTAATTGGCCCCACCCCTCCTGTTACTACCGGTTTGTTATTTATATGCCAATAGAAGACTTTTGGATTCCATTTTGTGTTAGCTGCCAATCTATTCTCATACTATCTCTCCGGCCCTCTCATTTCCATTTTCACTTCCCCTCTGAACTTTGTGTATTCAGCCTGGTTCTCTCTTGTATTCTCAACCTGACATCTGTCATATACCCCCTTTTTCTGCTTCATCTTACTCTATCTCTTTCGTCTTCCAGGGAGCTCTGACATTGGTTGCCCTACCTTTGTCCTGCTTTTTGTGGACAAGACATACTGGGACAATTTTCCACTTTGTCAGGTAGATGCCGGTGTTGTAGCTGTACTGGAACAGCTTGACTAGAGGTGCGGCTAGTTCTGGAGCACAAGTCTTCACTACAGCCTGGGATGTTGTCGGAGCCCATAGCGTTTGCTGTATCCAGTGCGCTCAGCCATTTCTTGATATCCACTTCTGGCTGAAGATGGTTGCAAATGCTTCAGCCATGTCTTTTGCACTTGTGTGCTGGGCTCCACCATTATTGAGGATGGGAATGTTCATGGAGCCTTCTCCCGTTAGTTGTTTAATTGTCCACCACCATTCATGACTGGATGTGGCAGGACTGCAGAAGTTTGACCTGATCCGTTGGTTGTGGGATAGCTCTGTCTATAGCATGCTGCTTGTAACTTGACACCTTCAAGATGTTTACACCATGACATGATAAAAAAAAAGGTTATCCCATATGTCGTCTAACTTGGCCATGTTCAAGGTAGCCATGAAGCTGGCTGACACAAAGATAGAGCCGCCTTATTGCTTACTCACGTGCTGTAAGATGCATGCCGTACAGTATATTGAAGTGTTTACTTTGCATTTGGTACAGGCAGAATTGCTTTAGATAAACGCATTGAAGTTTTACATAGAAACATAGAAGATAGGAGTAGGCCATTCGGCCCCTCGAGCCTGCTCCGCCATTCAATGAGATCATGGCTGATCATCCAAATTCAGTTCCCTGTTCCTGCCTTCTCCCCATATCCCTTTAGCCTTAAGAAATATATCCAACTCCTTCTTGAATATAGTTAATGAATTGGCCTCTACTGCTGCATTTGGCAGAGAATTCCACCGGTTCACCACTCTCTGGGTGAAGAAATTCCTCCTCATCTCTGTCCTAAATGGCTTACCCCTTATCCTTAGACTGTGACCCCTGGTTCTGGACTCCCCGACCATCTGGAACATCCTTCCAGCATCTAGTCTGTCTAGTCCTGTTAGAATTTTATAAGTTTCGATGAGATCCTCTCTCATTCCTGCCATCCCAGGTATCAGCCTGGTGAATCTTCACTGCACTCCTTCCATGGCAAGAACATCCTTCCTCGATTAAGGCGACCAAAACTGCACACAATACTCAAGGTGCGGTCTCACCAAGGCCCTGTACAACTGCAGCAAGACATCCTTGTTCCTGTACTCCAACCCTCTCGCTACGAAGGCCAACATACCATTTGCCTTCTTAACCGCCTGCTGCACCTGCATGCTTTCAGCGACTGGTGCACAAGGACACCCAGGTCTCGTTGCACTTCCCCTTCTCCCAATCTATTGCCATTCAGATAATCTGCCTTCCTGTTTTTGACCACGAAGTGGATAACCTCGCATTTATCCACGCTCTATTGCATCTGCCATGCTTCTGCCCAATCACCCAACCTGTCCAAATCATACTGGAGTTTCTCGGCATCCTCCTCACAGCACACACGCCCACCCAGCTTTGTGTCGTCTGCAAACTTGGAGATATTACATCTAGTTCCCTCGTCCAGATATATATTGTGAATAGCTGGGGTCCAAGGACCGATCCCTGCAGTACCCCACTAGTCACTGCCACTCGGAAAAAGACCCGTTTATTCCAACTCTTTGCTTTCTGTCTGCCAATCAGTTCTCTATCCAAGTCAATACCTTGCCCCCAATCACATGTGCCTTAATTTTACATGCTAATCTCTTATGCGGGACCTTATCGAAAGCCTTTTGAAAATCCAAATGCACCACATCCACTGGTTCTCCCTTATCTATTTTACCAGTTACATCCTCAAAAAATTCCAGTAGATTAGTCAAACACGATTCACCTTTTGTAAATCCATGTTGACTTTGTCCGACCTGGTCACTTTTTTCCAAGTGCTCTGCTATTACATCCTTTATAATGGACTCTAGCATTTTCCCCACTACCGATGTCCGGCTTACCGGTCTGTAATTCCCTGTTTTCTCTCTACCACCTTTTTTGAACAGTGGGGTAGCATTAGCTACCCTCCAATCCATGGGTACTGTTCCAGAGTCTATCGAATTTTGGAAGATTTCTAGGGCCACTTCCTTAAGTACCCTAGGATGTAGATTATCAGGCCCTGGGGATTTATCGGCCCTCAATCCGATCAATTTCCCTAACACCATTTCCCTACAAATACTGATTTCTATCACTTCCTCCCTTTCATTAGACCCTATGATCCCCGACTGGAAGAAGTTGTTATAAAAGTCTACATTGAATGTTTATCTGCGTGAATCTTTTATTTCCCAGTACATGCAAGTACATTAGTCAAAACATCTCTTTGGAGAAGCTCAACATATCAATGCTCAGGATATTGCAGTGTTACTAGTCAGGTGTTTCTGAGAAGAGGTATCTTTCCGACCTGTAGCAGCTTTTGTCAGTCAGGCCACTTAAGGACATTGAAATCCGATGTAGAACTGGTTGGCGGACAGAAAGCAGAGTTGGAATAAACGGGTCGTTTTCCGAGTGGCAGGCAGTGACTAGTGGGGTACCGCAAGGATCGGTCCTAGGACCCCAGCTGTTCACAATATATATTAATGATCTGGACGAGGGAATTGGATGTAATATCTCCAAATTTGCAGACGACACAAAGCTGGGTGGGAGGGTAAGCTGTGAGGAGGATGTCGTGAAACTCCAGTACGATTTGGACGGGTTGGGTGATTGGGCAGTGTGGTGTATGTGCCTTTTAAGAGCAATTATGGTGTATGTGCCTTTAAGAGCCCCAGGTGTGCATAATGCCGGTAATTGCCACTTGGGCTATATAAGCCTGTGTATTGTGTATATCCTTTAGAAACCCCCCCCCCCCCCCCCCCCCCCCCCCCCCAGACTTGCTTAGTAAATACCTATGAACCAACTCCTGTCTTCAGTGTCTTTATCTACACACGGACACTACAGTGGTGACGAAGTGGAAACGGACTTACCTGCAATTCGGCAGCACCTCAAGGACATCGATTCCTCCAGCGTCCAGAAGACTCAAGGAAGTAAGAGAAACTGTGGTTTCACCAGCTGGCCAAGCTGGTGACAGGTACTGCGCTAATCCTTCCTGGGCGTCAGGCTGGAGCTCCAGCGGTGGGCTCTACAGCTGAGACAGGCAGCGAAATCGGAGGCAAGCAATAACGGACTGGGAGGGTGCACTCGAGAGACGGCCGGCGCGGCAAGCAGGTCAGCGTTTAGACCTCCGTCGGGAACGAGTCTCCAACAGTGAATAAACGGAAACCACAGTAAAACAGCGTTGTTATCGGTAGCAGCGGCGGGGAAGCGCCATATCGTTGCTACAGAGAGAAAAAAAAGCGCGGGAAGCGCCATATCTTTTCTGAAATGCCTAAATCTGGTAATATTGAGGCTTTTGATGGCGAAATAGAAGATTGGACCACATACGTGGAAAGAGTAGAGGTTTATTGCACTGCAAATGGAATAACAGATGAAAAAAAAGCTTCAATACTTCTGAACTTAATGGGCGCGAAGACATACGGGCTGTTACGAAATTTAATCACTCCAGCCAAACCAAAGGACAAGACTTTTAAAGAAATTGTTGATACCCTGCAGGAGCATTTAAACCCAACACCGCTGCTGATAGTGGAGCGATTCAAGTTCTTCAAGAGAAATCAACACAAGAATGAAAGTAACGCTGATTACCTAACCGAATTAAGAATGCTATCAAAGTACTGCCAATTCGGAGCAGGACTATCGGATTATCTTCGAGACAAATTTGTTTGCGGTCTCTTAAGTGAAGGAACACAAAAAAGACTGCTTTCTGAAAAAGATTTAACATTGGACAAAGCTTTCAGTATGGCTGTATCATACGAAGCAGCAGCAAAAGGAGCTGCAGAGATACAACAAGAGACACAGGACTTCGGCACCCATAAAATGACACAGGAGTTCGGAAGATGTTATCGCTGTGGCAGATCCACCCATAACCAGAGGGACTGCTGGTTCAAGGGCAAAGCATGCAGGCAATGTGGTAAGATTGGACACATTGCACGGGTATGCCAATCTGGACAAAATAAATCCACTGACAGAAAACAAAAAATCAATAAAGAAAAGTACAGGAAGGTACAAATGATGACGGACAATAGCTCCGAAGACCAGAATAGCGATAGCGACTCCGGAAACAAGAGACTAAGCTGTCTCAAATTACATAATGTACTTGCCAAAGAGGATTACCAAACCATTTGGGTTACCCTCACAATAGCAGGGTCCCCAGTTAAAATGGAGCTAGATACAGGATCAGCTCTAACCGTAATAAATCGACGAGATTACGAGAGGCTATTTTCGCATATACCTCTAAAAGACACATCCATTATCTTAAAAACATATACGGGGCAGAAAGTCTACCTCAAAGGAAAAATAAGGGTGCCTGTGGTATACAACGGCAAAGAAATACAAAAGTTGTATTTATACATTCTACAAGATGGTGGTCCACCGTTGTTGGGACGTGAATGGATAAGGAAGATACGTTTAGACTGGCACTCCATTCAGGCACTGACGGTGACCAGTAAGAAAAAAAACGATGACATCATACCTGAACGATTAAAAGACATCTTGGCCAACGCCAAAGAAGTGTTTCAAGAGAAACTAGGAACCTTGAAAGGCATCACCGCCTCAATAAAAGTGGAAGATACAGCAATTCCAAATTTTTTTAAGGCAAGACCGGTGCCATACACAATACGTCCGGCAGTCGAGGCAGAGCTGAAGAATTTGGAAAAGGCAGGCGTATTATCCAAAATAGATTGGAGCGAATGGGCAACACCCATCGTTCCAGTCATGAAAAAAACATTGAAAAATAACTCTTGAGGAACAGAAAAAAATTTGCATCTGTGGGGACTTTAAGGTGACTGTAAACCCGGTCCTTCACACAGTACAGTATCCTCTTCCGAGGATAGAAGATATTTTCGCCTCACTATCCGGAGGGAAACGTTTCACAAAAATTGACTTGGCACAGGCATATCTACAGATGGAGGTTGAGGAGACCTCTAAAAAGTATCTCACAATAAACACACACAAAGGCCTGTACTAGTACAATCGACTGGTTTTTGGAATAGCATCAGCTCCAGCTATCTGGTAAAGAGCTATGGAGCAAGTCCTGCAAGGGATTCCGGGGACTCAATGCTACCTAGACGACATCCTTATAACAGGAGAAAACGACAACGAGCACCTTGCCAATTTGGAGCAGGTGCTCACTAGGCTGAAAGAACGGGGCCTACGAGCAAATCGCCCCAAGTGCGAATTTTTCCAAAATCAGATATCATATTGTGGCCACATAATTAATAAGGAAGGGTTGCATAAGTCACCTGAAAAAATTGAAGCAGTTATAAAAGCCCCAACACCTGAAAATGTTTCACAATTAAGGTCATTCCTTGGATTAATAAATTACTATCATAAATTTTTACCGAACTTATCAACTATTCTACACCCTCTTAATGATCTTCTACAGACAGGAGTGATTTGGAAATGGAACGAAGACTGTAAACGTGCCTTCCATAAATGTAAAGACTTAATCACATCCGAGAAAATTTTGGCTCATTACAACCCATCACTACCAATCAGACTGGCGTGCGATGCATCCCCTTACGGCATAGGAGCGGTATTGTCCCATAGATTCCCTGATGGCTCGGAACGGCCGATAGCTTTTGCGTCACGCTCATTGAACTCAGCTGAGCGTAACTATGCCCAGATAGACAGGGAAGCACTCAGCCTGGTATGGGGAGTGAAGAAATTCAACCATTACCTACACGGACAAAAATTTACCTTGCTGACTGACCATCAACCCCTCATCTCCATATTCAACCCTAAAAAAGGTGTCCCCATTATGACGGCACAAAGACTACAGAGGTGGTCCCTTTTTCTAGGGGCACACCAATACAACATTGAATACAAAGGGTCAAAACAGCATGGGAATGCTGACGGTTTATCGCGCCTACCGTTGCCAACGATAGAAGAGGCACCTACAGTAGACCCAGTAGAGATATTCCACTCTACCATAGTGGAATGTCTACCGGTGACAAATTCTGCCATTGAAAGGGAGACAAGAAATGACCCTACTCTCTCATGGGTCTACGATTTAACAGTGAAGGGATGGCCAGCACGTGGCGAACCACTGTTGCCAGCATTCTCGCAAAGAAGAGAACAGCTGTCAGTGTGCCGAGGAACCTTGATGTGTGGATCCAGAGTGGTGAGTCCACCCAAACTCCAGGATAAAGTGCTAAAGGAGCTTCACGAGGGGCATCTGGGTGGAGTGAAAATGAAGAACCTAGCTAGGGCGTTTGTATGGTGGCCAGGTATCGATGGAGACATCGAAGACATGACCAAGAGCTGCCTAGGATGCCAGAAGGTCCAAAATGCTCCGCCACAGGCCCCTCTACATCCATGGGAGTGGCCCTCATCTCCCTGGCAAAGGGTGCACATCGACTTTGCTGGTCCATTTATGGACTCAATGTTCTTAATCGCAGTTGATGCACACTCCAAGTGGCCGGAGGTAATAAAGATGTCCTCCACCACCACGGAAAAAACCATCACAGTATTAAGGACCATATTTGCCAGGAATGGGCTGTCGGAGCAGATATGTTCTGATAATGGACCGCAATTTGTGTCCGAAGAATTCAGAAAGTTCTTAAAGAACAATGGGGTAAAGCACTACACGTCCGCCCCATACCATCCCGCCACCAATGGATTGGCTGAAAGGTTTGTCCAGACCTTCAAGAAGGCCATCAAGGCCATGGGTAATGAAGACATAAAACTTCAGCACAAGGTGGATAACTTCTTATTTGCATATAGGAATGCAACGCAAATGGTTACTAACCAAACTCCCGCCATGATGTTCTACAATAGAAACCTAAGATGCCGGCTGGATTTGGTCAAGCCCAACATCCGAAGGGACGTGGAGAACTGGCAGTTTCAGGGCATGAATGAAAGGCCAACTAGGGCCTTCCAGATAGGCCAACCGGTTTTGGCCCGGGACTACCGTACCGAGAAATGGCAGCCTGGAACTATCTGCACAC
The DNA here is from genome assembly GCF_052327205.1 of Somniosus microcephalus. NCBI lineage: Eukaryota > Metazoa > Chordata > Chondrichthyes > Squaliformes > Somniosidae > Somniosus > Somniosus microcephalus. Next base: position 155,364,174 of record NC_140990.1, on the reverse strand, counting down.
GATTAGGACCACTGATGTATACCGTGGACATCGGAGACAGCATAATAAGGCGCCATGCTGACCAAATCATCAAGTCATCCGAAAAGGGACAACCTACACCACCACTCTATACATCTAACGATGAAGTAGAGATACCCATATCTACCTCCGATCCGGTGATACTGGAGCCCGATGAACCCGACACTGGCCTTCAAGCCGAATCAGCCTTGCCAGAAGAACCTACTACACCACCAGAAACTACTACACCCCCGAGGCGTTATCCGGACCGAGTCAGGAAGCCTCCTGAGAGACTAACTTATAATTAATTAATACAGCAATGTATATTATTTTGCATATAACATGTAATTACTAATTACTTAAAATATGATGTACTAGTTAGCTAGAAGGGGAGGAATTGTGGTGTATGTGCCTTTAAGAGCCCCAGGTGTGCGTAATGCCGGTAATTGCCACTTGGGCTATATAAGCCTGTGTATTGTGTATATCCTTTAGAAACCCCCCCCCCCCCCAGACTTGCTTAGTAAATACCTATGAACCAACTCCTGTCTTCAGTGTCTTTATCTACACACGGACACTACAGGCAGAAACATGGCAAATGCACTATAATGTGGATAAATGTGAGGTTATCTACTTTGGTGGCAAAAACAGGAAGGCAGATTATTATTTGATTGGGAGAAGGGGAAGTACAAAGAGACCTGGGTGTTCTTGTGCACCAGTCGCTGAAGGTAAGCATGCAGGTGCAACAGGCGGTTAAGAAGGCAAATGGTATGCTGACCTTCATAGCGAGAGGATTCGAGTGCAGGAACAAGGATGTCTTGCTGCAGTTGTACAGGGCCTTGGTGAGACCACACCTTGAGTATTGTGTGCAGTTTTGGTCGCCTTATATGAGGAAGGACGTTCTTGCCATGGAAGGAGTGCAGCGAAGATTCACCAGGCTGCTACCTGGGATGGCAGGAATGACGTATGAGGAGAGATTGTGTCGATTGGGCTTATACTCACTGGAGTTTAGAAGATTGAGAGGGGATCTCATCGAAACCTATAAAATTCTGTTAGGCCTGGACAGACTAGATGCAGGAAGGATGTTTCTGATGGCCGGGGAGTCCAGAACCAGGGGTCACAGTCTAAGGATAAGGGGTAAACCATTTAGGACTGAAATTAGGAGGAATGTCTTCACCCAGAGAGTGGTGAACCTGTGGAATTCTCTGCCACAGAGGGCGGTGGAGGCCAGTTCATTAAATATACTCAAGAAAGAGTTGGATATATTTCTTAAGGCTAAAGGGATATGGGGAGAAGGCAGGGACAGGGTACTGAATTTGGATGATCAGCCATGATCTCATTGAATGGTGGAGCAGGCTTGAGGGGCCGAATGGCCTACTCCTGCTCCTATCTTCTATGTTTCTATGTTCGAGGTGGTTTGTATGCTGTGAGCTATTGCAAGCTGGAACCCTCTACTTAAATTTTAATTGAGTTGATTGTCTCGAGCAACAAATTATCTAGAGACTGGAATACTAGTATTGAGTGGTAGTGATACAGGATGAAAAATGAGACTGACAAGTTTATTAAAAAGTAATCTTATCTTCAGTGTTTATTTTTGATGTCAAGGAAAGGATTACATTTTCAAAATTATTTTTGCCTGCAGTTAACTTTTTAATATTTATATCTGGGTGGTGATGTGATTTTGCATGTTGCCCTTTCACCTCTCTGGGATTTGAAGATGTTCGAATGATTCACTCAAGTGATCTAGGTGAAGTGAGTTTAGAGCAATCTCAATCCAATTCCTCGTGGGGATCTAACATAATTCATGACACTGGCACAAAATAACCTGTCACTGAGAGCGAGAGACATTAAAAAGAAAATTCCTACTTACTACACCAATGAGTTTATTGATTTTTAAGGTGTGTTCTGAGTTTGGGGTTAACTCATTATTGGAGGTGAAGAGTTGAGACAGTTTTGTGTTGTACCTTTAACCTAAGAGTAATTGATGATGACACTTGGTATTCACATTTGTTGGTATGTGTGGGGTAGGGGAGAGAGAAATTTGTTCATTTCCCATTGGAAACAACCTAATTAAATTCAAAGCCTAATTTTAGGAATGTTATTTTGTTGTTCTCCAATGGCAGCCAGAGTGTGGGCTGGTGAAAGTGGTACCAGTTGGGATGTTCCTTTTGTTTGCTGTTCAAATGATTTCTTTCATGCTTACTGGATGCCCAAATGGATAAAGTTTCACCGATTCAGATGCCCAGAGCAGATATTCACTTAGAAACCCAGCAGGCAATGGTTAATACCCAACTGCCTGGCTTGTGTCTGACACATGTCCTTTACACTTGAGATGTCATATTTCAAAGTGTTAAAATTATGATCAAAAAGAAAGAAAACCTGTCATTCCCTGCTGTTCTTTCTGACTTGGATAACTTGGCTGCTCCCCAAAGACACATACAGGGGTTTGAAATTGGTACTGAATTCCCTCAGGACATGTCTCTTTAGACTACTTCCCCCACAAAATGTATCTGAACAGGGTCCTTCATGGACTGTCCAGGTTAAGTCCAGCTCCATCTTAGCAGCTGTGTTCCAAAATCCAGCAATGCTATGAGAGATCAGCTAGGTCTCTCTTGAACGTCGGTTTCTCACGCATCTGCTGCTTTCAAAGAAATTAACCCACAACCACACCTACACCCCTTGCAGAGCAACCAGAAATGTAAATTGGATACAGCAGTCTGTTGGGGAGATGAGCCTTTGCACCCACTTAGTTGTAACAGAGCTAATACAAAGTCAAAATACTGCAGATGCTGGAAATCTGAAATATAAAGAGAAAATGCTGAAAATACTCAGCAGGCCAGGCAGCATCTGTGGAGAGAGAAACAGAGTTAATGTTTCAGGTCGATGACCTTTTGTCAGAACTAGCAAAGATTAGAGATATAGGCCTAGAAATTGGGTTGGGGTGCCAAAGTGGCGCAAAAGTCGCCTGAGCGCAGGATTTAGCGCAGCGTTCAAGGCTTTAGCGATCGTCAGATATTCAGTTCCATTGCCCCTAGAGGGAGACGGGGCGAGGCTCGAGGTGCTCCGCGTCCCTCTTAGGGCGCTGAAACTGAATATCGCAGTGCAACGTGCCGCAGCGCCACACGCTGCGGCACGGCACGCTGCGGCACTGCAGGCCTTCCTCCCATTGTTAAGGGGGGGGGGGGCCTGCAACAGCGCGATCCCCGCTCGCCAGTGCCGACAAACGAGCCCGGCACCAAGGAGAAGTGCCGGGCTCTTGGGAAACAGCCGGCAATGCCACGGGGGGGGGGGGTGGGGGTGGGGGGTCAGGAGGCCGGGGACAGAGGTGCTGGCAGGCGGCCGCCGAAAAAGGTGGCCACCCCGCACCTCCACCTTAACTTGCGCCGCTGCCGGCACAGTAAGGCCCCGTGAACCGGGCACGGGTAGCCGTTCGCTACCAAATATCGCGAATGGGGCGCTGCGCACACCGATGACGTAATCGGTGGCGGCGCAGCGCAAATGGCTAACGCCACCATTAGCGCCCCTGCTGAATATCGCGGGAGGCGCAGCCAGTGGCGCTACAGCCACTGACTGCCTCTTTAGACGCTAACAGGTGGCGCTACTCACCCAATTTTTCCCCCATAAGGTTTTAAGCAAGTACAGAGGCAGAGAAAGGGGGGAGGGGAGGAAAGAACAAAAGGGAAGGTTTGTGATGGGGTGGCAGGCAGAAGCGATTAAATGACAAAAGGGATGATGGTGCAAGGCAAAAGGAGATGGTAATGGGACAAATCAAGAGACAAAAGATGGGTCTGGAGCAGCTGTAAATGACAGCAGCAGAATTATTACCAGCAACTGCTGTCTGGAAAAAATGGGAGCAGTGGTCATGATCTGAAATTGTTGAACTCCATGTTGAGTTCGGAAGGCTGTAAAATGCCTAATCAAGGTGCTATTCCTTGAGCTTCCATTGAGCTTCATTACAACAGTGTAGGAGGTTGAGGACAAAGGTCAGAATGGGAGTGGGGCAGACAATTAAAATGGCAAGCGACCAGAAGTTCAGGGTCATGCTTGTGGACTGAACGGAGGTTTTGTGCAAAGCGATCATGCAATCTGCGTTTGGTCCCCCCAATGTAGAGGAAACCGCACTGCTCACTGGTGCTGGTAATGGTTCTGTAAAAATAAATTGTCACCAGTACACTGATTCTGAATATTTGATACTTCAGAGAAGACAAACTATTATTTTGCAGAACCCTGTGGTGGGACTAACCCATTCTGTGTGCTGCCACACTGAATTGTTGACGAGGTGGAACTAACCAGTTCTCAAGTGAAATCTCCGATTAGAGTTCCTGGAATAAATTTTAAAAAATAGAGTTCCTGGTCAGTACTTAAAAGGGGCTGCGCTATACTTAATTTTATCGGTGTATTACACTCCTGCCTGTTTGGCATAACAAAGTTATACACGTTCAGACAGAAGAGTTAACTGGATATATTATGTATATAATCTACAGCTGATGACCAACAATTTACACATTTATCAAAACACTTAAGAAAGATGTTCAAGTCCATCTGTTAGAAATTACATATTGCCACCAATAATGGACATTCTTTTTATTGTGAGTCGGTGTCTAAGGAGCAAAAGTGATTGATTGGTGTTTCATTGGCCATGTGCGACTACTGCTCCAATTCCAAGATAAAGCACCACAGTCGAGTCAAATTGGCTGCTTGACGTTAGTGTGTCAAACGGGTGTTGGTACCAGTTTGTATTTTGCTTCGGTCATTAGTTTATTGCCATGTTTATTCATCTTTCAAGAGCTATTTGAGTGGGTCAGCATTGTAGAAAGGTTTTGCAAAACCTATCATTTGCAGAAGTATTCTCAGCTGTGGCATATCGGTTTGTTTTGGTCATTTGGTCTGTTAGAGGAGCCTGTTCACTATATTCAACTCCTGAGTATTTTCATAGTTTCCAGTCATTGCATTCACTGCGTCTTTCATCATATGTAATAGGCATGAATAGTTTGAATTTGGTTTTAGCGTTAACCTACTCGTGGGGTGTCTAGGCTGCCATCTATAGGCCACAAGCTATGATGATCTGGTCCACGAAGCCTAGCTAACTCTACTTTTTGCACTTGCATTTCTTACTCGAAGGTTTGCCGTTTGAATTTTGTAGACGTGGAGGTTTGGAAAAGGTTGTTATTTGTGCTGTTTCCTCATTGTTTCATAAGTCCTAATTAAGGACATCACGGTTTGTTGTACTTGCAGCTTCAGGTGTGTGCAACTCATTGGGAACATTGATTCAAACTTGTATGTACCTGTGAGGCTCCAATGGGATGCACTTGAGTGGCCCACAGACACACAACTTGACTACTCCAGGCCTATTATGTATTTTAGATTATTACCCTGTTTTGGAATCTAATTGCAAAAATGACTGTATAAAATTAAATAGCATGTGTGATTTAGATCCCTGTCTGTGTGAGTATATCTCTTTTCCCCTCTCTTTACAACCTGAGGACAAGTCCTTTGCAATATAACCCCCTGGGACCAAGGACCTTCTAACACACTGGGTGTGTGGTCTTTATCAATTACTGAGAAAGGCTAACAATTTATTTATTGTTTTCGTTCTTTGGGGAAACAACTTCAATTCCGGGCCCTTTAGCATTTAACAGGTTTCATCTCGGGACTTTGCTTTAAAAACCAAACATTTAAATGTAATACTCCTCTAAATCCTGCTGTGCAAAAATGGTCCAAAATTCCTGAGACACGGCGGTCTCTTAATACTGCACATCTCTTTGTGCCAAGTTCCGGGAGCGACACAGCAGTTTCTCGGACTCTTAGTCTTCCTCTTCCTATTAGATTTCCCCCTCGCTGGAGCAGTGCCTAGTCTCTGCTCAGCAACTGCCTACATTAGCACAACACTGTGCATTTTGCTACCGGGTCCTGGAGCACTAATTAATGGTTTTCTTTAGTTCATTCTGTAAGCAGTATGTCATTGGATTTCATAACAAAGTCTGGTGCAATAAAATCCTTCCCCTGCTTAACTTGTAACTGAAGTTAGTGTGTGAAATGAGTTAGTTGTGTGGTTGAAGAAACAATTGCAGCAGAATTTTAGCCGCATTCTCTTTATTTGCATAGTGTAAGCACAGGTGTACATACAGACAAGAGAATAAACTTAACATTTGCTGGTAAACATTTGGGATGTATCCTTGCTGTTGTGGACAAGAGGTGAAGTGTTGGTCCAAGGAACAGAAGTTGAGCCAAGCAGTTACATTGGCGTCTGCATAATCAGAATGTAAGAAGCGTCCTGTCAAAACTATTATAACTCAAAAAGGATATTAAACTAGGGTTCCTGTGCAACATTTGACATAGTGTTCTTCATATTCAGAATGAATGTTGTTTTTCTCCTCCCCAGTACACACTTTAGTTTTGTGGAATTAATTGGGTGAACACTTAAGTGTTTGTGCTGCCGGTAGCGGGCATTCCATGTATTCTGTGGCTGATGCTGTGCAATTTTATACCATTCACTTACTGCAAAACATAGTGATTTGATCGGGTAAACATTGAAATTTTATAATAGTACAGAACTAAACAAAAATACACCCGTGCACTGGTGATGAGAGAAAATCAGTCATCAAGATTTTCAGGAGCGATTGTCCATTTTTCTAACTTAACACCACCGTGACATATTTCATAGCTACTTTGAATTTGTCAAATGCAGGCTTTTTACACAAGCTTTGAGCCTTTTATCTGTATCTGGTTACTGATTAAACAACTGCCGCAAAGGTAAGTAAAAAGGAAACTACCAACTGCTGTACTAGCAAATGAACTGTGAAAAGTCTGCATTTAACATTATAACAGTTATAAAGCATTTATTAAATGTCTCGAAGATGCTTTAAGTTAGAGATCATGGAGAAGCATGAAACAATTCTTAAAAGCTTAAACAGATGGGAAATCGCCTGCACAAGACGCCATAACAAATCCTTTCCTGTGCCTCAGAACATCAGAAGAATATTTTTTGTGCATTAGAGAACCATCTTTGTTTGGTGTGTTGGTTTTAATTTGAAAATGATACCCCATTTATATATAACCACATCATTTGGCTCCTCTTTACCTCCATAAAATGTGGCAAATCAGTAAAGGGGAGAAGAAATGTGGCTCCTCAGTAAGTTTTGAAAAACTGGAAGACTCAATGACTGCTTTTGCCACTATAAGCTGGTGGTGGCAAAAGCCAAGTCAGGCAGTAAAAAGTATGTCTAAGCCCTCCGTTCTTCTTTGCTGCAGTTTTACCAGTGCTTACTGGTCCCATGGCGCTTACATTGCTGTCTAAATCTGTAAGGAGAGGCCATTTTCTTTTCTAATTTTAAAGCTGTGCATGCAGTAACTTGTTGAACTGATGCACGAAGATCGCCACTTGTGCAAGTTATTACTTTTACCTTGCACAGTGAATGCAGGGAACACGAAAAGGTCATGGGCCAGATTTTGCTGTCAAAATGACAGAGAGGCTAATGGTGCTTGCCATGAATTATGTGTTCATGGTACAGCAACTTCAGGCGAGGAGCAGATGCGCGGTTAAATGTCAATATCCAAAAGTTGCTGTCTGAGTTAGGCCGCTCTGCTATAAGCTTCGCGAGAAGGGCATCTTGCTGTCTGCCTCACCATTGAAATGCATTGAATGGCGTGAATCATAGAAATTTGCGGCACAGAAGGAGGCCATTCGGCCCATCGTGTCTGTGCCGGCCAAAAAAGAGCTATCCAGCCTAATCCCACTTTCCAGCTCTTGGTCCGTAGCCCTGTAGGTTATAGCATTTTAAGTGCATATCCAAGTACTTTTTAAATGTGATGAAGGTTTCTGCCTCTACCACCCTCTGGGTGAAAAAAAAATTCTCAACTCCCCGCTAATCACAGAATCACAGAAACCCCACAGTGCAGATAGAGGCCATTTCGGCCCATCGAGCCTGCACCGACACATATCCCACCCGATCCCCGTAACCCCTACACCAACACATATCCCACCCTATCCTGTAACCCCACGTATTTAATCCCCCTAACACTAAGGGTCAATTTATCATAGCCAATCAACCTAACCTGCACATCTTTGGACTGTGGGAGGAAACCGGAGCACCCGGAGGAAACCCACGCAAACACGGGGAGAATGTGCAAACTCCACACAGACAGTCGCCCGAGGCCGGATTCGAACCCGGGTCCCTGGCGCTGTGAGGCAACAGTGCTAACCACTATGCCACCGTGCTGCCCCTTCTGCCAATTACTTTAAATCTATGAAGTTGCTGTATCTGCGCAATAGATATGAACTAAACTTGCCACAGAAAGTTAAGTCTTGTCATTTCAAGCCCAAGTACTCTTTCAATGATGTGATAATTGTAAATTACTGCCACTCAACCTGAATGGCACTGAAAATTAACTGTTACAAGTATGGAGCCTTATGCCATCAGGTTTTAATTGTTGGAGATTTTTAAAATGTCAAATTTAAATGTTTTAATTTTTCCTTTTTGTCTGTTTTATCTCTCTCAATCCAACTTTTCTTTCCCTCTTTGACATTAAATTCACCCCCTCTAATTTACACTTCCTTCTCAGTCCTTCCACTGTTTATTTCTCAATCATTTCATCTGATTGCTTAAGGTGATACATCGTTGGTTGCCCTGTTCACTCGGGTCCCACATGCCATTTTCCCCTCACTGCACTGTTATACGCTCGTACTTTCAGCAACTTAGTGGGTAAAAATGTTTTGAGCTGAAGGGTGGAGAGGCAAGTCTAACTAACGACAGATGGCATCAGATTCCCTGCTACAGCAAAATCTGGCCCATTCACTCTCGGCATCCCATTCTTTCTATGTCCATTATCTATTTTATCATGCAAGCTACCTAACCACTCAATCTCCTGAGGGAAATTCTTTCAAAGTGTCTTGTTCCAATGAAGGTAAAACTCCAGAGTCTAAATCCAAGCTAATATCCAAATTGTTGCCCCTGGTCAGTTGCCTTCCATGACATGTTGTTTTGTAGTTAAAGAACCATCATATTCTACACAGCATTCAATCATCTCTGCATGTATTCTTTTAATCCAAAATCCTATTCCTAAACACATTCATCAGCTGTTTGAGGTGTTAATTGACACCTCATTAACTGCTGAGAATATATTCCACATAACCACCATCCCATAGGTGGGGGAATTCCACTTCGTCTCAAATCTTGTTTAATTATATACTTGTAGTCTATGTCTCTGCTTGCAGTCTGGGTAGCTTTAGATAACACTGTATCTACATTGTCCACTTCTCACAGCATTTTAAAAATCTAGGTCAGGTATACTCTGTTTCTCTAATAAAAATAGGCTTCGTTCTGGGAGCACTAAGTCCCAGAGTCAGTCTTGTGATGGTCTTGAAATTCTCCCAAACTCTCTTCCAGATGTGGCCACACCAGTGATCCATATAAGATCACATGAACTTTTTTGGCATCGTCATATGTCTTAATTTACACCCCACTACATGATTCATCTTGTTGATAACTCCACATTGATTTCAGTGAGTGGTCAATACTCAAAGCCAAATCCTTTATCTCTTTTGCTAATGGACATCCCTTTATCATGCATGTTTTCATTTTGCATTTGCTTAATTTTACAATTATATCCTCAAAATCTACCTGCCAGTTAGCTCACACGCCTGATTGGTCTAGCTTCCTTTAAATGCTATTAGTCATACTCCTTGCTTACCATATTGCTAGCTGTTCATAGAATGATGCAGCACAGAAGGAGGTCATTCGGCCCATCATGCCTGTGCTGCCTCTTTGAAAGAGCTCTCCAATTAATCCCATTCCCCAGATCTGTCCCCATAGCCCTTCAATTATTTATCCAATTCCTTTTTGAATGTTACTATTGAATCTGCTTCCACCACCCTTTCAGGCAGTGCATTCCAGATCATCATAAATCTCTGCATTTAAAAAAAAAAGGTTCTTTTGCTAATCACCTTAAATCTGTGGCCTCAGTTTACTGACCCTTCTGCCACTGGAAACAATTTTTCCATATTTACTCTATCAAAACTGTTCATGGTTTTGAACACTTCTATTAAATCTCCTCTTAACCTTCTCTGCTCTAAGGAGAACTACAGAGTTAATATGAAGCCCATTGTTTTAACAAGACAGAAAAAAAAGTTCAAGCTTTTTAAGGCACAGAAATCAGCCTTGGGTTTTGCTCAGGTCGTGACTCTTCCCTGCATTGCCTCCAGCACTTGAATATCTTGTTTGTTTTTCTGAAAACCTTAACTGGACACAGTTGAGGCATTGAGCTGAACAGCATAGATGCATTTAAGGGAAAGCTAAATAAGTACATGAGGCAGAAAGGAATGGAAGGACATGTTGATAGGGCGAGATGAAAAGGGGTAGGAGGAGGCGTGTGTGGAACATAAAGACCGGCATAGACCAGTTGGGCTGAATGGACTGTTTGTGTGCAAATTCTATGTAACCCCAGCTTCTCCAGTCTCTCAACATAACTGAAGTCCCTCATCCCTGGTACCATTCTAGTAAATCTCTTCTGCACCCTCTTAAGGCCTTGACATCCTTCCTGAAGTGTGGTGCCCAGAATTGAACACAATACTCCACAATATTCCAATCCACCTGGGCCAGATCCCTTTTTAACTCACTGAAATTCGCCCCCCTCCAGTTAAGTATTCTTATGCTTGATTGTTCCTTGTCCTTTTCCATAACTATTCTAAACCTGATGATATCACTTTCTCAAATGTTCTCCCACTGAAACATGTTCCACTTGCCCCACTTCATTCTCCAGAACTAGATCCAGCACTGCTTCCTTCCTCGTTGGGCAGAAAACACACTGATCAAGAAAGTTCTCTTGTACACATTTCATGAATTCCTCCACCACCCCCTCCTCCCTTTGCTCTTTACACTATTACTATCATAGTCTATAGTAGGATAATTTGTTATTGGCAGATTTTGTAAAAATGTGTTTTGGTCACTTTTGTGCTGAGCAAGGTGAGTACTGCTGGAATTGGAAATGTTTTCCACTCTGGTACTTGATGTTATAATTGGGCAGACCCTGGTCAGGTGAAAGGTAAACCTTGCTCAGCACTGCCCTACAATTGTAACTCCAACCAGAACAGCTGCCTTTACACGCTGGTGTGACATTTTTCCATTTTGCCTCACCAGCCATCCTTGTAGCTTCTTTGTGAGATTGCCAGTTCACTGCTAAATTAGGTCAGATTTGTGATATGGACATCTGCCCACTAGGAACTGGGTTGAGACTGTCCAAGGCCAAATCGCATGAAAATCTTGCAACCGGCAGACCAAAGAGATTTTCAGGCATCAGCCCATGCTGAATTTGAACAAAGTTCAGAGTGCCACTCAGTCACTTCATCACAGAAGATTATTACATTGCAAAAAAATATGCTTGTGCATTTGAACTGCTAACAGAATTTTTAAAAATAAATTGTTACAGCACAAGTTAACATGTAAATTAATGAAAAGCTCTGGCATTGATGCTTTCTAGCTTCACTGGATGAAGGAACTGATCAGAATTTTATATATTATATCTATTGCGTTTGGAGAGGCCAATGAGAGTGCTCGTCTTTCAGGAGTGTGATTTGGTACTGGTTGAATAAGGAATGAATTATTTATTTTATTCATTTATGGGATGTGGGTGCCGCTGGCAAGGCCAGCATTTATTGCCCATCCCTAGTTGCCCTTGAGAAGGTGGTGGTGAGCTGCCTTCTTGAACCGCTGCAGTCCGTGTGGTGAAGGTACTCCCACAATACTGTTAGGGAGGGAGTTCCAGGATTTTGCGACGATGAAGGTACGATGATATACTTCCAAGTCAGGATGGTGTGTGACTTGGAGGTGATGGTGTTCCCATGCGCCTGCTGCCCTTGTCCTTCTAGGTGGTTAAGATCACGGGTTTGGGAGGTACTGCCGAAGAAGCCTTGGCGAGTTGCTGCAGTGCATCTTGTAGATAGTATACACTGCAGCCACGGTACGCCGGTGGTGGAGGGAGTGAATGTTTAAGGTGGTGGATGGGGTGCCAATCAAGCGGGCTACTTTGTCCTGGATGGTGTTGAGCTTCTTGTGTTGTTGGAGCTGCACTCATCCAGGCAAGTGGAGAGTGTTCCATCACACTCCTTACTTGTGCCTTGTAGATGGTGGAACGGTTTTGGGGAGTCAGGAGGTGAGACACTCACCGCAGAATACCCAGCCTCTGACCTGCTCTTGTTGCCACAGTATTTATGTGGCTGGTCCAGTTCAGTTTCTGGTCAATGGTGACCCCCCAGGATGTTGATAGTGGGGGATTCGGGGATGGTAATGCCATTAAATGTCAAATGGCGGTGGTTAGACTCTCGCTTGTTGGAGATAGTCATTGCCCGGCACTTCTGTGGCGTGAATGTTACCTGCCACTTAACAACCCAAGCCTGAATGTCATCCATTATAAATGAGTGCAGTTATTCAACCCATGAGCCTCCATTTTAACTGTCCCCAGTTACAACAACAACTACGTGTATTTATATAGCGCCTTTAACGTAGTAAGACGTCCCAAGGCGCTGCACAGGAGTAGTAAAGTTAAAGTAAAGTCTAAAAGTTCTGTGCAATTAGAAAGTATTCCAAAGCTGCTTGCACAGCAGTGCAGTAACTGATAGACATATTTGGGAATGTTACTGGAAAATTTGGAAATTCCTGAGCATGGAAACCTAGTGAATAATTCATTAAATTAACCTAAGGGAGACGGCACTACTGTGTGTGTGTGTGTGGTTTTAACTACTGTTTTGTAGTTTTAGCTTTTTGGTTTCATTTTGTAGATTTGAGGAAAATAAACAAAGCTTGGATTTAAATTCATCAATATTAAAATCCTGGCATCATTTTGTACAGAAAGTTAATTTAAAAAGACTATAATGATACCCAGCCACTAAGTTCATCATTGTATTTCTTAGTTCAATGAGGACACAGGAACGCAGATGGAGTTTTCACACAACTCCATATCGATTCCATCCTGCTCCCTGGCCATATTGTTCCAGTCTGAATCAGATTGTTTGTAATCTGTGTTCTAATCCATTCATCCCCATCGCAAAGACTGCCTACTTTCACCTCCATAACATTGCCCACCCCTGTCTCAGACTATCTGCTGCTGAAACCTTTATCCATGCCTTTATCACCTCCAGATTCGACTATTCCAATGTTCTTCTGGCTGACTGCCCATCTTTAAGAAAAAAACTGCTATCCTTATCCAACTTGCTAGCAAGGCCAGCACTTATTGCCCAACCCTAATTGCCCTTGAACAACTGAGTGGCTTGCTAGGCCATTTCAGAGGGCAGTTAAGAGTCAACCACATTGGTGTGGGTCTGGAGTCACCAGACCGGGTAAGGACGGCAGATTTCCTTCCCGAAAGGACATTAGTGAACCAGATGGGTTTTTATGACAGTCTGGTAGTTTCATGGTCACCATTACTGATACTAGCTTTAAATTCTAGATTTATTTAATTAACTGAATTTAAATTCCCCAGCTGCCGTGGTAGGATTTAAACTCCTGTCTCCGGATCACTAGTCCAGGCCTCTGGATTATTAGTGCAGTAACATAACCATTATGCTACCGTTCCCGCTCATCTATTATCCCCATCTTTGTTGACCTCGATTCCTCTGATCAGAATAGTACAACAGAGAAGGTGGTCATTCATCCCATCAAAAGAGCAATCTAGTTGGTCCCAGTCCCCTGCTCTTTCCCCATATCCCTGCAATTTTTTCTCCAAGTATTTATCCAATTCCCTTTTGAAAGCTACTATTGAATCTGTATCCACTACCCTACCGGGTAGCGCATTACAAATCCTAACCACTCGTTGCGTTTATTAAAAATTAAAAAAAAAAAAAGTTTTCTTGTGTTGCCTCTGGTTCCTTTCCAATCACCTTAAATCTGTGCCATTGGAAACAGTTTCTCTTTATTTACTCTATCTAAACCCTTCATGATTTTAAACACCTCTATCAAATCTCCTCTTGGCCTTCTCTGCTCCAAGGAGAACAACCCCAGCTTCTCCAGTCTATCCATGTAACTGTAATCCCTCATCCCTGGAACCATTCTAGTAAATCTCTCTCTACCATCTCCAAAGCCTTCACGTCCTTCCTAAAGTGTGGTGCCCAGAATTGGACACAATACTTTTTAGCTGGGGCCGAACTAGTGTTTTATTTGGTTCAGCATAACTTCCTAGTTTTTGTACTCTATACCACTATTTATAAAGCCCAGGATCCCATCTGCTTTATTAACTGCTTTGTTAACCTGTCCTTCTACCTTCAAAGATTTGTGCACAAACACCCCCAGGGCTCTCTGTTCTCGCACCCTCTTTAAAGTTATACCATTTAGCATGTATTGTCTCTCCTCATTCTTTCTACCAAAAATGTATCACCTCACACTTTTCTGCATTGAATTTCATCTGCCATGTGTCCGCCCATTCCACAAGCCTGTCTATGGCCTCTTGAAGCCTATTGCTGTCTTCCTCACTGTTTACTGTGAGCTAACCATTTGCATATCAGAACACAGATCACTGGACCAAGATAAAAGCCATTTGGCTTACTGTGCCCTTGCCTTCCACTGTGCAGTTTGCCTTGTGTGCTCTCTCACTCACACATGCAGATAGAACCCCAGGGAGTTAATGCTCTGATATTTCACCCCCATCTTAAAATTCTTCCCCAATTTTAAAATTCTCATCCTTGACTATTGCAATGCTCTCCTGACTAGCCTATGATTCTATAGTAGAGGGGTCAAAAACCAGGGGGCACAGATTTAAAGTAATTGGTGGAAGGTTTTGAGGGGAAATTTCTTCACCCAGAGGGTTGTGGGGGTCTGGAACTCACTGCCTGAAAGGGTGGTAAAGGCAGAAACCCTAACTGCACTTGGGATGCTGTAACCTGCAGGGCTATGGACCAAGAGCTGGGAAGTGGGATTAGGCTGGATAGCTCTTTGTTGGCCGTCTCGGACACGATGGACCGAAATGGCCTCCTTCTGCGCTGTAACTTTCTATGATTCTCTCATCTTCCACCCTCCAAAACTTGAACTCATCCAAAACTCTGCTGCCCATATCCTTACTCTCATCAAGTCCCGTTCACCCATCACCCCTGTGCTCGCTTTTTAAAATTTTAAAATTGTCTTTCTTGGTTTTCAAACCCTTCCATGGCCTCGCCTCTCCGTCTCTCTAACCTCCTCCAGCCCTGCAACCCCTCAGAGATCTCTGTGCTCCTCCAGTTCTGGTTTCTAGTGCATCCCCGATTTCTTTGCTTCACCGTTGGCAGCCGTGCCTTCAGCTGCCAAGGCCCTAAGCTCTGGAATTTCCTCCCAAAACCCCTCGACCTCTCTTTCCTCCTTTTTAAGACGCTCCTTAAAACCTTACCTGTTTGATCAAGCTTTTGGTCACTTGTCCTAATCTCCTTATGTGGCTCAGTGTCAAATTTTGTTTGATAACGCTCCTGTGAAACGCCTTGAGATGTTTTACTGCATTAAAGGCGCTATATAAATACAAGTTGTTCTTGATCTTAAGGGCATTGATTGATTTAGTGGAGTATTACAATTTGGGTGTGGAGAAGTGTATGCAACTTTTTAATTGCCTGCATATTTATTTTGAAGAGGAATGTACTGAATTTACTGACTGTAAAAGCTTCTATAGATATGTGAAGAGAAAAAGATTGGTGAAGTCAAGCGTAGATCCCTTGCAGTCAGAATCGGGAATTTATAATGGGGAACAAAGAAATAGCTGACCAATTAAATACATACTTTGGTTCTGTCTTCACAAAGGAGGACACAAATAACCTCCCAGCGATGTCGGGGAACATGGGGTCTAATGAGAGGGAGGAACTAAATGAAATCAGTATTTGTAGGGAAATGGTGTTAGGGAAATTGATGGGATTGAAGGCCGATAAATCCCCAGGGCCTGATAATCTACATCCTAGGGTACTTAAGGAAGTGGCCCTAGAAATAGTAGATGCATTGCTGGTCATCTTCCAAAATTCGATAGACTCTGGCACAGTTCCCATGGATTGGAGGGTAGCTAATTGTAAAGTCTGTGGGTTGTTTAGTTAATTAATACACAGACTCCAAGAGTAACTTAAAACAGGACTTTACTATTCGAAGGTCAGGGCGAATCTGCCCAATAACTCCTGGCACAACACTTATATACTGGTGTGGTCACCGTCGGTATTACCGTATACAGAAGCCAAACAAAGTAGTGCCACACCTAAAATAGTTCTCTTAAAGGTGAACGGTTACATACAATAGTTCTCTTAAAGGTAGACGGGTACATACACTACAATCCTCCCTTTTTAGCTTACAACATACTTATTCCCCATTAAACATAACATATAATCAACTTCATGTAAAACAATTCACCGATATAGTCTCTGCGGGAACAGTTCACAGATTCAGTCTCTGGTCTTGACTCGGTCCGAACAACATCTCTGTGGCGTAGCCGGTTCACATTTCTAGCGTGACTCATCCAATAGTCTTTCCCTTGGCTTAACAGCTTGAACTTCCGTCCTGCTGAACCAGCAGTGCTGACTTTTACAAACAGCTGGACTGCCTTGGTAATTTTTCCTACTTTCCAACTGATTTGGCCCCCTTCGTGGGGCCCACATGCATGATCTGATAGAAGTGATAATGATTTAGATGGTTATCGTCTTCTGCTTCGTCTTTTTCTTTTCTGCTTCTTGGAGACTCTCGGGGCTCCCTTATCCGCTGCCAGCTGTAGCGCCACCATCTCCCTATGTTCCTTAGACTTTAAGTGCTTCATCCTGATTTCTGCACTTTGGGAGTTTTCATCACAAGCTGGGCAGACCAAGTCATCGTAATATTCCGTGTCACTCAACAGGTCATGGTAATATTCGGTGTCGTCCTGAGCTAGTCTAGCGAGAGGGCCTGCTACTTCTTCCGTACCCAACTGGACGTTAGCCGACTGTTGTTCCCTCCCTAGACATCTTTTCTGAAGAGACTTCTTCATGCGTTCATATTCATCCCGCTCTTCCTGGGTTTCCTGCAAATCCTTCACTAATGACCTCGTTTGTGATTTCAATACTTCCCCTTCCCTCGGGGATTGATTGATCAGGCTATTCAATCCTTCTACTGGAGCAGCTGTTTCAACATTCTGCTGTTCACATTGACGTGATTCAGCGTACTTTTGGCATCCCTGTAAAATCTGTGTTGCAACCTCAGCTATTTCCATAACTTTTGAGAGCTCCGAACTCCTTCCCTTTGAAGATTGAAGCTCGTGTTCAGATTGTTCCCATTGTAGAGTCTTGTCCTTCAGCATATGAAGGAGTTGGCTGACCGTTAACTCTTCCACGGGAACACTGTGGGTCAGAGTCTTCTCCATTTCATCCACCTTTTCCTCCAATGCTTTCACCTTCTTTTCCTCTTGTACTTTGGCTTCCAGCGCTCGGAGAAGTTGCGCCTTGATGCTCTCTAGCTCATGTTCAGAGGCCATTCTTACAGTCTCTGTGTTTCTTACAGTTCCCTTTTCTTCCACTGAACGGATTCCCAGTTGAATCTGTTCTTCAAGTTGTTGAATCTCGGTCATTGCCGCCCCATATTTGTCTTGGGTTTCCTTTAATATTTTTATGAGTTCTTGTACATCTTGTCTTTCATGTTCTGCCATGTCTTTCACCTCTAATTTCTCATCTATGGATGGAACTTCTACCGATGAGTCTGTCTTGGCCTTGAGCTCATCAAGAATTTCCTGCAGCCTTTGGACTTCTTGCTCATGTTCAACCTTCAGTTGCTCATATGCTTCCACTGAAACTAGCTTTTCGGAGGTTGCCGAGTTAACCCCTTCCAGAATTGTAGCCTGGGCCTGTTCATACTGTTCTTTCAACTTCTCCCACTCTGCTTGTAAGGAGTCGTAGAGAAGAACTGGAATAAAATCCTGGCTTCCTGAAGATTCCTCTTCATTTGCTTCTTCCTGCAAATATTCTAACTCCTGAACAGCATAAGGGAGATGTGATCGGTAATTGGTCACGATGGCTCTATGGTCGCTCTCTGCTTGAGCTAGCTGCTTCTGTTGTCTTTCCAGATTCTCCCATTCGGTGTCATAGAACTTTTTCATTGTTTTCATCTCTTGTACGAGACGGTAACTCAATTGTTCTAATTGTTGTCGTAATTTGAAATAAGTTTGAGTCCGAGCTCGGTGTTCTTCCGTCATGGATATGTCCGTAACTTGAACAGGCTCAGAATTTTCTGTCAAACTAGGTTGTCGTTGTTCGGTGGAGTTCTGTTCTGAAACTTTGTTCTTCTCTGGAGCATAAGCCTTTATGCATGCCTTCGTTTTTCCAACCTTCGTCGGCAAGTCCATTTCAGCCTTGTCTTTCATATTTGGGTTGGTCTTATCGTCATCCGTTTCAGAATCTGAGCTGATTGTCTGCACCGAGTCCTCACTCGTTAGGGCTTTTAGATAGTGCCATTCCATGTCTATTTTCTTGATCCACTCCCGTCCTAGAAGTGGTGGTCCTCCATCATGTAGTACGTATAAGTTCATTCTTGGGTGTTCTTTACCCCATCTCTCACTTTGACTCTTATCTTTCCCATGGGGTATACTTTATGCCCCGTGTATGTCTGCAATACGAACTTGGTATCTCTTAAGGGTATATGTGAGAATAGCCGGTGGTAATCCCTTCGATTTATGACT
Organism: Somniosus microcephalus; assembly: GCF_052327205.1. Lineage (NCBI taxonomy): Eukaryota > Metazoa > Chordata > Chondrichthyes > Squaliformes > Somniosidae > Somniosus > Somniosus microcephalus. Next base: position 155,345,556 of record NC_140990.1, on the reverse strand, counting down.
GATAGAGCTGATCCAGTGTCCAACTCCATTTTCACTTGGATTCCAGCTATTTTTAGCATGACCCAGATAGTTTGTAGGTCAGCTTCCTTACTCACATTGTGAATTCTCAGACTACCCAGCTCCTGGCCGTTTGGGCCTGAGTCTGAATTCTGTTCGTCTGAACTCTTCTCAGCCACCTTGTGTACCTTGTTGTACTTTTCCTGTGATGGCTTCCTTTGGTTGTTGGTCCTTTGGTTGTTGGTCTTCTTCCCTGACCGGCATACCTTAGCTATGTGACCCAGTTTGCCACATTTCCTACATTCCTGGTTCTTAAACCAGCATTGGTTCTGGTCGTGTGTTGTCTTCCCACAACGATAGCATTTTGTTGTTGTCGAGGTAATTTGATCCACACTTAGTGCTGCTGTCTTTAGCTGCATTTCCGCAGTTCCCTTCGCTGCGGCTTCGTGCGATGCTGCAATAAGGACAGCCCTGTCAAGTGTAAGGTCGTTCTCTTCGAGTAGTCGCTTTTGCGTTCCTTCCTTTGCCAACCCGCACACGAACTTGTCTCGCAATGCCTCTGTCAGATTCCCTCCAAACTGGCAGTATTTCGCTAGTCTACGCAGTTCGACCAAGTATTCTGCGTTGCTTTCGTCTTTCCGTTGCGTTCTCGCATAGAATTTGAATCGTTCCGCCAACATCAACGGTGTGGGGTTCAAGTGATCCTTCAGAACAGCCACAATATCATCGAAAGTCTGATCCGCCGATTTAGCTGGTGATAGTAGATGCTTCAAGAGCCCGTATGTCTTCGCGCCCATCGAGTTTAGCAAGGTTATAGCTTTGTCATCTTCTATTTTATTGGCCTCACAATAGATCTCGATGCGTTCCACGTACGTGGCCCAGTCTTCTACCTCGGCATTAAAATCGTTGATGTTACCACGCTTAGGCATCTTCCTCTCTTTCTGATAACACGAATTATTTCTTTAACTTACTTTTTTTTTCCTAAGATGGCGGTTTTCCCGCGAAAATGGCGGCTTCCCGCGCTTATCTTCTCTCCCCGCCCACTTCAATGGCGGTTTCCCGCTTCTGTCTTCTTCCCCACCTAATGGCGGCTTCCCGCGTTTCTTCCCTAGCGGGAGGGGTACACTTTCCCCCACAGGCGACGGCCGCTGGCTTTCAGATTCACAGCCTGCGCGTCGGCTTCAGTGCTTTCCCTTTTCTCGACAAGGCAACCGGCGCTGGGTACACCCCGTTGACGGCGAACAGGTTCAGCCGCTGGGCTGGCTCTCGCTCAGTTCCCCTTGCTCGGGCTCGGTCTCTCTCCCGCTCTCTCAGCTCTACCGGCGCTGGGTACACCCCGTTGACTGAGAACAGTTTCAGCCGCTGGACTGGCTCTCGCGCAGTCTCCCTTGGTCGGCTCTGCCTCTCCCGCTCGCTCGGCTCTACCGGCGCTGGGTACACCCCGTTGACGGATAACAGTTTCAGCCGCTGGACTGGCTCTCGCGCAGTCTCCCTTGGTCGGCTCTGCCTCTCCCGCTTGCTCGGCTCCCAAACGCCTCTCCCAGCCGTCTCGCAGTCCGGTGCTTCCCTCCCCGGCTGCGGCTGAGTTTTTATATCTTCCCGCGCCTACGCTCCCGGTCGCAGCGCTTCGTGGCTTCGGTCGCTGCCCGGCCTTTTTCGCCGGTCGCGGTCTAGCTGTCTCAGGACGCTGTTGCGTCCCCAGCCTGTCTGTACCGCGGCTTCCTTGCTCCACGCTGCCCCAGTCTCAGCGCCTCTGGGCCCGACTTCTGTCTGGCTCCTTTCCCCCTCGACCGTGGTCGAGTGCACCGCCCTTATCCTCCGGTTATTCTTTTTACTTTTCCCTTACTCACAGTCACCGTGGCCGCCTTGCTTCTCGTGCTGATCGGCTCACTCCTCACCGTGGCAGAAGGGACAGTCAGTGCCTGTTGCTGATGGAAGTCTTTGTCTCTGAATTCTTCCTCCTTTCCAGCTCTGCAGACTCGAGTTTTCTCCCCAGCAGAATGACGAGGGCGGTTGCCTCTTCTCGACGCTCGTTAACTGCTTCGGAATTATTGTTGCCGCAGGGTACGATCGGACTCGTCGCCACTGTAAAGTCTGTGGGTTGTTTGGTTAATTAATACACAGACTCCAAGAGTAACTTAAAACAGGACTTTACTATTCGAAGGTCAGGGCGAATCTGCCCAATAACTCCTGGCACAACACTTATATACTGGTGTGGTCACCGTCGGTATTACCGTATACAGAAGCCAAACAAAGTAGTGCCACACCTAAAATAGTTCTCTTAAAGGTGAACGGTTACATACAATAGTTCTCTTAAAGGTAGACGGGTACATACACTACACTAATGTAACCCCACTATTTAAAAAAGGTGGTAGAGAGAAAACGGGGAATTATAGACTGGTAAGCCTGACATCGGTAGTGGGGGAAAATGCTAGAGTCCATTATAAAAGATGTAACAGCAGAGCACTTGGAAAACAGTGACAGGATCGGACAAAGTCAACATGGATTTACAAAAGGTAAATCGTGCTTGACTAATCTACTGGAATTTTTTGAGGATGTAACTGGTAGAATAGATAAGGCAGAACCAGTGGATGTGGGGTATTTGGACTTTCAGAAGGCTTTCGATAAGGTCCCGCATAAGAAATTAGCGTGTAAAGTTAAGGCACATGGGATTGGGGGCAAGGTACTGACTTGGATAGAAAACTGGTTGCCAGACAGGAAGCAAAGAGTTGGAATAAACGGGTCTTTTTCCGAGTGGCAGGCAGTGACCAGTGATGTACCGCAGGGATCGGTGCTAGGACCCCAGCTAATCTCAATATATATTAATGATCTAGACGAGGGAACTAGATGTAATATCTCCAAGTTTGCAGACAACACAAAGCTGGGCGGGCATGTGTGCTGTGAGGAGGATGCCGAGAAACTCCAGTATGATTTGGACAGGTTGGGTGATCGGGCAGAAGCATGGCAGATGCAGTATAATGTGGATAAATGTGTGGCAAAAACAGGAAGGCAGATTATTATCTGAACGGCAATAGATTGGGAGAAAGGGAAGTGCAACAAGACCTGGGTGTCCTTGTGCACCAGTCGCTGAAGGTAAGCATGCAGGTGCAGCAGGCGGTTAAGAAGGCAAATGGTATGTTGGCCTTCATAGCGAGAGGATTCGAGTACAGGAACAAGGATGTCTTGCTACAGTTGTACAGGGCCTTGGTGAGACCACACCTTGAGTATTGTGTGCAGTTTTGATCGCCTTATCTAAGGAAGGATGTTCTTGCCATGGAAGGGAGTACAGCGAAGATTCACCAGACTGATACCTGGGATGGCAGGAATGATGTATGAGGAGAGATTGGGTCAATTGGGCTTATATTCACTGGAGTTTAGAAGAATGAGAGGGGATCTCATTGAAACATAAAATTCTAACGGGACTAGACAGACTAGATGCAGGAAGGATGTTCCCGATGGCGGGGGAGTCCAGAACCAGGGGTCACAGTCTAAGGATAAGGGGTAAGCCATTTAGGACAGAGATGAGGAGGAATTACTTCACCCAGAGAGTGGTGAACCTGTGGAATTCTCTACCACAAAAGGCAGCTGAGGCCAATTCATTAAATATACTCAAGAAGGAGTTGGATATATTTCTTAAGGCTAAAGGGATCAAGGGGTATGGGGAGAAAGCAGGGACAGGGTACTGAATTTGGATGATCAGCCATGATCTCATTGAATGGCGGAGCAGGCTCGAGGGGCCGAATGGCCTACTCCTGCTCCTATCTTCTATGTTTCCATGTAATGGAGCAGCTGAGCTTGATTTATAAACGCAACAAAGTGGTGCAGCTCTGCTCTTATGTTCTGTGAGCAGGACACTGGCTGGAGTGTGCACAAAGTATAAATTCCTAACTACGCCTTGTTTAACCCTGACCAGTTCTATGGAATATGCTGCCTTGGTTCTAACCAGCCTGGAACCATAGTGTTCCACACAGAGCATTCACTCTGCTTAAATCCACGTTAAAAGACGTGTCGTTATGTGAACAGCTTTTGCCCAGACATTGGGCTTTCACCTCTTGAACCTTGGTTCATATCCAGCCTAGACTGATGGATTAAAAGTCTCTTTTACGTACAACTACATAAAAAGCCCAGTGTGTATAATTATTTAAAACTCAGTGATAGCATTCTCGTCTGAGTCGGGAGGGGGGCGGGGTTGTGGATTCAAACCCCACTCCAGCGTGTAATCGAGGCTGACACTTTAGTGAAAAAGAAAGACTTGCATTTATTTAGCACTTTTCGCGATCACCGGATGTCCCAAAGCACTTTACAGCCAATGAAGTACTTTTTGCAGTGGAGTCACTGTTGTAATGTGGGAAATGCAGCAGCCAAATTGCGCACAGCAAGCTCTCACAAACAGCAGCGTGGTGATGACCAGATAATCTGTTTTCACAGAATCACAGAAACCCCACAGTGCAGATAGAGGCCATTTCGGCCCATCGAGCCTGCACCAACACATATCCCACCCGATCCCCGTAACCCCTACACCAACACATATCCCACCCTATCCCCGTAACCCCACGTATTTAATCCCCCTAACACTAAGGGTCAATTTATCATCGCCAATCAACCTAACCCGCACATCTTTGGACTGTGGGAGGAAACCGGAGCACCCGGAGAAAACCCACGCAAACACGGGGAGAATGTGCAAACTCCACACAGACAGTCGCCCGAGGCCGGATTCGAACCCGGGTCCCTGGCGCTGTGAGGCAACAGTGCTAACCACAATGCCTGTTTTGGTGATGTTGATTTGAGGGATGCATATTGGCCAGGACATCAGAGAGAACACCCCTGCTCTTCTTCGAAATGGTGCCATGGGATCTTTTGCGTCCATCTGAGAGGGCAGACGGGGCCTCGGTTTGGCACCTCGTCCGAAGGCGGCACCTCTGACAGTGCAGCACACTCTCAGTTCTGCACTGGAGTGTCAGCCTAGATTTTGTGCTCAAGTCTCTGAGTGGTAGTGGTTTTGATCTGAAATTCTTGAACTCAGTGTTGAGTCCGGAAGGCTGTAAAGTGCCTAATCAAAAGATGAGGTGCTGTTGCTCGAGCTTCATTAGAACAGTGTAGGAGGCTGAGGACAGAGAGGTGGGAGTGGGGCAAATAACAGGGAGGCTGATATGCCGCTAATCTCCAAAGCCCCCTGTTCTGCATTGGTGAGCTCCAGGATCTGTGGGGCTCCACCTCCGGTTCTCCCTCTCCCTTGTATTCTGTGCTCTCTTCTCCTGCAAGGGGGCACGACAGACCAATGAGTGGCTGTAAGGCAGGTGTGCATCCGATGGATACAGTTCATTCGGGCGGGGGGGGGGGGGAGGGGGGGGGCGTTGGGGGGAATGCATCGCGAGTGGCTCTGACATCCATTTGAGGAATGTGTTGAGAATCGGGGAGCTGACTGAGGTGGGATCACATTACATAATGATTGGGGTGAGTGACAGTCGTGGATAAAGGAAGGTGAGGAAGTGCATTGAAGTGGAATGATGAGTGCTGCTGAATGTTAAGCGGGTGTGAGGAGTGATGTGATGGAGTTCGATTGACAAGACAGAGTGAGAGGGGATGCACTACAGCATGTAGGTGAATCTGCAACTTTGCTTACTTTTCCTGACCTGGTTAGGTCATTCAAACACTTCCTGCACTGGATCCATGTCCTCCTGATCACACTGGATCCACGTCCTCCTGATCACACGGGATCCACGTCCTCCTGATCACACGGGATCATGTCCTCCTGATCACACGGGATCCACGTCCTCCTGATCACACGGGATCATGTCCTCCTGATCACACGGGATCATGTCCTCCTGATCACACGGGATCCACGTCCTCCTGATCACACGGGATCCACGTCCTCCTGATCACACGGGATCCACGTCCTCCTGATCACACGGGATCCACGTCCTCCTGATCACACGGGATCCACGTCCTCCTGATCACACGGGATCCACGTCCTCCTGATCACACGGGATCCACCTCCTCCTGATCACACGGGATCCACGCCCTCCTGATCACACGGGATCACGTCCTCCTGATCACACGGGATCATGTCCTCCTGATCACACGGGATCATGTCCTCCTGATCACACGGGATCATGTCCTCCTGATCACACGGGATCATGTCCTCCTGATCACACGGGATCATGTCCTCCTGATCACACGGGATCACGTCCTCCTGATCACACGGGATCACGTCCTCCTGATCACACGGGATCACGTCCTCCTGATCACACGGGATCCACGTCCTCCTGATCACACGGGATCCACGTCCTCCTGATCACACGGGATCCACGTCCTCCTGATCACACGGGATCACGTCCTCCTGATCACACGGGATCACGTCCTCCTGATCACACTGGATCCACGTCCTCCTGATCACACGGGATCCACGTCCTCCTGATCACACGGGATCCACGTCCTCCTGATCACACTGGATCCACGTCCTCCTGATCACACGGGATCCACGTCCTCCTGATCACACTGGATCCACGTCCTCCTGATCACACGGGATCCACGTCCTCCTGATCACACTGGATCCACGTCCTCCTGATCACACTGGATCCACGTCCTCCTGATCACACGGGATCCACGTCCTCCTGATCACACGGGATCATGTCCTCCTGATCACACGGGATCCACGTCCTCCTGATCACACGGGATCACGTCCTCCTGATCACACGGGATCCACGTCCTCCTGATCACACGGGATCCACGTCCTCCTGATCACACGGGATCCACGTCCTCCTGATCACACGGGATCCACGTCCTCCTGATCACACGGGATCCACGTCCTCCTGATCACACGGGATCCACGTCCTCCTGATCACACGGGATCCACGTCCTCCTGATCACACGGGATCCACGTCCTCCTGATCACACGGGATCCACGTCCTCCTGATCACACGGGATCATGTCCTCCTGATCACACGGGATCATGTCCTCCTGATCACACGGGATCCACGTCCTCCTGATCACACGGGATCCACGTCCTCCTGATCACACTGGATCCATGTCCTCCTGATCACACGGGATCCACGTCCTCCTGATCACACGGGATCCACGTCCTCCTGATCACACTGGATCCACGTCCTCCTGATCACACGGGATCCACGTCCTCCTGATCACACTGGATCCACGTCCTCCTGATCACACGGGATCCACGTCCTCCTGATCACACGGGATCCACGTCCTCCTGATCACACGGGATCCACGTCCTCCTGATCACACGGGATCCACGTCCTCCTGATCACACTGGATCCACGTCCTCCTGATCACACTGGATCCACGTCCTCCTGATCACACGGGATCCACGTCCTCCTGATCACACGGGATCATGTCCTCCTGATCACACGGGATCCACGTCCTCCTGATCACACGGGATCATGTCCTCCTGATCACACGGGATCCACGTCCTCCTGATCACACGGGATCCACGTCCTCCTGATCACACGGGATCCACGTCCTCCTGATCACACGGGATCCACGTCCTCCTGATCACACGGGATCCACGTCCTCCTGATCACACGGGATCCACGTCCTCCTGATCACACGGGATCCACGTCCTCCTGATCACACGGGATCCACGTCCTCCTGATCACACGGGATCCACGTCCTCCTGATCACACGGGATCCACGTCCTCCTGATCACACGGGATCCACGTCCTCCTGATCACACGGGATCCACGTCCTCCTGATCACACGGGATCCACGTCCTCCTGATCACACGGGATCCACGTCCTCCTGATCACACGGGATCCACGCCCTCCTGATCACACGGGATCATGTCCTCCTGATCACACGGGATCATGTCCTCCTGATCACACGGGATCATGTCCTCCTGATCACACGGGATCATGTCCTCCTGATCACACGGGATCATGTCCTCCTGATCACACGGGATCACGTCCTCCTGATCACACGGGATCACGTCCTCCTGATCACACGGGATCACGTCCTCCTGATCACACGGGATCCACGTCCTCCTGATCACACGGGATCCACGTCCTCCTGATCACACGGGATCCACGTCCTCCTGATCACACGGGATCCACGTCCTCCTGATCACACGGGATCCACGTCCTCCTGATCACACGGGATCCACGTCCTCCTGATCACACGGGATCCACGTCCTCCTGATCACACGGGATCCACGTCCTCCTGATCACACGGGATCCACGTCCTCCTGATCACACGGGATCCACGTCCTCCTGATCACACGGGATCCACGTCCTCCTGATCACACGGGATCCACGTCCTCCTGATCACACGGGATCATGTCCTCCTGATCACACGGGATCATGTCCTCCTGATCACACGGGATCCACGTCCTCCTGATCACACGGGATCATGTCCTCCTGATCACACGGGATCCACGTCCTCCTGAACACACGGGATCCACGTCCTCCTGATCACACTGGATCCACGTCCTCCTGATCACACGGGATCCACGTCCTCCTGATCACACGGGATCCACGTCCTCCTGATCACACGGGATCCACGTCCTCCTGATCACACGGGATCCACGTCCTCCTGATCACACGGGATCCACGTCCTCCTGATCACACGGGATCCACGTCCTCCTGATCACACTCCTGCTGCTCACCTCTTGGGCCACCTCCAGCCACACCGACTTTGTTGTGGCTGCAGGCTTCTTTTTCCCATTGCTGGGAAACGGAACCTCTTTCCTCGCCCTTACTGCATCTAGCAGTACGTCCAAGAATGCCTCATTGAATCTGAGTGCAGCCTTTGCCCTCCCTGATTCAATTTTTCTTCTTGTACTTAACTGAATACCAAACACAATCCATAAAACTCCAAACTTCCTCCAGCTTTGCATCTGTGAGCTGGGCCTTTAGATAGTCCAGGTGAAATTGCGTCATGCACAGTAGAGATGCGAAACCTGGAAGTAAAATGATAATGAAGCATCCCTGTTGAAATTGGACATTCCCACGATGTCGCCCACTATCGCCCCCCCCTGCTCAGAGGGGCGGATGGTAGGAGGATAAGCTTAGGTTCATTCTGGGCTCTGAACATCTCTAGGTATGCAAACTGCTTTTGAATGTGTTTTGTGTCCGGTCTTCCTTGCAGTATTTGTTGAACATTAAACCTTCTTCAAACAGTTTATTTGCCTACTTTGTTCTGCAAAATCCTGATTGATTTCCCTCCCACAGAGCTTTAGAAATACTGCTGTTATGAGATAAGGTATTGTGATCAATCATCAGTGCTACAATTAACTTTTGCCAACAGCAGCTGTTGTCTCATTTTAAAGGCTACAAGCACACAAACCAGTATTCAGTGAGAAGAGGCTTGACTAAAATCATCTCTGTTTTCATTGACTTAAGGGGCATTGTATGGGGTGTCTCTTGGTGACGTGGAACCTGATTCTGTATATTTCACAAGACTTCACTCTTGTGTCGGATTGTGGCAGGCTTTGATGACCGAATCCCATCTCTCCTACATGAGGATTGGCAATTCTGAAATAGCACTGATCTTTAACAATTGCCAATACTTTTTAGTCCTCAGTGGGAAATAAGTATTATTTTAATATAGGGAAACCGTAAATATTCATTTCACCAAACCATTTAACAATTTTCATGCCTATACATGAAAGTGATACAGCAAAGATTTGTTATTTTAAATTAACTGTCAGATGTGCATTTCTAAATTGCCTGTGCAATATTTTTGATGCATTATGCCTTAAGACTTGTTTTGTACACATTTTTGAGGTATTTTTGACCTTACATGACGACATTTTATATCAGCAATCCACATAATGTTTGAAATTTTGAAAAATATTAGTTTATGGAGTTAGCTAATAAAATGTTATAACCTGTAATAAAAATTTTAAATACCTCATCTTGTTTTACAGTAAGCACGGGTCAGAATGGAGCTGGACCATTGATCGAGCTGGAATTGCAAGTCGGTGGACGTGGCTTCAAACCCAGATATCAGAGCTGGAGTATCGGATACGCCAGATAAATGATATCTACAGGCATATACGTGCTGCAAAGGTAAAACGGAGAACTAGCAGAAATTGGGGTTTTAATTAAACAAATTTATAGGAAATGGTTAACATGATCTTTTGTATTGACAAGATAGGCTGGATGCTTCCTGGGCCCTTGCCTGTGCCAGCCCATCTGCGAGCATGAACTCTCCCTGTGTGGGTCATTCGCACAAATCTGCGTTCTGTCACTCTCTACACTAAGGCTTTGTGCCACCAGCTGCATTTTCTTTTTTTAATACAGGTACCTTGTATTGGTATCAAACACTCTCTGGTATCAGGTGTAACAAAGCTAGATGTAAAGTGAAGCTCCCTTCACCTGACCCCAACGATTTGTCTCGCCACCAACCTCAGAAGAGTACTCACTACTGCATTAATGTGGCAATTTCCCACATCAAACATCCTATCTGAATGGCTTTGCCAGTTCAATTAAAATTAAAATTAAAATTAAATTTGCCTGCTAAACTCGAAGTTGTTTTGTGCTGTAGGCCCATGCCCATTAGCAGCAGGATTGAGACTTCTCAAACTCATTTCACATCGAGCCAAGGTTGCATTTCTGTTTTCATTTGTAACATTATAGTACCAAGTGCTGTTATAAAAAATTAAAAAAAAATTCTATTACAGAAGGATTCTTCAGGTATTTATCCAGATGAAATAAGTTTTGCATGTTTGCATAAGAGATAGCAAGTTTTACCCATGTATAGTTTAAAAGTAAAGGCTGTGACTGTTGTATTTTTAAGTTATTTGGCGTTCCTCTGATGGCTCAGTGGGAAACTGCATCACATGGTGTGGCTCTAAGCCATTTAGATCAGGTAAATTCCAGGTATCACCCCAGGTCTGTTGAGTTAACTGTTCTCGGTCAGTGTTGCAGTTGGGGTATTTTAATTGTCCTCCGCACCCCCTGAGCTAGGAGCGAAAAACCTGCCTAGGCTCTTACTCCTGATCATTACCCAGTGACTCCTGTTGGAAAGTGTGACTTATGTGGATGTTGTATGAGGACAAGATTGGGCCCAAAGGGTAAGTGGTCTTTCATCACTCATTGTTTAGGATTACATCGATGTAAGCTAAGTTTAGTGTTATTAATTTGTTATGTAACCTGCCACTTACATGTATGGTATTTCATCTTTCAGAACAATCTTTTGAAGGTTACTTTGTTAGCTAATGAGGAAAGATTGTTCACTTGAAACAATTTGATATCGTCAAATGCTTCCTAACTCCGGTCATTTCTGTGTAATTGTTGTTGTCTAGGGAATGGTGATCCTGGACGATTGTCAGCCTTCCGAAGACATGCTCAAACAGCAGGTGCAGTTGACAGAAGCAGCAGCTTTATTAGCCACAGTCGAGGATAATAAAACTATTGCAGAGATGAAGGATTCAACCCTGGAATGCAATTTGGAAATGTCACCAAGCAGTCCTTCGCTTCTTCTAAGGAATATAGATAAACAGGTAGAAAGAAAATGTCTAAAGCTGGAACCAGTTCATTACTTGCACTGCCAGTAGCATTACAGTCACAATCTATTACACGAAAAAACATAGAGATAAAGAAACTAAGTTCTGTAAGATTGTCTTCAGTTTAAAACATGTTAAGGATAGTTCAAGATGGAACAATGCTGGTTAGGTATTTGCTGCACATACACAGAATCATGCTCTTGGAGACAGAAGTTGAAAGGATTGTTTATTAATTGTCTACAGAGTGCACAGCTAACAGAATCCGTCAACAGTTTGATTCCTCCACTCAATTTATCTCCTGCTTCTTCTCCTGTCTCCTGTAAGACATGCAGCCGTCTTGATGGCATCGTCTGCAGGTAGGAATACTTGTCAATTTGTCTTTTGAACAGATAATTGGTAACTCATTTTGCATTTCCTACGCAGGAATGTGAGTCACAGACGGTTAGATTATTTCTGCTGTAATACTGAATGTCATATTTTTGTTGCCAAAGTACTGTTAATCAAATGCAGCTCTTTAGAATTACTGACCCATGTAAACCAGTACAAAAGTTCTTTGTGGTGTTAGATTGAGTCTAAGTAGGGGGTATAAAATGCACGTCCTTGAGCTGAAAAGATAAGGAGTTTAACTGAATTTATACCTTCTAAGTCTTCTGGTCTATCTGGGAGAGTGCCGGATCATCTGTGTTGTCTCCAAATCTTTGTTAGGGGAATTTGAGTCTACATTGCTGGAATAGGGTCGTTAGAAGATTTTGTTGTCGTGACTGGTGCTGAAGAATCTTCCTGGAAGACTTGTTGATATTAGTTAGGTACACTGTTGAACTTGGAACATGTATATAGTTTGAGTTAAAGCATATGTACAAATAGAATCTAATGTTAAGGACGTGGCAGTGGTGCACTTGGAAAATCCCTATGATTAGGCGGAGTCAAAACAGTTTTATGAAAGGAAAGTCGTGTTTGACAAATCTATTCGAGTTTTTTGAGGATGTAACTAGCAGGGTAGATAAGCGGGAACCAGTGGATGTAGTGTATTTAGATTTTCAGAAGGCATTCGATAAGGTGTTACATGAGATTAGGGCTCGGGGGGTAATATATTAGCATGGATTGAGGATTGGTTAACGGAGTAGGAATAAACAGGTAATTTTTGGGATGGCAACAACAACTACTTGTGTGTGTGTGTGTGTGTGTGTGTATAGCGCCTTTAACATAGTAAAACGTCCCAAGGCACTTCACAGGAGTATTATAAGACAAAAAATTTGACACCGAGCCACATAAGGCGAAATTAGAGCAGGTGACCAAAAGCTTGGTCAAAGAGGTAGGTTTTAAGGAGGGTCTTAAAAGAGGAAAGAGAGGTGGAGAGGTTTAGGCAGGGAATTCCAGAGCTTAAGGCCTAGGCAACAGAAGGCATGGCCACCAATCGTTGAGTGATTATAATCGGGGATGCTCAAGAGGGCAGAATTTGAGCGCAGATATCTCGGGGTGGGGGGGGGCGGTTGTGGGGCTGGAGGAGATTACAGAGAATGGGAGGGGGCGAGGTCATGGAGGGATTTGAAATTTTGAAATCGAGGCGTTGCTTAACCGGGAGCCAATGTAGGTCAGTGAGCACAGGGTGTAACTAGTGCAGTGCCACAAGGATTAGTGCTTGGGCCTCCGCTATTTACAATCTATATCAATGACTTGGATGAGGAAACCGAATGTAATATATCCAAGTTTGCTGATGATACAAAGCTAGATGGGAAAGTAAGCTGTGAGGAGGACGCAAAGAGGCTGCAAAGAGATATAGACTGGTTAAGTGATTGGGCAAGCAGGTGGAAGATGGAGTATAATGTGGGGAAGTGTGAAATTACCCACTTTGGTAGGAAGAATGGAAAAGCAGAAGATTTTTTAAAAGGTGAGTGACTAGTTGATGTTGGTATTCAGAGGGATTTGGGGGTCCTTTTACACGAATCACAGAAAGTTCATGTCCAGATACAGCAAGCAATTAGGAAGGCAAATAATCGTATGCTAGCCTTTATTGCAAGTGGGTTGGAGTACAAGAGTAAGGAAGTCTTGCTGCAATTATATAGGGCTTTAGTGAGGCCGCACCTGTAGTACTGTGTGCAATTTTGGTCTCCTTACACAAGGAAGGATATACTTAACCTTAGAGGGGGTGCAACAAAGGTTCATTAGATTGATTCCTGGGATGAGAGGGCTGTCCTGTGAGGAGAGAGCGAGTAGAATGCACCTATATTCTCTGGAGTTCAGAAGAATGAGAGGTGATCTCCTTGAAACGTATAAAATTCTTAGGGGCTTGACAGGGTAGATGCTGAGAGGATGCTTCCCCAGGCTGTGGCGTCTAGAACTAGGGATCATAGTCTCAGGATAAGGGGTTGGCCATTTAGGACTAAGATGAGTAATTTCTTCACACAAAGGGTTGTGAATCTTTGGAATTCTCTACCCCAGAGGGCTGTGGATGCTCAGTTGTTGAGCAATGTTCCCTTTAAGCTGCATGGCGAGCAGCGGTCTGGAGGTCCCGCGCAATCTGCTCAGCGACTTTTAGATGGAAAAACCGCACGTGCATGGAAATTTCAATGGGCCGCGCAGCCCATTAAAGGGGCCGCAGATCCAAAAAACATTAGCAGAAACATTATCGTTGAGTACATTCAAGACTATGATAGATAGATTTTTTGGCACTAACAGAATCAAGGGATACTGGGATAGGGCGGGAAAGTGGAGTTGATGTAGAAGTTGAGCCATGATCGTATTGAATGGCAGAACAGGCTTGATGGGTCGTATGGCCTACTCCTCCTATTTCTTATGTTTTTAAATAGTCCTGACCAGAAAGATCTGGAGCAGCCCATGACCATGTACAAACCATGGTACTTCATGCACAAATCTACTTGCATTTTACCCAACAACAGTTGGACTGTTCCATTTGTTCCTGGTCACCGTACCTTCTGAAAGACAAGCAGCACTGCAAAAAGTACAAAGGAAACAAAAATGATTACTGGACTTGGATTGTTGAGCTATGTGCTGACGCTCAAAGTTTTCACTCGAGAAAGGAAGATTGGGTTCAACATTTATAAAGTATTTTAACGTGGTGCAAATGATCGATGAAATTCACATGTAGCAAGGTCTTGACGCAGTCAGCATATGTCATGCCCAAATTTCCTTGAAAAATCCTGGCGGAACACGGATCTTATCCTGTTGTTGAATTGAAAAGTGTGAGGAAATTCTGGGTGAGCGTGCCTTTTATGTTCTCTGGTACTTCACAGCCAATGAATTACATGAATAAAACATGTAGAAGTGTCTATTGGAGATTTCCCGATCTGAGCAGGTAATAGAAGGACTGCACCTGAAGTTGGAAAGTTCCAATTTAAAACGGGTCTTCCTGGACATTGCCCGAAATTTGCGGTCAGCAGTGAAGCAACTGCGTTCACCGCTGACCACAAAAATCTAGCAATCTCTGTGCCATGAATTTCAGCTCTCCTGACGTTAATTTCATGCTGGCGTCAAGTCTAGGGGATCTCCAGCGTCCAGCTATAGTGATGTCATCAAGCTGGCTAAGCAACCAATCACATTGAAGAATTCTCAGACAGCAAACCAGGAAGTAAAATGCACAGATTGTCCTTCACTTTTTAATAATTTTAGAGAGCAAAATAAAGATTGGGACATACAACATGGGCTTATGGTAGAAGCTGAAATATCAGGAACAAATTTTTAAAAAAGAAAAAATTATTTTTAAAAACAATTTGGAACTTTTAAAATTTGACATTCCACAAATATAAAATTAGTTTTTCAGGGCCAGAACGGTTGATCAGCAGTAATTATGAATCAGTATGCAATTTAAAAACCCAGTTACACCTCATTCAACAAGGCTTAAGAATGATATTACCGGGTGAAAACTTAAGTTCTCGTCAGTTCAGTAATTTCTCAAAGATTGCTGGCTCCGGGGAGTTCAATAGTGCACCCTATGGAGAAGCATAGTATCACTGACAGCAGCTTCTGGATTTCCGTGTTTATGTGCGCTTGTGCTATCTTCAGAACTTGATAACAGTTTCAGAGGGGTAATGACAGCGAATGCTGACAGTTTTGCCGTCATTACCACTGCAAAACCTTTACAAAATATGATGAGTTGAGCTTGCTGTTTCCAATGATTGCATGAGACCCACATCAGGAGCTGATGGCTTGAGAACAGTAGAAAAGCACATTTACTTCAGAATCTACGTGCTAAACTGAACTTATTGAGTCATTAGAAATGTGAACCCGTGGAATAAACTGAAATCAAACTTTTTGAATGCAGTTTGTTAAATCGTTCAAGCTGATCCTACCTGGGCTTACACGGACACTGGGCCCACTGGAAAATGCAGGTTATTTTGCCACTCGCAGCAAGAAAGTGCATTTTCTTCCTCCCCAATAAAAGAACAAAATAACTTGAGTTTATATAGTGCCTTTCAAGTTCTCGGGATGTCGCAAAACATTTAACAGACAATGACTTTCATGACTAAAACATGTAGACGTCTATTTGGGAGATTTGTAATACATGGACTGTGCTTGAAGTTGGGTAAGCAATTGGGGTTCCTTTCTTGATGTCCTACCATGCCCAGGAACTTCCAACTTCCTCCTCCACCTTGAACCAGATGACCCAACTTGGAGGGACAAGAGATGGCCCCATTCCTGTGCGCCCCCCCCCCCCCCAAAACATCCCGTAACTGCCCAATAACTATAGGATAACTTCCATAACTACAGACCTGGTTGCTTGTATGAGTGGTATAACCTCAAGTTGTATACTGTACTGTACTACACAGATATGTTAGTAACTCCACTTAATACATAAAGCCATTATACAACAATCAGTACACTATGAACTGAATGTATACTTACAGAATTAAATGTGGCAATTTTTTTATTTGAGAAAAGATTAGGAATGCGTCCATGTTGCGGTCACTTCACTGTACAGAAGGTTCTTGAGGTTCCATGTAAAGAGAAACAACTACCAAAACAAGACTCTCTCTCTTTCACTTGACTTCTACCCAGAACAGATGAGAAGTAATTATGAATGAGACTTTGACATCTTGTAAGACAAGAACTTTGATAAGTGTGCTAAACTAAGGTGTGACTATTTACTGGGGGAGTGGTGGTTTTCTGAAAAATATCGATTTATCGGAAGATTGGTGCTTCCACTCGCCTCATTTCTTTCATACACAGGCTACTGATTGATCAGGTTGTGACAGCTTAATTTGTATTTTATTGAAATATTAATGTACAAAGCATAAATATGAAAACTTTTATTTGTTGTGGTGCCAGCAGACCCATAGGCAATTGGTCTCCAATTACATTGGAGCTCTATCATGCCTGTTTAATGCAATAGGGCGAGTGGGCAGCATTTTGTGGCTAAAGTTGACCACTTCTGTAACTGTTGTAAGTACCGCTAGCTGCTGCATTTGGCCTTTGATGGAAATATATTCTTTTCAAATAGTTCTTTTTTAATGAAAGAAAATAGTTTTATTTTATTTTACCCAAGGGTCATATAATATTTAAAAATAACTGTGGCTGTTAGTGTTTTAGGTGATGACGAGTCTAGCTCTTCAAACAGTTCTGGTTCTGAGGAACGTCTGTCTAAGAAAAAGCACCTGGACAGGACTGCACAGCGGCTTCTTTCTACGGATGACACATCAGCCAGAACTAGGCCTCTCCATACACAACATAAACGTGGACTTTTCAGTACTGTTTATAATACAAGCAGAAAGGTGAGTTGAACTGCTTGGAACAAGTGTGGTAGAAAAAAGTTTTTAATTTATGGTCATCAAAGCAGAGTTACTGTTAAGAATCGGAACACTTCTCATTTCAGGTATCTAGTGCCAAATTATGGGAGGTTTTCAGCTGTGGGCTCACTAGGTACTAGATTGAAACTTCCCAAACTCATTTCAAATAGGACAGCAGACAGGAGACTTCCATCTCATCAGTTTGAGCTGATATGAACCCAGGGTTTAGAAGTAAACATTCGTGTTTGACCCACTGTATCATCTATACTATTTTTTGGCCAAATGATCAAATTTTATCAGGTTTTTTAAAAATTCTAGGTAGAAACTGAAGTATTCTACTTGTGTAATATTGGTTGTCATTTTGAAGACTTTATTGATATTGAAGACATTATTGATATAATTAATGTGTGTATGAGTGAAGGGCAGAGTTTAGCGTTGCAAATGCACAAACTCTGTTACTGATGGTTAACTCTTGCAGTTGTAGTGGAGTATCTTAAAATAAATGGGATGCAAAATTTTTTTTTAACTGTCATAAAGGCAATGTGTGGGTCACACCAATTTATGTTTGGTAACTTTGAATGCAGATATGACTTGTTCATTAATCTTTGAGTTACACATGAGGAAACTAAACTAATCATCAGGCAGTGCAACTTTAAAAACAGTGAAAGCTCTCTTGACGGCTTAGTGGGTGAAGGCAATGCCTGGAGGAGCAATAAGATGTACAATCTCAACTGGGGTCTCAGAGCTGAAGAAGAGGAAAAATCAGGTAATGTTTTCCACTCCTGATCACTGTACAGTGGTACCCACTGGAACGTTTGTGTGTAGATGCCAGTTTGGATGTAGGCTTTGGACTGGGCTAGACACAACTGTGATGTTCTGCACAGTTGAATACCCAGCTGCCTAGCTTGCGCATGAAGGCAAATTATATCGGTAATATATTGGCGAACTACTGGTACCTGCCAGTGTACTCCAGCAAGAGTTAGCACCTTCAGCAGAGATGGAGAGAAAATCACAATTTGCTCCTAGTAGATGTCAGCAGATAACAATAGAACTTGACATCATGATCACAGCTTATGTGTCACCTGTACAAATTGTGCAAATGTTTGTTGAGCTGTTTCAGTATGTTGCACCTTGTACTTGACACTCCATATTGACAATCACAATTCAGTTTTGAACCCAAACCTGGCCATCTGTGCTCTTGACGAAGCAAGAGATGTGGAATCTGCCTCTTTTGGTTCTCATCCTCTGCGCATTTAACATAACAAATATTGACTCCAGTTCTTCACTTGGGTGACAAGATCGAGTTTGTGAAATAATGCTGTCACTCTTGAACCATTGTATACAGGACAATATGTAGCCAGAAGTGCATTACAAAACAGTAAGACATTGAAGGGTTCAGGTGATGACATAAAAAGCCACTCAACTCAAAAATGTTAATGATGAGTAACTATTAAGTGACTAGTAAAACCACTCCTATCTGTGTAATTTATAATGTATTCAGAACAAGGAATTTCTTATTGTTTAAATTAGTTTCCATTTAAAAAGTGAATTAGTTTGAAAATTCAATTTCCTCTGCGATTATGCCTCATAACTCATACAGCTGTTGTATTGAGTTGTTTTATAGAATGATACAGGACATAGCTCGCTCTATCTGGAGCATCATGCACTCTTCTCACTTCTATATCCATTGAATCAACAGCTTTAACATGGAAAATGAAAGTGCTTTACGGGGGTGGGGGCGGGAAATAAATAACCATTATGGGAGAAATGACTGAAAGCTTGGTTGAAAAGATAAATTAAAAAAAAAAAAAAAAAATGTTAAGTAGAGAAAGAAGTAGAGGCAGAGGGGTTTAGGGAGGGAGTTCCAGAGAGTAGGGCGGAGGTGGCTGAAGGCTCTGCTGCCAGAGTTGTGGTGAAGAGAGGGTGGGCTACACAGGTCAGAGTTGAGAACTAAAAGTTGTGGAAAGATAAAGTTGGAGCAGGTTGCAGAGATAGGCGTAACAAGGCTATGGAGCATTTTAAAGATAGGGATGAGGAAGTTACATTCAATGTGTTGGAGGGGGGAGACAGGGAATCAGTGTAGGTCATTGAGGAAGTGGGTGATGTGTCCTAACTCCTCATTGCCTCCATGACAATTTTCAGTTGATGGCCCCTTGTCACTGACTCAAATCAGAGGAAATAGTCTTTCCATGTTCATCCTATCAAAACTCTCTTTATAATTTTAAAAACCTCAAATAAATCTCTCTTTAGCCTTCTCTACCAAGTGAAATTGTCCCGGTATCTGAACTCTCTTGTCTCGTCGATTTTGAATCCTGGTATCATCTATTATTAGGAATGGATTGGACTTTATAATTTTCCTGCTGGAAATATAGTTAGGAACATAGGAACAATGCCATTTAGCCCCTTGAGCCTGTTCCGCCATTCAGTTCGATCATAGCTAATCTGTGACCTAATTCAATTTACCCGCCTTTGCCTCATATCCCTTAGTACCTTTGGTTAACAGAAATCTATCAATCTCCGATTTAAAATTAACAATTGACCTAGTGTCAACTGCCATTTGTGGAGGAGTTCCAAACTTCTACCCTTGTGTGTTTCCTAACTTCACTCCTGAAAGGTCTGGCTCAATCTGGTCCCAATCCTAGACTCCCCAAACAGTGGAAATAGTTTCTTTACCTAACTTATAAGCTCCCCTTAATATCTTGAAAACTGCAATCGAATAACCCCTTAAATTCTAGGGAATACAATCCTAATTTGTGTAATCTCTCCTTGTAATTCAACCCTTGGAGTCCAGGTATCATTCTGGTAAACCTACGCTGCACTCCCTCTAAGGCCAATATATCCTTCCTAAGGTGTGGTGCCCAGTTAGTGCACAAAATGATACTCGTCCCTACAATGTAAGTATATACTTGCATTTGGAACTATATGTGGCATTAGTTCAGCTTGCGAGTTAAATAGAGTTTTAAATTAAAAGGCTGAATCTGTGCACTCTGCACAGGTGACATGATTGCCTGCAGAGGCATTCCAGTGCAGTACGCCGGGAGTGCTGCTCTGTCGGGATTGTTCTGCTAGCTCTGGTGGTTCAAGCAGACATTAAAAGTGGCACTATTTATTGAACAGCAGGGAATTTTCCTCGTACCCTGCCTAAATCAGTGGAAGAGGTTAACTGAGCATTTATCTAATTGAGTTTGTGGGATATATCTGGCACCGAATGTCTGGCATGTTTGTCTATGTATCTGTCACTGGACAGCAAAAGAAATTCATTGTATGAAGTGCTTTGAGTCCTTTTCATGTGACAGGCTGCTATATAAATGCAAATTATTAAGGTTGAAATTTCATCATTCTGATTTTATCTGTGTAGGACAGATTCTTTTCGTGACATTAAAAATTAGGCCAGTGTTTTTATGGTCCCACCCATAGTGAGCCTAATTTTTTTTTGGAAGAAAAATCAGATGTGTGGTGTTAGTACTGCTAGCTTGTTTCCTTGTTGAGGGCCTCCTGCTTCCTGGGCACTAATGGTACTTGGAGGTGCCAAGAGATCAGAAGCCCAGCAGCAGACACTTTACACTAAGTGGAAATTTAAGATTCTTTCGACAGTATTCCTTCAATTCACTCGTCCAGATTG
The DNA here is from genome assembly GCF_052327205.1 of Somniosus microcephalus. Taxonomy (NCBI): domain Eukaryota; kingdom Metazoa; phylum Chordata; class Chondrichthyes; order Squaliformes; family Somniosidae; genus Somniosus; species Somniosus microcephalus. Next base: position 155,324,732 of record NC_140990.1, on the reverse strand, counting down.
TAAATGTATGCCTGAGGTAACATCATCATTATGCCTTATCCCAGGAAACAAAGAGTTGGAATAAACGGGTCTTTTTCTGAGTGGCAGGCAGTGACTAGTGGGGATCGGTGCTAGGACCCCAGCTATCCACAATATATATAAATGATCTAGACGAGGAAACTAGATGTAATATCTCCAAGTTTGCAGACAACACAAGGCTGGGTGGGCGTGTGTGCTGTGAGGAGGATGCAGAGAAACTCCAGTATGATTTGGACAGGTTGGGTGATTGGGCAGATGCATGGCAAATGCAGTATAATGTGGATAAATGCGAGGTTATCCACTTCGGTGGCAAAAACAGGAAGACCGGTTATTATCTGAACGGCAATAGAATGGGAAAAGGGGAAGTGCAATGAGACCTGGGTGTCCTTGTGCACCAGTCACTGAAGGTAAGCATGCAGGTGCAGCAGGTGGTTAAGAAGGCAAATGGTATGCTGACCTTCATAGCGAGAGGATTCGAGTGCAGGAACAAGGATGTCTTGCTGCAGTTGTACAGGGCCTTGGTGAGACCACACCTTGAGTATTGTGTGCAGTTTTGGTCGCCTTATCCGAGGAAGCACGTTCTTGCCGTGGAAGGAGTGCAGCGAAGATTCACCAGACTGATACCTGGGATGGCAGGAATGACGTATGAGGAGAGATTGGGTCGATTGGGCTTATACTCGCTGGAGTTTAGAAGAATGAGAGGGATCTCATTGAAACTTATAAAATTTTAACAGGAGTAGACAGACTAGACGCAGGAAGGATATTTCTGATGGCCGGGGAGTCCAGAACCACAGGTCATAGTCTAAGGATAAGGGGTAAGACATTTAGGACAGAGATGAGGAGGAATTTCTTCACCCAGAGAGTGGTGAACCTGTGGAATTCTCTACCACAGAAGGCAGTTGAGGCCAAATCATTAAATATATTCAAGAAGGAGTTAGATATATTTCTTAAGGCTAAAGGAATCAAGGGATAGGGGGAGAAAGCAGGGACAGGGTACTGAATTTGGATGATCAGCCTTGATCTCATTAAATGGCGGTACAGGCTCGAGGGGCTGAATGGCCTACTCCTGCTCCTATCTTCTATGTTGTTATTGAGCTTTTATTGTACGTGGACCAACAAACTGCACTTTCTTCATTTTTAATGCTGGGAGCCACAGAATATTTCGGCAACAATTCCTTTTAAATGCAATAAATAATACGTTATTCTTAGACTGCATGTATACAGTACAGGAATTCCCCCCCCCCCCCTCCCCCCCCAACACTTGCACGCCCTTAGAGCCATAGAATCGTAGAATGATGCAGCACGGAAGGAGGCCATTTGGCCCATTGTGCCTGTGCCGGCCCTTTGAAAGCTATCCAATTAGTCCCACTCTCCTGCCCTTTCCCTGTAGCCATGCAAATTTTTCCCCTACAAATATTTATCCAATTCCATTTGAAAGTTATTATTGAATCTGCTTTCACCAACCTTTCAGGCAGTACACTTCAGCTTGCTGCGTAAAAAGAAAAATTCTCCTCCTTTCTCCTCTGGTTCTTTTTAATTTCATTACCTTAAATCTGTGTCCTCTAGTTACCAACCTTTTTGCCACTGGAAGCAGTTTCTCCTTATTTGCTCTATCAAACCCCATCATGATTGTGAGCACCTTAATCAAATCTCCTTTAACCTTCTCTGCTCTAAGGAAAATAACCCCAGCCCCCCTCGTATCGTCCCTGATGACATTTTAGTAAATCTGCTCTGCACCCTCCTTAAAGTGTGATGGCCAGAATTGGACACAATACTCCAGCTGGGGCCGAACCAATGTTTTATAAATTTTTTAGTATAACTTCCTTACTTGTGTATTCTACCTCTGTTTATAAAGCGAAGTATCCCGTATGCTTTTTTAACAGCCTTCTCAACTTGTCCTGCCGCCTTCAAAGCTTTGTGTACTTACACCCCCAGGTCTCTCTGTTCCTACACCCCCTTTAAAATTGTACCATTTAGTTTATATTGCCTCTCATTCTTCCTACCAAAATGAATCACTTCACATTTATCTGCATTAAATTGCATCTGCCATGTGTCTTCCCATTTCACCAGTCTGTCTCTGTTCTCCTGAAGTCTACTATCCTTGTCATTGTTTACTACATTTCCGAGTTTCGTGTCATTTACAAACTTTGAAATTATGCCCTGTCCAAGCCCAGGTCATTAATATATATCAAAAGGAGCAGTGGTCCTAATCCCTGGGGGACACCACTGTATACTTCCCTGCAGCCTGAAAAATAACCATTCGCCACTACTCTCTGCTTTCTGTCCCTTAGCCATTTTTATATCCACACTACCACTGCCTCTTTAATCCTATGGGCTTCAAATTTGCTAACAAGTCTATCATGTACTTTATCAAACCTTTTTTGAAAGTCCCAATACACATCAACTGCACTACCCTCATCACCCCTCTCCATTACTTCATCAAAGTACTCAATCAAATTAGTCAAACATGATTTGCCATTGACAAATCCGTGCTGGCTGTCATTTATTAACTCATATTTTTCCAAGTGACAATTTGTCTCGCATTATTGTCCCTAAAAGTTTCCCCGTCATCGACGTTAGGCTGACTGGTCTGTAATTGCCGGGATTATCTCCCTTTTTTGAAAAGGGGTGTAACATTTGCACCTCTAGCACCGCTCCCATATCCAAGGAGGATTAGAAGATTGTGTTCAGAGCCTCTGTTATCTCCATCTTTACTTCCCTCAGCAACCTAGGATGCATCCCATCTGGACTGAGTGACTTATCTACTTTAAGCACTGCCAACATTTAGGTACCTCCTTTATCTACTTCTATCCAATCCAATTTCCCTACTACCTCCTCCTTTACTGTGACATTGGCAGCATCCTCTTCTTTAGTGAAGACTGATGCAAAGTACTCATTTAGTACCTCAGCCATGCCCTCTGCCTCCATAAGATGATCTCCTTTTTGGTCTCTAATTGGCCCCACCCTTCCTTTGACTACCATTGTACTACAGGTAGACTACCCTTTATCCGAACTTCCAAAAACCGAAACCCTCTAAAAAACCGAAGGTTTTTTCGGTCAGCGTAAGTCGTGCGCACGACATGACCAGAGTGGCGCACGACTTACGCTGAGCAGAGGGTCAGCGTAAGTCGTGTGCACGACCCCCCGCGGAACCACCTGACTCTCTTCCAAAGGCTCGAAAGCAACGAGAGCTCTGAGCCCGCGGCGGCGCCGGCCCCTGTTCCGACCGAGCACGACGACCTGTTGGTGGAAATGCAGAACTTCATTGCATTCCAGGCTAGCAGCGACGGACAAGCCACGACTGCGGACACCCCCGCCGACGCCGACCCACCTTCCGAAATCCGAAATTTTCCGAAAACCAAAACACGGCTGGTCCCGAGGTTTTCGGATAAAGGATAGTCTGCCTGTATTTATATGTTCAGAAATATTTTTGGCTTCCCTTTTATGTTACCCACTAATCTATTCTCATATTCTCTCTTTGCCCCTCTTATTTCCTTTTCCAATCCTCCTTTGTACTTTTTGTATTCAGCTTGATTCTCTACTATATTATGAGCCTGACATTTATCATAAGCCTCCTTTTTCTGTTTCATTTTAATCTCTCTATCTTTTTCATCCAAGGGGCTCTAACTTTGGATGTCCTTCCTTGTGGGAATGTGTCTAGTCTGTACCCAAACTATCTCCTCTTTGAAGGTCTACCATTGTTCATTTTACTTTTTTACCTGCCAATCTTTGATTACATCCACCTGGGCCACATCCCCTTTCAACTTGCTGAAATTAGCCCTCTTCCAGTTGAGTATTTTCACATTTCATTGTTTCTTGCCCTTTTCCATAACTACTCTAAACCTAATTATTGTGATCACTGTTCCCCAAATGCTCTCCCATTGAAACATGCTCCACTTGCCCCATTTCATTCCCCAGAGCCAGATGCAGCACTGCTTCCCTTCCTCGTTGGGCTGGAAATATACTGATCAAGAAAGTTCTCTTGTACACATTTAAGGAATTCCTCCCCCTCTTTGCCCTTTACACTGTTACTATCCCAGTCTATATTAGGATAATTGAAGCTCCCCATTATCACTACTCTGTAGTTCTTGCAACTTTCTGAAACTTTGAAATTTGCCTGCAAATTTGCTCCTCTGTCACCGTTCCATTATTTGGTGGCTGATCGTATACACCCAGCCGTGTAATAGCTCCTCTTCCTTAATTCTAACCAAATAGATTCTGTCTTTGAACCCTCAAGCACACATCCAATTGCAGTGCTGTAACAGTATCAATACTGCCACCCCACTCCTTTATTTACTTCCCTATCTTTCCTGAATATCTTGTAGCCAGGAATAAAACTGAAGTCAATGGGAATCGGGGGGGGGGGGGGGGGGGGAGACTCTCCACTGGCTGGAGTCATACCTAGCACAAAGGAAGATGGTTGTGGTGATTGAAGGTCAATCATCACAGCCCCAGGACATTGCTGCAGGAGTTCCTCAGGGCAGTCTCCTAGGCCCAACCATCTTCAGCTGCTTCATCAATGACCTTCCCTCCAGCATAAGGTCAGAAATGGGGATGTTTGCTGATGACTGCACAGTGTTCAGTGCCATTTACAACTCCTCAGATAATGAATGCATGCAACAAGACCTGGACGACGTTCAGGCTTGGGCTGATAAGTGGCAGGTAACATTCACGCCACAGAAGTGCCAGGCAGTGACTATCTCCAACAAGCGAGAGTCTAAACACCGGCCCTTGACATTCAATGGCATTACCATCACCGAATCCCTCACCATCAACATCCTGGGGGTCACCATTGACCAGAAACTTAACTGGACCAGCCACATAAATACTGTGGCAACAAGAGCAAGTCAGAGGCTAGGTATTCTGTGGCGAGTGTATCACCTCTTGACTCCCCAAAGCCTTTCCACCATCTACAAGGCACAAGTGGAATACTCTCCACTTGCCTGGATGAGTGCAGGTCCAACAACACTCGAGAAGCTCGACACCAACCAGGACAAAGCAGCCCGCTTGATTGGCACCCCTTCTACCACCAGCGTACCGTGGCTGCAGTGTGTACCATCTGCAAGATGCACTGCAGTAACTCGCCAAGGCTTCTTCGGCAGCACCTCCCAAACCCGCGACCTCTTCCACCTAGAAGGACAAGGGCAGCAGGCGCATGGGAACACCACCACCTCCAAGTTCCCCTCCAAGTCACACACCATCCTGATTTGGAAGTATATCGCCGATCCTTCATCGTCGCTGGGTCAAAATCCTGGAACTTCCTACCTAACAGCACTGTGGGAGCACCTTCACCACACGGACTGCAGCGGTTCAAGAAGGCGGCTCACCACCTTCTCAAGGGAAATTAGGGATGGGCAATAAATGCCAGCGACGCCTACATCCCATAAAAACAAATTTAAAAAAAATTAAGTTCTCAAACAGATTTCCATTGCTGTAAACTGTTTATACTTCATCCCTGCATATTTCTAGCTGTGTTTTAACATTAAAATGATGCATAGATGCAAATTACAAGTGTTGAGGAGCACAAAATCAGATGGACCTCACCCTGTTACAGGAAACTTTCGTTTAAACGGAGGTTAAATCTCTGGAATGCTCTATCCACCGGCAAAATTCAGGAGTCGGTTCAGATAACTTTTTTTTACTTTTCGTTGCTTTTTTTCTCCATTCCTGGCTCTGCAAGCGTCTAGCTGAAGCTGTTGCTTAGCTACAGAGACGCTTGCAAGCTGTTGCTAAGCAACAGGGTTTGTTGCTAGATACGGAGCTCGGAAGCTCCGTATGTTTTAACATTAGCGCTGGTTTCTCCGGCAGTGTTGATCGACCGGCACCAGCTCGGTCCCGTCAGTGCCGGATACCAGAAAGTTTCCTGTACTTAGTTAGTTGTGTTGGGGGGGGGGGGGGCGCTCCTGAATTAAGTGAGGGCCTTGGCTATATGGCAGCCCCTTACATTAAAACAAGTGTGTTGCTCCTAAATGACATATTATGCTAAAGGTTCTAAACATAGTTTCTTGAGGCTGAATTCATTAACAATCTCTTCTGTGTGATGAATATAAAGAATGTGGGCAAAATGCCATGTTCCTTGTGGGTTCATCTTAAAGTGGAGACTATACCATTCACCCACAGAGTAGTCTGTAGGTTTTCTTGTTATTATTCACTGAAGAGCCAGTTTGATTTAGGCTAAATCCTGATTCCTTTTAGTGAATATAAATGCTGCCTAATGTAAATTCATCTCATAATTTACATTAATGAAGGGGGGGGTGGTGGAGACAAATAATTACTGTTGCATGGTATATTTCAGTAGGCTAGAAGTATGTAGAAATTCATATTTAATAATCCTGTTTGTACCTTAAATATCAAAGTAGCAATTCTTAAGAACAGGAAAATCAGTGGGCCCAACAATGCCACTTTTTTCACGATAAACGCCACTTACCCAGCTTCTCATTATATCCTTCACTTCCTTCTTTCTCCACAAGGCCATCTAATGCCTTTTCAACACAATTATGATGTGCACTTCAATGGCCTTCTCTGGTAACTTATTCCACAACTCTATTACCTTTTGATTAAAATAAAAGGACTGCCTGCCTTCCCTTACACTCCGGAAGTACCCTTTTTGTTTTTATATTTATACTTTGAGGTATGGATACTCAAACGTAAGTGGAAATTTGGCCACCAGAATCTTGCATTTTCCCAATTGCAAGGTTAATGTTTAATGCGCTCTTTAGTTTAAGGTTTACAGAGTTTGTCAGAATGAATTGAACTTACTGGCACCTCTGATGCCTCGTTGAGTTCATTCAATGAGTATCTGAGGCATACAGACCAAAGAGGTCCCATACTCTATGTATGAATCACAGAATCACAGAAACCCCACAGTGCAGATAGAGGCCATTTCGGCCCATCGAGCCTGCACCGACACATATCCCACCCAATCCCCGTAACCCCTACACCAACACATATCCCACCCTATCCCCGTAACCCCACGTATTTAATCCCCCTAACACTAAGGGTCAATTTATCATAGCCAATCTACCTAACCCGCACATCTTTGGACTGTGGGAGGAAACCGGAGCACCCGGAGGAAACCCACGCAAACACGGGGAGAATGTGCAAACTCCACACAGACAGTCACCCGAGGCTGGATTCGAACCCGAGTCCCTGGCGCTGTGAGGCAACAGTGCTAACCACTATGCCACCGTATGGTCTCCGCTGAACAACAATTTGTATTTATATAGTGCCTTTAATATAGTAAAACGTCCCAAGGCGCTTCACAGGAGCATTATCAAACAAGATTTGACATGGCCCCACATAAGGAGATGTTAGGGCAGATGTCCAAAAGCTTGGTAGGTTTTAGGGAGCGTCTTAAAGGAAGAAAGAGAGGCAGCGAGGTTTAGGAGGGAATTCCAGAGCTTAGGGCCTAGGCAGCTGAAGGCACGGCCGCCAATGGTGGAGCGATTAAAATCGGGGATGTGCAAGAGGCCAGAATTGGAGGAGCACAGATATCTCGGAGGGTTGTAGGGCTGGAGGAGATTAGAGATAGGGAGGGGCGAGGCCATGGAGGGATTTGAAAATAAGGATGAGAATTTTTAAATCAAGGTGTTGCTTAACTGGGAGTAGCTGAAGTAGCTGATCATGCCTGGCAAAATACTGTTCTTAAGTGCTCACAGGATACTAATGAAAACATGATGAACACATGGGAGTAGAGTAGGTTACAATTGAGGGAAGGCAGCTTTATTGAAGGACAAGGTGACCTTAAGATCTTTTTCATTAGGTAAAAATGCTCACCAACGAGTCTTCAGTGTATTCATACAGCAATGGTGCCCTTGTTCATTTATTAAAATTGCAATATTACAAGTTGAATTTTTTCACATTTTAATTTCTTCTGTTAAGGTTAATGTTGGTGAGTAAACAACATAAAGGTGCTTTTCTGCAGTTTTTACCAGGGTTGCATTCTGAAATATTAGTGTTTGGGAACTGTGAATGTATGTGCACTGGGGCTGAGCTGTCTACTTCGAGTAGGGATGTTAGATATGCAGCCTGCCTCATGTATAACTGATTGGAGTTTCTGATGGATATTATGAGCAAACTCCCATTAGAAAACAAGCTGGAGGTAGATTTCTCCTTAAATCATGATTACTGTTTATTTCCTTGAATGTATTTTCCAAGTAATCCTAACTGCATACAGAATCTTTTGTGTCTGATGGCCTATTATAATATAATTGTAACTTACAGGTTTCTCATGTTCAATTGCTATCACGTTTTGATGGAAACAGCTGTCTAAGTGGCTATTTTAACCATCCAGATATAATTGTTACTGATTACTAGCAGCAAGAACTACATCCAGCACTGCAAAAAACATTTGAAAGATATGAAAATTATTTTTTAATTGCATCTTGTACATTAAAAAAAAATTATGTATTGTCTGGGTGATCATAAATGGGAATCATAAATGGGATTTTCCTGCTGGTGGTAGTCAAAACAGTAAAAAAGAAAGCTAGAACTTGCACATCTCCAGATGTCCCAAAGCACTTCACAGTCAATGAATATATTTTTTTAATGTGGTCACACTTGTTATTGGCTGAGGGATGAATGTTGTCCGAGACAACAAAAGAACTCCCTGCTCCTCTTCAAAAAAAAAAAAAAAAAAGTTCCATGCAATCCTTTCTATCCGCTTGAGTAGGCAGATGGGGCCTTGGTTTAACGTCGTATTTCAAGTATACAAAGCAACACTCCCTCAGTATTGCACTGAACTGTTGGCCTAGATTATGTGCTCGAATCCTGAAGTGGGACTTAAAACTCAGAACCTTGTGTCTCAGAGATGAGAGTGCTACGACCGTTCGTTAATGGATGGAAGCACTAAAAAAGTGAATCTGTGTGGCATGTGATTCACACATCTGATTGTTAAGACAAGAAGGGAAGGTGTATGTCACTACTGCTAAAATTAAAATAAAATCAGCTCCCTGGGCCAGTGCGATACGAGTAAAGAAGATTGAGGGGTGATCTGATCGAGGTGTTTAAAATGATCAAAGGATTTTTTACAGGGAAACTATTTCCTCTGGTGGGGGAGTCAAGAACAAGGGGGCACAGTATTAAAAATTAGAGCCAGGCCATTCAGGAGTGTAATCAGGAAGCACTTTTTCCACAAAAAAAGGTAGTGGAAATCTGGAATCCTCTCCCAAAAAGGCTGTGGATGCTGGGACAATTGGAGCTTTCAAGACTGATCAATAGATTTTGTTAGGTAATTATATCAGTGGATATGGAGCAAAGGCGGTTAAATGGAGTTGAGGTACAGATCAGCCGTGATCTCGTTGAGTGGCGGAGCAGGCTCGAGGGGCTGAATGGCCTACTCCTGTTCCTAATGTTCCTATGATGGTAATTACAGCTTGTCCTCCAAAGGGAAGGACTTCAGGGTGAACAAGTTTAATAACCAGATTTCAAAAATTGAAGGAATGTTGCTACACAGGGTAAATTACAGCCCACCATTCCCTGGTAGCAGCTGGAAAAATCTGGAAGCATGGCTCAGTTTGCAGCACACCTCACCTCTGAGTCAGAATTTTGTTGGTTCAAGCCCCATTCCAGGACTAGAGCACATAATCAAGGCTGATACTGAGGGAGTGCTGTATTGCCGATGCCCCCTTCATCTGCTGTGGTGGTTCAGGTGGGAATTTAAGATTCTGTGGCACTATTCGGAGAGAGCCGCAAGTTCTGCCTGCTCAACATTCCTACCCTAGCTAACTCCCTCAGTGATAACTGGCCACTTGTCTATTATTGTTTGTGGGATCTTGCTATGAATAAAATTTAATTCTGCTTTTAGACATTTCTGACATGTGTAAAGATTAATAGGTGTCAGTGATAACACACTCAACTCCGAGTCAGAAGCTTGTGGCTTCATGACCCACTGCAGAGACTTGAGCACATAATCTATGCTAACATTTCAGTGCAGTTCTGAGAGAGTGCTGCACTGTTGGAAGTGCCATATTTTGGATGAGATGTTAAACCAAGGACCCATCTGCCTGTTCAGGTGGACATAAAAGATTCCATGTCAGTTTTTTGAAGAAGTGCAGAGAGTTCCTTTGGTGTCCTGGCCAACATTTATCACTCAGCCAACATCACAAACCGGTCATCTGGCCATATATCTCATTGCTGTTTGTGAGACCTTGCTGTGCGCAAATTGGCCACTGCGTTTCCCTACATTACAACAGTGCCTACACTTCAAAAGTACTTCATTGGCTGTGAAGCACTTTGGAATGTCCCATGGATACGAAAGGTGCTACATAAATGCTAATTCTTTCTTTCCCTCCTCTCTCCTTCCCTCATTCTTTCCTTTTTCTACATTAATTAAAGAGACAAAACTCCTGTTGGGATTTCTGTATTTACTGATGATAAGTGCTTTACTGGGGGATATTACAGTTATCGTGAGTGGGTTGCATGATGAGCAAAGCAGAATCTTGAGTAGGGAGTCTGTAAGCTGAAGACATGGTGGGAAATAAAATGTTCCATGCACGAATAAAGTAAGGGAAGGGAGAGTAACAGCAACACCAGCTGCATATGGAAAGCTACTGCTTTGTCAATGTGTAGAGGATAACCTTCAAAAGTGTGTGGGTACAAGAGCAAGAGGAAAAAATCCTAATGAGGGAGAGACTGTTTCTTTCTGCAAGGTAGTGAACAAAGAAATGCCTTTAATAACTTCTGAAATATTTTATTTTTGCACCAGTACATGTTACTTTGAGAGAACCTGAATCATCACATGGAACACCCCCTGGTAATAACTGTCAAATCTTTTTCCGCTCCTGTTCTACATGTCTTGACCATAAAATTTCCTTACATTCCACATTATTGAAATGTAGCCTACAGCCACATAGGAATTTAATTTCCTTGGTAGCATACTGCTGAATGTGTTCACTGAACATTCCTTTTGCGCTATTTTAATATAAACCTGAGGACATCATACAGTGAGCCAGCAGGGGAAATTAAACCCCACCACTGTAGGAAATGAAACCCCATGATGTTTTAAAAGAATTACCACCTGCTGTAACATTGCGTTAGGTTATTTTCATACAGTTCCTTACCAAATGTCAAACCCGCATTCCTCAATAGGAAGCATGTGGACACATTGCTGCCATGGAAACCATATAAATCATGAATGGGCTTTTTACAGTTAGTGACATCACTGGAAATGGCTCCCAAGAGGAAACTCACTAAACGGGTTAATTAAATCGAGCTCCATTGTGAGAGTGTAGCCTGATCAGCCCCTCAATTACTTGAATGGCAAAGCGTCAAGGGAGTTTGGAGTCTAAACTGCACATCAGTTCAAATTCTCTTTTGCCTATGTTGCCAGCACAAATCAACCAGAGTTCCTGCTCTTGATCATTCTCCATCAGCCCTGTTGGATGTTCTAATCAAAGGACCTCTTCCCCTGGAAAAAACGACATCTGACAATCATTTACTACAACAACAACTAATTGTATTTATATAGCGCCTTTAACGTAGTAAAACGTCCCACGGCACTGCACAAGAGTATTATAAGACAACATTTTTTTACACCAAGCCACATAAGGAGAAATTAGGGCAGGTGAAAGAGGTAGGTTTTAAGGAGGGTCTTAAAGGAGGAAAGAGAGGTACGGAAGGGGAGAGGTTTAGGCAGGGAATTCCAGAGCATAGGGCCTAGGCAACAGAAGACATGGCCACCAATGGTTGAGCGATTATAATCAGGGATGGTCAAGAGGACAGAATTAGAGGAGCGCAGATATCTCGGTGGGGGTTGTGGGGCCGAAGGCCATTACAGAGATAGGGAGGGGCGAGGCCATGGAGAGATTTGAAAACAAGGATGAGAATTTTGAAATCAAGGCGTTGCTTAACCAGGAGCCAATGTAGGTCAGCGAGCACAGGGGTGATGGGCGAACAGGATTTGGTGCGAGTTAGGACACCGGCAGTCGAGTTTTGGATGACCTCAAGTTTAAATAGGGTGGAATGTGGGAGGCCAACCAGGAGTGCATTGGAATAGTCAAGTCTGGAGGTAACAAAGGCATGGATGAGGGTTTCAGCAGCGGATGAGCTGAGGCAAGGATGGAGACGGGCGATGTTGCGGAGGTGGAAATAGGCGGTCTTAGTTATGCCTTGGATATGTGGTCGGAAGCTAGTAATTAAATTAGTTGTATGCATTTAGTTTGGCTACTGAGGCATGTACTTGGGTGTACCATAAGTGTAGACAACTTAACACTTTAAAAATGTATGAAATAAAATCTAAACTTCCATAAACACCGCTGCAACAAGTTGCTTTGATACTGACTTTGTGCTGTTAGTACAGCTGGCTCCTCAAGAACCGGTCTCGCAGCAGGTGGCAACCCAAACGTAAACTTTAAAAGGAAAGCTGCAAATACATAGCAGGGCAGTCAACATCTGAAAAGGGATAAGATATCATGACAGAACTGATGAAGTGTACACACCCAAAATGTCATAACCTGCCTTGTTACAAATGCTGACTGACCTGTGTATTTTCAGCATTTTTTGCTTTAATTTCTGCAAGTAAATTTGCCAGATTCACTAAGGCTAGCTGCTGAGGAGATTTGTGAGGAAAAATTGGCTCGCGCCCCCTTTGGGGCGCTACTTTTAGCGCCCCGAAAATGTTAGCACCCCCGCGCCCGAAATTGAATGGTAGCGCCCCAAGCAGGAGGCAGGGCGCTACTGGAAGTGCTCTCCCTGCCTTGGGGTGCTCCAGTTCAATATCGTGGCACGCAGCGCCGCGGTACTGCAAGCCTCCCTTCCCTTACTAAAGGGAAGGGGCCTTGCGCAGTGCCGCACTCCCTCAGCACTACTGGAGTGTCAGCCTAGATTTTTGTGCTCAAGTCCCTGGAGTGGGACTCGGCGAGTGTGCTCCCCACTGAGCCACAGCTGACACTGCATTTATAGTATTTTCTAAAGCCTAGAAATGAATGTACCAGCGTTTAATACATTTGCATAAGGTTAACTTTATCCATTATTTTAACCCGTAAATGAGTCAATATCTCCATTAAAAATAACTTTCACAGTTAATGTTCTACAAATGCATGAAGCATTTCTGTTCTAATAGCATTTATAGGCTTATTATTGCAATAAAAATAGAAAATGTTGGAAACAACCAGCAGCTCAGGCAGCATCCGCGAAGAGTGAAACATAAGTAACGTTTCAAGTCGGTGACCTTTTACCAGAACAGTTCTGATGAAAGATCGTTGACCTGAAACGGTAACGTTACGTTTCTTCACAGATTACACCAACCCTGACGATCACTCCAACCTCCCCCTGGAGCTTGACCGTACTACTGAACATCAAGCCATCTCCCAGAGCATCACTAACCTCATCCCCTCTGATATAAAATTTTAAACCAGTTCTGACGAAAGTTCATCAACCTGAAACGTTAACTCTGTTTCTCTCTTCACAGATGCTGGCTGAGTGTTTCCAGCATTTTCTGTTTTTAATTCAGATTTCCAGCATCCACAATACTTCGCTTTTGTTTCCTTGTATTATTTTACGATCAATGCATTTGTTGGGCTAAATTCATATATTTTGACATCTCTTTTTGTTCCTGCCATTGATGGCTTTCAAATGTATACGCCCCTCCCAGGACTTATCACATAATCTAGGCTGATACTGCATTGCAGTACTAAGGGAGTTGCATTGTTGGAGGTGCTGGTTTTCGGTTGAGAGGTTAAACCGAGGCACCCTCTGCATAAGGTGAGCATAAAAGGTCCTTTAAGCACTTTTTGAAGAAGAGCAGGGAGGTCTCCCATTGTAAATTTTGAGAATGGGCCGATTCGATGGGAACATAGTCTAGTTTCTGAATCAGTGGAATATCAGTTATGTGCCAAATTTATGTTGGTTTTTCTTCCTGTTAAGCTGCTATAAGTCCTTGAATACGTGGTGGCTTGGTTCCAGTTGTCACCTGCAGTTGTCAGCAATATATACATGAAACCGACATTTACCAAAAGTTTGTTTTAACATAGTAATTACATTTACAGGTTCAACAGGCTACAGCTGTGCAGTGTAAATGTTGCTGGCCAGTATCGTGTAAACTGTGTGCTTCAAACAACACAACTGACACAATAGACCCAAGGACAATGGCACTGGAAGGGCAAGTAGCTATGCTGGACCCTTGCTTCCACCCAGTATTGTCACTCCATTGTGGTACGGCTAGTTATGTAACTATTTTTCTATTACAACAGTTTCTTATCAAAGTACTGTATTTTTTATATAATTAGTTTGAATGCTTACAGATGATCTTTAGTGTTGTATTTATTATGTCTTTATTTTCCCATTTTTCTCTCATTCTCTGCTAAAAGTATTGACTCTGGTTAGGGTTGACTCTCATTACTACAAATGCTGACAGTCCTGTGGTGCATCACCCAGCTGGCTATCCTTCATGTGTGGACCTAAGCATTGAGCATTGACAGGCTAGTTGACAGTGAAGGCTGTCACAGCTGAGTCTGATCCTGCTGTCTGCATGTGTAGGCTCCAGCAGGAGGCACTGTATCTGGAGCGGAAACCCTGGCTGCCTTCCCCCCTAACCCCCCCCCCCCCCCCCCCCCAACATCTCTAACTGGGATCATCTTTTGCTGTGTAGATCTCCCCTGTGGGTTGGTAAAATAGCTAGCGTTTCTGCTCCTGATTTCTATACAGTCGCTCCAACTGTCATGACTGAGATGAACTAAATCAGCACAGAACTGAAGCTGGGACCCTGTGGTCTGTTTGCCTTAATGCTACAGAGGTGATACTTTTAGCCACTAGGCTGTCAGAGCAGTAAGTTTTATTTCTTGCAGCCACTTTTTAATCATGAATTTCTTCAGCCAGAACTAAACCTAAGCATTAAAGTTATCCTATACATTAAATTATATATTTTTTTGTTTGCTTAAATCAATCCTCTAGTTACTTAGGTCAGCTGATTTACCATTACATCTTTGTGTTAGTTATTGTGGGTAAATTGCATGTTCAAGAACTCATTGGGTTTCATCATTATGTAATTGAGGGGGGGAGGAAGAAGGTCCTTGTTTGCAAACTGAGCCCTTCTGTTCCATCATTCTTAGAAGGGCACAAGTTTCCTAACAATTCAAATGGCTTAAATAGGTGAGCATAGAGTGCTGTACCTGAGGAAAGCGAAAATGCAAATAAATAACCACAGTAGTCACCGAGAGAAAAGTAAGTAACGCAACAAAGAATGATTCACAGCTGGGTTTCTTTAATAATTCAACATATAAACATTGTAAAACTTTTCCCTATAAATTCATTTTTTGAATAGGGTTCTAATATTCTGTATTCAATTGAGACGATAATTTTCTGAACTTGTGTGAAGTTTTAGTGCTTGAAGTGCTTCACCCTGTTCAAATTATCAAAATTGGCACCCTTTGAGTAGTTTTTTTGCTCAAAAAATGTTGAATTATCGCAGTAGTTTGAATTGAGCAATTTTAGTAAAACAACAAACCAAAGAACACTTCACAATTGCTTTGATGTTTTATGACATTTTTATTAATGCATATGATCAAAACTTGAGCAGTATAGAAACTGCGCAATGCAAAGTTTTTAGTTATTTCACAAAATGATCAGTGATTGGTTTGCCACCTACTGACAGATTTTTCCATAAAGTTGTCAGTTCTGCTTGGTGCCGAGAGAAGTTCCATCAGGACAGCTGGCTATGGTGGGGGCTGGTTCCTCCAGCTTCATCTGCTCTCTGGACCCACTCAGTTGGGCCTCTTCCTCACTCTTATTAGCAGCAGCATTCTCCCACACAGCATTCAGGTTTCGGGTATTTGCTATAGATATTTTCTTGGGTTTTGTATCATCGATCATTCCCATAAACAGAACTTTTGTACCTTACAATTGGGAGTGTACCTTTTTAGCCCAATATCTAGGTAAACAAAACCCAGGGATCACAACAGAGAACGCTTGGCTCTGTACACCAGCTATTGGAATGTCTCCTGACTCTCCTCTCCTTGAACGGCAAACTGGACTCATCAGATAAAAACAGGCTTTGAACCAACAGGTGGTATTTAAATGAAATCCATGAAGAAACAGTATTTGGTATACCTTACTCTTTGATGCATAAAATAATAAACACGCCACTTGCTTTCCCTCTAAACATAGACTTTAAACAGAAGTTTCCTTGCTGTAGCTTCAATCTGGCCGAGGCTCCTCACTAGACTGGCACAAAACCTAAACACAGAGCTCTTTGGCTGTTGGCTGAAAAACTGTTTGTAGCCTAACAAACAGATGAACCCCAATATAACCCTGTATTTGGAGATCCCTACGCACTGAGCTGTCTGCCAAAGGATCCTATAGAATCATAGAATAATACAGCTCAGAAGGAGGCCCAGCGTGCCTGTGCTGGCTCTTTGAACAAGCTTTCCAATTAGCCCCACTTCCCTGCTCTTTCCCCATAGCCCTGCAAATTTCCCTCCTAATATTTATCCAATTCTATTTTGAAAGTTAATGGCCCAGAAATTCGGGTCCCCATGGGTGAGTACGCACGGGGTACTCGCCCGTAGGCCCAACGAAAGTGCCGGTTTTGTGCATGCACTGCGCGTGCGTGGGAAACCGGAACTTCCGTTCCCTTAAAGGAAGGGGTTCAGAGGTTGAACACGTGCACCGGAGAGGCAGCGCGTGCGCCTGGAACTTACGTTTTTTTTTGCAGGTTTCTCCGGGAGGGTAAGTCTCCAGCAGTTACACTTTTAAAAAGCAAGCGCAAGGCCTGCTTTTAACAAGGTAAGTGGTGAATTAATTAAAATTAAAACATTTTTTCCACAGGTTTATTATTTTAAAATACTTTAAAGAAAGGTAAGTTTATTTTTAGCCCTGTTTAAAAAATGTAATTAATTTTTTTCAAAAATTTAAATTATTGTTTAAAATAGTTATTTTATGTAATTTATAGTTATTTTAAAAATGTGATTTAAAAAAAATATATATATTTTTTAGTTTATGTTTTGGGGCTTATAGTATTTATAGTTTTGACAGCTCTCCCTGTCAATTTTATGAATGGGCATTCCCTGCTACCATTGGCTCTCCATGGCCCACGTGATCCTTGGGGACGCTTCGAACTAACTGCGCCCCTGGGATACGCAAGCACTGCGCGCCGGCAGTTGGAGGAGGCCCAGGATCGGAATCCCACCCGGGCCAACAGCACAACGGCCGGCGTGCTAGGTAAGTGCAGGTCGCACCCGCGGGAAGCCTCCGATCCGAATTCTGGGCCATTATTGAATCTGCTTCCACCACCCTTCAGGCTGTGCAGTCCCGATCATATAAGAACATAAGAATTAAGAGCAGACGTAGGCCATACGGCCCTTCGAGCCTGCTCCACCATTCAGTAAGATCATGGCTGATATTCGACCTCAACTCAACTTTCCTGCCCGATCCCCATATCCCTTAATTTCCCCTAGAGTCCAAAAAATCTATTGATCTCAGACTTGAATATACTCAATGACTCAGCATCCACAGCCCTCTGGGGCAGAGAATTCCAAAGATTCACAATCCTCTGAGTGAAGAAATTCCTCCTCATCTCAGTCCTAAATAGCCCACTCCTTATCCTGAGACTGTGACCCATAGTTCTAAACTCTCCATCCAGGGGAATCAACCTCTCCGCATCTACCCTGTCAATCCCGCTCAGTATCTTGTGTTTCAATAGGCTCAATCTTTCCTCAAAGGACTACCTTCTCATCCCAGGGATCAATCTGGTGAACCTTCATTGCACCTAAAGCAGGTATATCCTTCCTCAGATAAGGAAACCAAAACCGTGCACAGTACTACAGGTGTGGTCTCACCAAAGTCTCAATCTGTTACCGACTCTTCTGTCACTGGAAACAGTTTCTACTTATTTACTCTATCAAAACCTTTCATGATTTTGAACACCTCTATTAAATCTCCACTTGCCCTTCTCTGCTCTAAGGAAAACAACCCCAGCTTTCCTAGTCTCTCCACATGACTTTTTAAATCCTCTTTTCAAAGGTCTGACACAACTACTGTCAGTCAAACCCACTACCACAGGCTGGGCCTGATTCTTTGATCTATGCCAAGGTAGCTACTGTAGACATGCTTCCCCGCAGAACTAGGATCCAAATATCTTTGAATTATACTGATACAAAAGGAAATGGATGAGTGCAACTCTCATAATTGTATTAGATCAACAGCCATCCATCAATATTAAATGGATAGCCAATCTTTGAGAATGGCCAGGTAGTCTGTGATTGAATGTGATGGCTCTGATCAATTAAACAGTTAACACTTTAGACAATCTACAGGAAACTTTCGATTAACCGGCCCCTAAATAACCGGAAATGTCGGTTAACCGGCAAAATTCAGGAGTCGGTTTCAGGTAACTTTTATTACTTGCACAGCAACAAATGGAGGAAGGCAAGTGTTTGGCTGCAGCTGTTGCTAAGCTGCAGAGACGCTTGCAACTTGTGGACGTTGTTCTGAAGCGCAACAGGGTTTGTTGCTTTATACGGAGCTCTAAGGTCCGTATCTTTTACTATAGCGTTCGGTTATCCGGAATTGTTGCTGAACCGGCACCACGTCGGTCCCATCCGTGCCGGATACCAGAAAGTTTCCTGTATTGTGCTTGCCTTAGAAAAATGCACATTGTGGAGTTATATAACCAGCCTGTCTGGACTCTGAGCTGATTGCTTTTCTGTTGAGAAGTATTGTGAGAGAGCTCGAGTATTATCAAAATCAAAAATTGAATCCAGTCGGTCAGCAATCTGGATGTTGGGACTTCAAAATTGTATCAACACTTGGCAATAGATTCACAACTCTACGTTGGCTTTTACAGTGTAGAATTTGTGTTCAGAGATTCACTGCTTAAAGATCAACCATTAGTATGTACTCCAACTGTGTTAGCTACAGCTT
The DNA here is from genome assembly GCF_052327205.1 of Somniosus microcephalus. Lineage (NCBI taxonomy): Eukaryota > Metazoa > Chordata > Chondrichthyes > Squaliformes > Somniosidae > Somniosus > Somniosus microcephalus. The sequence continues at coordinate 155,305,859 of NC_140990.1, read as the reverse complement.
ATTCCTTTGCTTCTTCTGATGTTGAGACAGATTTAATGCCAAAAACAATTGGCAATGATTCTGCTTTCAGCTCCTCCTATGATGAATGGACCACGTGGATTGCTTGCAGAACATCCAGTGTAAATGGCACGCCAGCATCCTACATTGCAATCACTTTTTGCACCAAACATTTCATTTAGTGCTGTTTCATAGCATAAATCACAACAGCATCAGTGGCTGGGTCACGGATGTCAAGTTTGGCTGTATAAATATTAGCCCCCTTTGCATTTAGATGGCACTTAATGTGGGTCACAGAATCACAGAAACCCCACAGTGCAGATAGAGGCCATTTCGGCCCATCGAGCCTGCACCGACACACATCCCACCCGATCCCCGTAACCCCTACACCAACACATGTCCCACCCTATCCCCGTAACCCCACGTATTTAATCCCCCTAACACTAAGGGTCAATTTATCATAGCAAATCAACCTAACCCGCACATCTTTGGACTGTGGGAGGAAACCGGAGCACCCGGAGGAAACCCACGCAAACACGGGGAGAATGTGCAAACTCCACACAGACAGTCACCCGAGGCCGGATTCGAACCCGGGTCCCTGGCGCTGTGAAGCAACAGTGCTAACCACTATGCCACCGTGCCGCCCGTCCCATAATTATAAACTACCAAGGGAATTTTTCTGCCGTGATGCCAAACTTTGGTGAAAGTGATGCAGCCGCACCTCAGGAAGCAACAGTCAACCACACCTTTTTGTTTAGGTAGTTTACAGGCAGAGTAACACCACCGCCACAACATTGGGAGTTTTTGGAATTCCCAATCACCAGCGGCTTTTTATCCCCAGTCATGCTTGTCCCAAATCACAATGGGAATTCACTGCTTGGCCTTTTCTCACCTGACCACTTTTGTTGATGAAAGCCAGCATTCTACTTGGGTGCAGTTAAAGGCCAGTTTCTTTAATATTAAATATGTCTTTGTCCTTATGAGATGCAATTTCAGGAATTTTATCATGCCCGGTTCTCAACGCTATGTAAGGAACGTAGCTTGCCTACCCATGTGTGGACCTGGACTTGATTGGTGGTTTTTGAAGTGGCTGTTCCACCATGCAGAAACCAGGTTCGTTCCAAATCCTTTGGCAAATTAATTTGCCTTTTCCAGCGAGACGAGGTTAGCTACTCTAGCCTGCTTGAAGTAGCTCAGCATAACAGAGATGGCTGAGGTAGTCACTCCCTTTGACTGGGAAAATTCTGCTGGTTCTCTTTGTTTTTCAGCTTGGTTGAAAGTGTGGTGGTAATGATAAATTTCTGTACCACAACTTTCTTCCTTACTCCAGGATGCCACCACTCCACATATTTGATCTTGTATTTTTCCTCAGTGGGAAAAGTTTTGTACTTCTCACGAACCCTTCTCTGTCTGCACTCTGGTATGGAAGGACTGCCATACTTAGGCATCTGATGGGGTTTAATTCAAATTTAGCTTTGTCTGGACAGGACCCATTTATGGTAGGAATTTAACTTAACCAGTATTCTGAATTAAGAGGTGCAATTAATTTTCAGTTGATGTGTTTTTGCATGATTTTCATTCAAATCAAAAGAATTAAGGGTATACCGTAGAAGATAATGTGGTAAACACTGATAATTAAGGATGTTAGACATTTACTATTATTAAGCATTGATTCTCTTGTGTGTCTCTACATTTTGCACAATAGCCTACACCTAAAAAGCCATATATATGCCACAGAAAGATTGTCTGTTGTTGAGATTGTTCATGTAGGCAGTTCTGGAGCTCACTTGGAGGCTCTGAGCTCACTTCTGCACTATTTTTAATGCACTGGTTAGGGCAATCATATTAACCAACGCCCTAAAAGTAGCACTGAGGAAATTAAGCTCCATGAAACAGAGCTGTCCCAAGGTTTTTGTCTGAGCGCTGCCTAGGTGTGAACCATGGAGCTTTGCAGGCAACCTATAAAGTGTGAATCCATGCTCCCATTAATTTCAATACAGGGTACATCTAAACTGGCTGCTACAAACAGGTCTTTGTGTTCTGATTAGGACTTATCCACCAGTGAGATAACAGTGCTAGAAATAGTCCTTTGATAGACTGGAGAAGCTGGGGTTGTTCTCCTTGGAGCAGAGAAGATCGAGAGGAGATTTGATAGAGGGGTTAAAAATCATGAGGGGTCAGGACAGAGTAGATAGAGAGAAACTGTTCCCATTGGTGGAAGGGTCGAGAACCAGAGGACACAGATTTAAGGTGATTGGCAAAAGAACCATAGACATAGAAACATAGAAGATAGGAGTAGGCCATTCAGCCCCTCGAGCCTGCTTCACCATTCAATGAGACCATGGCTAATCATCCAAATTCTGTACCCTGTCCCTGCTTTCTCCCCATATCCCTTGATCCCTTTAGCCTTAAGAAATATATCCAACTCCTTCTTGAATATATTTAATGAATTGGCCTCTACTACCTTCTGTGGTAGAGAATTTCACAGGTTCACCACTCTCTGGGTGAAGAAATTCCTCCTCATCTCTGTCCTAAATGGCTTACCCCTTATCCTTAGACTGTGACCCTTGGTTCTGGACTCTACGACCATCGGGAACATCCTTCCTGCATCTAGTCTGTCTAGTCCTGTTAGAATGTTGTATGTTTCGATGAGATCCCCTCTCATTCTTCTAAACTCCAGTGAGTATAAGCCCAATCGACCCAATCTCTCCTCATACGTCATTCCTGCCATCCCAGGTATCAGCCTGGTGAATCTTCGCTGCACTCCCTCCATGGCAAGAACATCCTTCCTCAGATAAGGCGACCAAAACTGCACACAATACTCAAGATGTGGTCTCACCAAGGCCCTGTACAACTGCAGCAAGACATCCTTGTTCCTGCACTCAAACCCTCTCGCTACGAAGGCCAACATACCATTTGCCTTCTTAACTGCCTGCTGCACCTGCATGCGACTGGTGCACAAGGACACCCAGGTCTCGTTGCACTTCCCCTTCTCCCAATCTATTGCCATTCAGATAATAATCTGCCTTCCTGTTTTTGATGCCAAAGTGGATAACCTCTCATTTATCCACATTATATTACATCTGCCATGCTTCTGCCCAATCACCCAACCTGTCCAAATCATACTGGAGTTTCTCGGCATCCTCCTCACAGCGCACACGCCCACCCAGCTTTGTGTTGTCTGCAAACTTGGAGATATTACATCTAGTTCCCTCGTCTAGATCATTAATATATATTGTGAATAGCTGGGGTCCAAGGACCGATCCCTGCGGTACCCCACTAGTCACTGCCTGCCATTCGGAAAAAGAGCCGTTTATTCCAACTCTTTGCTTTCTGTCTGCCAACCAGTTCTCTATCCAAGTCAATACCTTGCCCCCAATCTCATGTGCCTTAACTTTACACGCTAATCTCTTATGCGGGACCTTATCGAAAGCCTTTTGAAAGTCCAAATGCACCACATCCACCGGTTCTCCCTTATCTATTTTACCAGTTACATCCTCAAAAAATTCCAGTAGATTAGTCAAGCACGATTTACCTTTTGTGAATCCATGTTGACTTTGTCCGATCCTGTCACTGTTTTCCAAGTGCTCTGCTATTACATCTTTTATAATGGACTTTAGCATTTTCCCACTACCGATGTCAGGCTTACTGGTCTGTATTTCCACGTTTTCTCCCTACCACCTTTTTTGAATAGTGGGGTAACATTAGCTACCATCCAATCCATTGTTCCAGATTCTGTCGAATGTTGGAAGATGACCAGCAATGCATCTACTATTTCTAGGGCCACTTCCTTAAGTACCCTAGGATGTAGATTATCAGGCCCTGGGGATTTATCGGCCTTCAATCCCATCAATTTCCCTAACACCATTTCCCTACAAATACTGATTTCTTTCAGTTCCTCCCTTTCATCAGACCCTATGTTCCCTGACATCTCTGGGAGGTTATTTGTGTCCTCCTTTGCGAAGACAGAACGAAAATATTTATTTAACTGGTCTTCCATTTCTTTGTTCCCCATTATAAATTCCTCTGACTCTGACTGCAAGGGACCTACGCTTGACTTCACCAATCTTTTTCTCTTCACAGATCTATAAAAGCTTTTACTGTCAGTTTTTATGCTCCCTGAAAGCTTACTCTCATACTCTTATTTTCCCCCCCTTAATTAATCCCTTTGTCCTCCTTTGCTAAATGCTAAACTGCTCCCAATCCTCAGGTTTACTGCTTTTTCTGGCCAATTTATATGTCCTCTTGTGGCAGAGCCACTAAAGGACTCAGATCATTTGTATATAATTCGCTTTAACAACATGTTAGCTACAGCCTGAGTCTGTATCTTTATTTATACTGTTTACTTGTACAGAGCGTGATTACTTTAACAGTGCGGGTAAACGCGATGACGTCACGCCGTACATCACGTGATCCCCCACTGGCGGGAAGAACGTCATGACGTCAACCACGGGACCAGCCAGCAGTCCTCGTGGAGCCTCCGAACTGAATAGACCTACACTCGGATGTTCTCCTGCAGTTACTTGTTTAAACCTGTTAGTTTCCATTAAACTTTGTTTTGTTTAAGCGCCTGAGTGGACCTCAGTCTTTGGATAGGAACTAGACATTCCTACACTCTCCTTGGATCTTATGCTATCCCTAATTTCCCTTGTTAGCCACGGTTGAGTCACCTTTTTTGTTTTATTTTTATGCCAAACTGGGATGAACAAATTCTGTAGTTCATCCATGCGGTCTTTGAATGATTGCCATTGCCTATCCACCGTCAACCCTTTGAGTGACATTCCCCAATCAATTCTACCCAACTCGCGCCTCATACCATCGTAGTTTCCTTTATTTAAATTCAGGACCCTAGTCTCTGAGTCAACTACTTCACTCTCCATCTTAATTAAGAATTCTATCATTATGATCACTCCGACCCAAGGGGCCTCATACAAGATTGCTAATTAATCCTTTCTCATTACATAATACCCAGTCTAAGATGGCCTGATCTCTAGTTGGTTCCTCGACATAGTGGTCCAGGAAACCATCCCGTATACACTCCAGGAATTCCTCCTCCACAGTATTGTTACTAATTTGGTTAGCCCAATCTATGTCGATTAAAGTCACCCTTGATAACTGCTGTGAACTTATTGCATGCTTCTCTAATTTCCCTTTTAATGCCATCCCCAACCTCCGCATTACTGTTTGTAGGTCTATATACCACTCCCACTAACGTTTTCTGCCCCTTGGTATTTCTCAGTTCTACCCATACAGATTCCACATCATCAGAGCTAATATCCTTCCTTACAATTGCGACCAAAGGCAACATAAGAAAAAAACCTTTTTACTCAGCGAGTGGTTATGATCTGGAATGCACTGCCTGAAAGGGTGGTTGGAGGCAGACTCAATCTTATCTTTCAAAAGGGAGTTGGATAAGAATCTGAAAGAAAAAGATTTGCAGGGCTCCGGGGAAAGGGTGGGGGAGTGGGGCTAGCTGAGAGTCGGCACGGGCTCGACGGGCCAAATGGCTGCCTTCCGTACTGTAACCATTCTATGATTCTATTCTATAACCCGCCCCCCCAAAGACCCAGAAAATGCAAGTACTCCCATTTGCGCTTATGTTCCTTGTTTGCTAGTTTGTCCTGGATTATCTGGGCTATGAGGGCCAGATTGTCAAGGCTTAGCTCACAGGCCAAAGTTTGTATACCCCTGCCCTCGAGTCTGATGGAGAAATGCTGAGTGGAGCTAAGGCACTAGCTCTAAGAAAGGACGAGAACGTCAAAAAGGAGATTGTTGTGATGTTTATGTCTATCCCCTGCTGTCTGGATGGCCCTGCAGGTTGCAATAGAGATATTTTTAATCATGTACCATGAAATCATGATTTGTTGACACAAGTTGTACTAGAGTTGCAGTTCCATCTGTAGCGACAAGAAAACAGCCACTGAAATTTATTATTTTCACGCACATTTGTATCTTAAATTATAAAATGAAACTGAGGTCTTGTGACGTCTTAGAGGTAAACAGTTCTGTTTTATTCTGAGTATGTAAAATCAAATTAGGGAAAGTTAAGGAACATCATGTGCATGTGATAAACCCTGCTTTGGCTGCAAGGCCATCATATTTGGATTTTTTTTCCTAACCTCATTCATTTAGTGAATGAAAGAAGTACTGATCTAACAAGTCTCATAGATGAGTGAAAGTACTTTCTGAATGAACAAGCCTTTAAAAACTCCGGCCACACTATTTCACCATACAATTGTACTTATCGAGGTTTCAATTAAAGTTTAAAAATAGACAACGGCATATCACTTAATTGTGGTTTCTATTGCTTGTGCTTTTCCTTGTTTGGCACTACATAACCTTTACCTAAAACCCATGTATGTAATGAATACAGAGTCGTAACCAAATGTTGTGCACAGAACTTGGTAAGAGACATTTTTATGATTCATGGTAAACAAAATAATGCGGGGTTAAGGAACTAACTTTTTTTTACTTTGTAGATATGCCTCTTGGTGTACACTTTCAAGCTTTGTTGTATAATGAAGACTGGAACAATCAGCTCATTCCATCGATAATGAATGAGTTCAAGGCTTCCTTATCAAACAGTACACCATGTAAAAGTCATACGTGTGAGGATACCTTGGATTCAGTCAGTAAGTGGGAAACTTGTTCTGTTTGTTTTGCTTCTCACTTTGATCTATTCATATGCTTAAAACCACTTTTGTGTGTAAATGCACAATAACTTAACCATAATGGTACTTTCTGCTTCCTAAAGTTTACAGGCATTTCATCCTACATCAGCATTCCTTTCTTAACTTTTTCCCACATTGTCACATCATAGGGACTACTTTCACAGAATCACAGAAACCCCACAGTGCAGATAGAGGCCATCTCGGCCCATCGAGCCTGCACCGACACATATCCCACCCAATCCCCGTAACCCCTACACCAACACATATCCCACCCTATCCCTGTAACCCCACGTATTTAATCCCCCTAACACTAAGGGTCAATTTATCATAGCCAATCAACCTAACCCGCACATCTTTGGACTGTGGGAGGAAACCGGAGCACCCGGAGAAAACCCACGCAAACACGGGGAGAATGTGCAAACTCCACACATTCCTAACTTTAGTAAACTGCAGTCTTTAACTTTTTGTTTGATTGGATACAGGTGTTTTTAAAATTTCTTGAATGTATAATATAACTTCAAAATTCAGCCAGTTATAGCTGTGAGCTTTTTAGTAGCTCCTTAACAGAATGGTATCAAAAGTCTGTTTTGCCTTTTAAGCAATTGGCTGCATAATGGGGGTGAAATTCTTCTTTTCCTCAAAATCCCTGGTGCTCACACAATTTTGTAACATGCAATTCCTGTGAGATTTTCTGCAGAGGACGGAGCTGCAGACATTAATTCTGCTGGTAAGTATTCTCGCATATGGTAATGTGTGAAATTTGCTGGCATTTGTGCAGACCTTTTTGAATTGACAACAGAATATAGCGCCTCTCTCTTGTTTCTGATGTAAACATGGACATCTGGTTTAAACAGCAACAGCTTCTGTGGTGCTGGTTTGGTTATATTCTTGTAGCTGGGCTAGTTTGATGTTGGAGTAGTCTACTCATGAAGTTTACTGGTCTGCATTGCAATTTTTCTGCCTCTTTTCATGAATCTTCTGCCTCCACCTTTCCTGATGATCCCAATTCCTTGCTGGGATACAGTTCCACGGGCCAGGTCACCCTCTAGTGGATCGTCCAAGTGCCCATTATTCATGTGTGAACTGTGACAATGAGCTAGTGGACTATTCAATCACAGTCGTGCCCAATCCACACCTCACATTTGAAATGGAGATCGCTTTGTTAGCGACAAAGTTAACAGTCACTTGGACAAGTGTGGATTAATTAAGGAAAGCCAGCACGGATTTGTTAAAGGCAAATCGTGTTTAACTAACTTGAACGAGTTTTTTGATGAGGGCAACGTGGTAGACGTGTATATGGACTTCCAAAAGGCATTTGATAAAGTGCTACATAATAGTTGAAGCCCATGAAATAAAAGACAGCATGGATACAAATTTGGTTAAGTGACACTGCTTTTCTTGATATATATTAATGGCTTGGATGTGGGTGTACAGGGCACAATTTCAAAATTTGCAGATGACACAAAACTTGGAAGTATTAATGAACAGTGAGGAGAATAGTGATAGACTTCAAGAAGACATAGACAGGCTGGTGAAATCGGCAGACACGTGGCAGATGAAATTTAACGCAGAAAAGTGTAAAGTGATGCATTTTGGTAGGAAGAACGAGGAGAGGCAATATAAACTAAAGGGTACAATACTAAAGGGGGTGCATGAACAAAGAGACCTGGGAGTATATGAGCACAAATCGTTGAAGGTGGCAGGGCAGGTTGAGAAAGTGATTAAAAAAGCATACGGGATCCTGGACTTCATAAATAGAGGCATAGAGTACAAAAGCAAGGAAGTTATGATGAACCTGTTTAAAACAATTGTTCGGCCTCAACTGGAGTACTGTGTCCAATTCTGGGCACCGCACTTTAGGAAGGATGTGAAGGCCTTAGAGAAGGTGCAGAAAAGATTTACGAGAATGATTTCAGGGATGACAGTCTTCAGTTATGTGGCTAGACTAGAGAAGCTGGTTATTCTCCTTAGAGCAGAGAAGGTTGAGAGGAGATTTGATTGAGGTGTTCAAAATCATGAGGGGTCTGGACAGAGTAAATAGAGAGAAACTGTTCCCATTGGCGGAAGGGTGGAGAACCAGAGGACACAGATTTAAGGTGATTGGCAAAAGATTCAAAGGCATCATGAGGGAAAACTTTTTTACGCAGCGAGTGGTTAAGATCTGGAATGCACTGCCTGAAAGGGTGGTGGAGGCAGACTCAATCACGGCTTTCAAAAGGGAATTGGATAAGTACCTGAAGGAAAAAATTTTGCAGGGCTCCGGGGAAAGGGCGGGGGAGTGGGACTAGCTGAAGTGCTCTTGCAGAGAGCTGGCACGGGCTTGACGGGCTGAATGGCCTCCTGTGCTGTAACCATTCTATAATTCTATGAAACCGAAACCGTGGGTGGTTTTCTTCTCCCTAACCCAGGGGCACGGAGAGCAGTTGTGCTCCTACTGCTGCCCTGCCTGAGCTCAGCTAACTGGATCAAACCTGGTGCCTCCCTGGTCTGTATAGCCCAGCTACTCACCAGGAAAACACTGTATCCAGAATCAAGTCACCTGTCTTCTGTATAGCCCAGCTACTCACCAGGAAAACACTGTATCCAGAATCAAGTCACCTGTCTTCTGTATAGCCCAGCTACTCACCAGGAAAACACTGCATCCAGAATCAAGTCACCTGTCTTCTGTATAGCCCAGCTACCCACCAGGAAAACACTGTATCCAGAATCAAGTCACCTGTCTTCTGTATAGCCCAGCTAAGCAGGCTAACAGTACTCCATAGCTAGACATCTAGACTGTTTGTGGACCCTCAGCTCCTGAGGGTTTTCTGGAGGATTCCCACTCCTCTTCCAGCTGTTGCAGCAATTTACCCAGCCTACGTTGGATTTGATTACCATGCTGAGTGTTTATCATTGAATGCTGTTTTCAACCCTTGTAGGTAAAGTTGGACGGGCAACATCACAGTCCATCTTTCTCAACAGAATTTTTGACTTGATCATTTTGGATCTTATCTTCTGATCCAGTGTGAATTAAGATTTAACTTCAACTCGGTTCCATAGTTCATTGTGTGAAATAGTACTGTTAATGTTCATAACTGTTTGTTTATTTCTGGTAACGTGGCCAGTATTACTCATGGGTGTGAGCAGTTGAGTCTTGCAAACCATGGCTGCTGTACATATGATCCACAGTTTCTGGAAATTGAGCAGGGGTTGTTGCCCTCAGCATTCCCGAGATAGAGGCTGGAAAACCGGCCTGCATCTCAAATCCTAAACTGCCATTCAGCAGCCCCTGTTGAAAATACACATGTATGGGCATTGGGTGAAGGCAGGATTAGGCTTGACTGTGACTCCCCCTACAGTCAAATAAACTGCTGACATTCAATTGCTAGTCTCACAAGAAGAGTGATCACTTGAGAGAGGTATTCAGAATGTGACTTGTGATCACGGCAACATACCCCTACAAGAAGTCAATGCCTCCAGGAGGGGATGAACAAGGAGGAAGAGAACTTTTTTAAAGTTTAAAAAAATTGAACTGCAACTGAAAGCTTTGAGAATATGTTAACACCTGAAAAGAACTTCTTCTCAAAACTGACAAAATGCCAGGATTAATGGTAACATTATTTAATCCTTGCAAGGTTTGCAAACCACTCCTGTAGATTTTTTAAAAATCAAATTTTGTATCTTGGAGAGCAAAGCCCAAGATTTTCATTCTATCGTCCAATTGATCTTCAGGGTGTAATGTCAATAAAGACCACTATGCAAAGGTACTGGGACAGCACTGGAACCAGTCGTCTTCTGTCCCTAAGCTACAGATGTCAACAGAAGCATTAAGGAAGCCCCTCAAAGATTTAAGGAAGAGGAGGCATTCGAATGAGAAAACTACCGGTAAGGACAAACTGTTTTTTGGGGGTGGGGGCCATGCTGTGGGGCTTTCTAACTGCACCATTGTTGAATTCACTATTGATGGCCTACTCCCTTGCTCCCAAATGAACAGTGCACGGGCTGAAGCACCTTCGCTGACACTTGGCTCATGAACTTCCCCTCCCCCATGTCAGGCTGTGTCTGGATCATGTTGCCAAGCCTCCAGTCAGACCCGTGGCACCCACCCCGACCGTTCCGCCTCACATCCAACACCAGTACGTAAGCCTGACGGTGTAATGATCTCTTCCTCCTCACACTGACACATGCTATGACAGGAAAAGAGCATAAAAAACACACATTTCCCCCACTCATCATAGGGTCTCTCTCCCTCTCTGATCCTCTTCCATCTCCCGAATAGCAGATTTGTTTTCTCTCATTCCCTCTTTCTTTCCCTCCTCCAATCAGCAGGGCCTCTCTCTCTTGCCACCGCCCCCCCCCCCCCCCCAAAATATTTGTGCGCGCTCTCTCGCTCATATTCATGCTCTCTGTCTCGTCCCTTAGTCGAAGGTCATGGGTTCATGTCCCACCCCAGGACCTGATCACCTAGTCTAGGCTGACTACTCCAGCGCAGTACTGAGTGAATGCTGCATTGTTGGAGGTGCCATCTTTCGGATGAGATGTCTGCCTGCCCGCCCAGGTGGATGCAAAAGATCCCATGGCATTATTCAAGGAAGAGGAGGGAGTTCGCTCAGTGTTCTGGTAAACATTTATCCCTCAACCAACATCACCAAAATAGATTACCTGAACATTTATCTCCTTGTTTGTGGGACCTTGCTGTGTGCAAATTGGCTGTCGCATTTGCCTACATAACAACAGTGAACTGCGCTTCAAAAGTCATGAATTGGTTGTGAAGTGCTTTGGGACATCCAGGGGATGCGAAAGGCACTATATAAAATGCAAGTTCATTTGATTTGTTCTTGCCTCTTCCTCAAGCTTTACTTTCTAAGATGCTAACTGCCATTTTTACTACTGCCGCACATTATACTGATGGTGTAAGGCTGTTTCCTACTACCACCCCGCCCCCCCGCCCCCCCCCCCCCCCCCCCCCCCCGAGAGCCCCCTCTTATGTTACTTCCTCTGGACAGTTCCTATTTATTTTTCACTCCTATTTTGTACTTCCCTTCCCCAGCTCCATGACGCTGCATTTCTCTACATTAAACATCTCCCACTTTTTGATCCCATCTCCCACTTTTTGATCCAATCTTCCAATCCTGTTCAGATCTCTTTCTAATTGATCTGCCTGTTTTATACTATTTACTACCCCTTCCGATTTGTTCTGTTAGTTAAAAGATTGATTTGAAAGTTGTTTGCTGGTTTGTTTTGACATTTTTAAAACGTAGGGAGCTCCACAAAAGGAATCGCAGCTAAAAATGATTGAATAGGTGTTTGAACAGTGTGCTGGCACTACTTTCTCAAATCAGACTGGTTAAACTGCATCATAGAATCTTGCTATCTTTATAATCTGTCCTCTACCAATTTCTGCACAATTGTTTTTATATTTCAGTTCTAAATAAACGACGCTGCGCTTTGTTGAACTCCAGTGAATCTCCTTCTGGTTCTTTGAAAACAGCACAGACACCAGTCCCTATTCAGCGAACTCCTTGTTCCAGCCCAACAGATATCTGGGTGCCCAGATCAACACCATCCCAAAGACCACTTACACAGACAAAAGATGTAAGATATAGTGGACGGACTCTGCAATTTATTGAACTAGTCTAAACCTATCTCTGATATTCAGTCCTTAGAGATTTCTGTACTGGATCGATTCCTGCAGTGGAGGGGTGAGAGGAAGAAGATAACTTAAGTGAAACTGCTTAATGTCATGGATATGCTAAATCTGTATTTTCAAATTAGCCAGAATGGAAGGTTTCCTCAAGGGTGAAGTGGCCATTTTCTCTAATAGATTTCACAATAATATTGATTTATTCCTGACCTATGACAATTGCTGGATGCTGATCGATTCATGCCCTCTTGCTTGTTTAAGATATTAGAATACTGCTGAACTGTCATGATCACTTGGGAGTTGGGAATGGTATTGGGTTAAGGGCACCCTAGTTTACATGCTACTTATCTACACCATTTGCCAATATGTGATGTCCAATATGAGGTGCAAAATGCAATATGGATACACATGTGGCCAGGGTTAATTAGTGGCATCAATTACTAATGTCCTTTTGAATCTACCATACCAAGGATTCCTGTGAATCTGCTGTAGCAGCATGATGATTGGGTTTCTAATGAAATTTCCTTACACGTGCACTTGAAAAGTGTCTGAGCACTGCATGTGTTCATTTTAGTTATCTGTGTGATTGACTTTCCGTCCTTGCAACCTAATGGTTCAGCTGGTTAAGGCTTTGTGTAGTTGAGCCACAGAGACCAAGGTGGTCCCAGATTTGATCCCCCCTCTGTACCTGATCTCAGTTGGGACAGTGGAAAGGATGCTACAGTTGGCCGTAGTATCTCCAGGTTAGGGATGGGGAAATTGGGCAAGGGTCCCCCAGTCTGTGACCTTCATCGGAAACTGTGTCAAGTGAGGATGGGATTGCCCTTCTCACCCCGTTAGGTCAAATAGTCTGCTGACATTCATTGTCTCGAGTCGCTCAATGATGCATGGTTACTTGTGTGAAGTACCTAGGGTGGTTAGTGCCTGTGGAACTGTACTGCAGCAAGGAGTTAGAACATTCTGCAGAGGGAAGGGGAGCAGCAAATTGATGGGAATTATTTTTAAAAAGACCCATTTTAATCCTGCTATGCTAATAAAACTAGGTTATTATCACAACTTTGCATTCAAATTTTTTTAAAATCTGGCAGGTAGTAAGACACGTTCTTTTGTAGGCTGTCAACTCAAGCCTATATAATGAAAAACTCTTTGTTGTATATATTGTACCATTCTAGATTCCTTTACGGCAAAGGCAGCAAAGTGAATGTTGTTACGATATTGATAACATTGTGATACCCATGTCATTGGTTGCCACCTCCAAGATCGAGAAGCTCCAGTATAAGGAAATCATTACACCAAGGTACACTTTTTTTTCCCTCTTGATTCTATTTCATAAGAAACCTTGCATTACTGTTATTTCTAGCAGGAAGAACAGCATTGGGGGGGGATGGTGTTGTGCATTGACACCAATGTTCCCTCTATCTTTTTTTCGTGCGCAGTCCCTTTAACTGGCTGCGCGACCCATTCAACGTTTCGCAAATGCGCGGTTTCTTCAATGTAAAAGCCGGTGAGCAGCCTGCACAGGACCTCCTGACCGCTGCAGGGGCCACGCAGCTTAGCAGGAATGTTGATTGGTACCTATTCAGTCTGTAACTTTAACCTTTCATTACCATTGACCCTAAACCAGTCCAACTTCTTACGTGGTGAACAGGAGTAAATATTAAAAAAACTGAGTAGACTATAACAGATTTATTTTATGAGGGCATGATGGGGTTGGGAAAGAAACTACATAATGTTGAATTGAATAGTGTATATACAGCTCATTAAAAGGATCATACTAATCTTATTTTTTTCTTGATTATAATTACTAATGACTGGTTAATTACATCTGGTTAACAATCATACTCCTCGAGATAAGGACGGCTAGCTGATCTCGACTGACCAGATTGGTACCTTCTGTTCACAGCACAACCCACAATTGTACACAGTTTTGGGGAGAATATTGGTCAATGCTGTTTTATAGTTCCTTCCTCACACTGTAGTGGTTATGGGTAGTGCAAAAGGGGAATATATTCATCAAAAACAGTAGTGTCAAAGCTTTCTATCTTCATGGGTCACTTAGATGCATATCATGGAACTTTGTGGGCTGCATAGAAAGTTTAAATCAATGTTAGAAACATAGAAGATAGGGGCAGGAGTAGGCCATTCGGCCCTTCAAGCCTGCTCCGCCATTCAATGAGATCATGGCTGATCATCCAAATTCAGTACCCTGTCCCTGCCTTCTCCCCATATCCCTTGATCCCTTTAGCCTCAAGAAATATATCCAACTCTTTCTTGAATATATTTAAAGACTTGGCCTCAACCACCTTCTGTGGTAGAGAATTCCACAGGTTCACCACTCTCTGGGTGAAGAACTTCTTCCTCATCTCTGTCCTAAATGGCTTACCCCTTATCCTTAGACTATGACCCCTGGTTCTGGACTCTCCGACCATCGGGAATATTCTACCTGCATCTAGTTTGTCCAGACATGTCAGAATTTTATAAGTTTCGATGAGATCCCCTCTCATTCTTCTAAACTCCAGCGAGTATAAGCCCAATCGACCCAATCTCTCATACGTCATTCCTGCCATCCCAGGGATCAGCCTTGTGAATCTTCGCTGCACTCCTTCCATGGCAAGAACATCCTTCCTCAGATAAGGTGACCAAAACTGCACACAGTACTCAAGGTGTGGTCTCACCAAGGCCCTGTACAACTGCAGCAGGACATCCTTGCTCCTGTACTCAAACCCTTTTGCTATGAAGGCCTTCTTCACCGCCTGCTGCACCTGCATGCTTACCTTCAGCGACTGGTGCACAAGGACACCCAGGTCTCGTTGCACTTCCCCTTCTCCCAATCTATTGCCATTCAGATAATAGTCTGCCTTTCTGTTTTTGACACCAAAGTGGATAACCTTGTTAATTTACAGATACTTCTTGTTAGATAGGTCCACAGGTTAGTTTGGTAATCTGGAGCTAAAACCTATCAATTTATCAAACTTTATATGGGTTTGTGATTAGTTTATAGAAGTTAGACCAGAGATATTTTGTCCTCTATTTGTCATGAAATCACAAGCAACTACAGTTGAACACATTTATAATTTTGCTACATGGAATCTTCTCCCTGCTAACATTTAAGGCATTTTTTTGGGGCCAATTTTTTCCCCCTCTTCTCATGACTCCAGTCACTGTTGCTACCTCATCATTCTTCATTTGTTAGCTTAAACAGTGAACATTGGCAGGCTATTTGATCATGAAGGGCATCACAGTGAAGCTTAATCTTATCAGAGACACACACTCACTCCAGCAGGAGTCACTGGACAATGGTCAGAAGTGGGAGCCCTGACAGAGTTTCCCCAGAACGCTGATAGGATCATAGAATGATACAGCACAGAAGGAGGCCATATGGCCCATTGTGCCTGTGCTGGCTCTTTGAAACTGAAATCCAATTAGTCCCACCCCCCCTGATCTTTCCCATAGCCCAGCAAATGTTCCCTTTTGAAGAATATATCCAATTACCCTTCCAGGCAGTGCATTCCAGATTATAACAGCTTGCTGCGTAAAAAAAAATCTTTCTCATCTCTCCTCTGGTTCTTTTGCCAAGAACCTTAAATCTGTGTCCTCTGGTACCGACCCTCCTGCCAGTGGTAATAGTTTCTACCCATCTACTCTATCAAAATCCCTAAAAATGTTGAACACCTCTATTAAATCTCCCTTTAACCTTCTCTGCTCTAAGGAGAACAATCCCAGATCTTTAATCTCTCCACTGAACTGAAGTCCCTCATCCCTAGTACCATTCTAGTAAATCTCTGCACCCTCTCAAAGGCCTTGACATCCTTCCTAAAGTGTGGTGCCCAGAATTGGACGCAGTACTCCAGCTGAGGCCTAACCAGTTATTTATGAAGGTTTAGCATAACTTCCTTGCTTTTGTACTCTATACCTCTGTTTATAAAGCCAAGGATCCCATATGCTTTTTTTTAACAGCCTTCTCATTTTGTCCTGCCACCTTCAAAAATTTGTGTATGTAGACCCTCGGTTCTCTCTGTTCCTGCACCCTCTTTAAAATTATACTGTAAAATTGCTGTTTAGTTTATATTGCCTCTCCTCATTCTTCCTTCCAAAATGCATCACTTCACACTTCACAGAATCTACAGTGCAGATAGAGGCCATTTCGGCCCATCGAGCCTGCACCGACACATATCCCACCCTATCCCCGTAACCCCACGTATTTAATCCCCTAACACTAAGGGTCAATTTATCATAGCCAAATCAACCTAACCTGCACATCTTTGGACTGTGGGAGGAAACCGGAGCACCCGGAGGAAACCCACGCAGACACAGGGAGAATGTGCAAACGCCACACAGACAGTTGCCCGAGGCCAGATTTGAACCCAGGTCCCTGGCGCTGAGGCAACAGTGCTAACCACTATGCCACCGTGCCCCCCCCCCCTTGCATTAAATTTCATCTGCCATGTGTCTGCCCATTTTACCAGCCTGTCTCTGTCCTCCTAAAGTCTGTTTCTATCCCCTTCACTGTTTACTACATTTTCAAGTTTTGTGTCATTTGCAAACTTTGAAAATAAGCCCTTTATACCCAAGTCCAGGTCATTAATATGTAACAAAAGGAGCAGTTAACACTGACCCCTGGGGGACACCACTGTATACTCCCCTCCAGTCTGAAAAAAAAACCATTCGCCACTACTCTCTGCTTTCTGTCCCTTAGCCAACATTGTATCCACGCTGCCTCTCCCCCTTTAATCCCATGAGCTTCAATTTTTCTAACCAGTCTATTTTGTGGTACTTTATCAAATGTCTTGTGAATGTCAATATACACATTAACCACACTACCCTAATCAACCCTCTCCATTACTTCATCAAAGAATTCAATCAGGTTAGTCAGACACGATTTGCCTTTAACAAATCCGTGCTGGCTGTCATTTATCAACCCATGTTTTTCCAAGTGATTGATTAATTTTGCCCCAGATTATTGTGTCTCAAAGTTTACCCCAAACCAATGTTAGGCTGACTGGCCTGACTCCTTTTTTTGAACAGTTGTGTAACATTTGCAATCCTCCAGTCCTCTGACACCACTCTCATATCCAAGAAGGATTAGAAGATTGTGGCCTCTGCTATCTCCACCCTTACTTCCCTCAGCAACCTAGGATGCATCCCATCCAGACCAGGTGACTTTTCTACTTTGAGCACTGCCAACCTTTTAAGTGCCTCCTTTTTATCTATTTATATCCTATCCAATTTCTCTACCCCCCCCCTCCTTTACTGTGATATTGGCAGCATCCTCTTGTTTTGTGAAGACAGATGCAAAGTACTTATTTAGAACCTCAGCCATACTCTGCCTCCACAAGAAGATTTCCCTTTTGGTCCCTAATTGGCCCACCCTTCCTTTGACTACCCTTTTTCTGTTTATATGTTTATGAAAGACTTTAGTGTTCCCTAATTCTTTCAACAAAGACAGGCAATCGAGCCTGGGAGCGTCTGCTCTTTTTGTCTCAACACTACACTGAGTGGTGTCTTTACCCACTGACCCATCAGGGAAATTTCAAGTTATTTTAACATTGGGCTGTCCTCACATAGCACATTCAGAAATGTCCTCTCGCTGTACTCTGCTTTTCCTCATTTAAGCTCGTTCCAGTGTGGGTTGGTCGGTGAACTAACCAACACCACCAAAAACTGGTTACTGTTTGTGCATAAGTTGGCTGCCATGGTTGCTTGCATAACAATGACCTGTACTTCAAAAGTAACTAATTGGCTATAAAGTGCTTTGGGACTTACTGAGGGCATTAGGCATTCTATAAATGCAAATTGTGCTTTGCTCTTTTGTCTACACTGTAAATCAGTGGGTTTTATAGTCAACACTGAAAGCAGCAGTTCGGCACTCGTCTTTTGTTTTGGAATCCTTTAGCAGCGGTTCTATAGTGATTTTTTTTGAAGCTTGTGATGTTTTTCAATGTTCCATGACTTCCCGAGATGTGACGTCCTCTCCAAACGCAGCAAACAAGTCTTGTTTGCTAGAAGGCTATTCTGATGATCGGGATGTCCCCACCAACTTCTTCTGGGTGCTGAGTGTCCTTGGGTTCAGGTTCTGTCCAAAGGCACTCCTCCAGCTCCAGCTGAGACAGGAGATCGATACTTTCAGAAACATCCCAGGTGCACTGCACAAGGCTGAGCCTCACTTGTCCGGTCAGTGTGATGGTGATGTGCTCCTTCAGGGCTCTCGTAATATCATCATCAGTCACAAGTCTGCTTAACCTCTGCAGTCTGCATGGTGTCGTCTGAATGGTGATGACCTACTGTGGATCTTTCTCATTCTCCATAAATACAAAACAGCTCCATTCTCTCCAGCCTGGTGTATGTCAACCTGCTTTAGTTTGTGGATTCCATTGTTCTCATTGCTTTACTCCAAGTCTCCGTTCCTCGCATCAAAGCACTTAAGGGTGCAGTTCATAACAAGGCACAATGTTCCCAGGTGATCTTTTTTCCAACGATGACAGTAATATTTGATTTGTATGAAGAGGTTGAACTAGGGTGACCGTCCCCGCCCGCGTGCGGGCTGAGCGGTTTCCCCCCCCCCCCCCCCCGGCGTGCAGGGTGACCGTCCCCCTGCCTGCAGAAACATAGAAGATAGGAGCAGGAGTACGCTATTCGGCCCCTAGAGCCTGCTCCGCCATTCAATGCAATCATGGCTGATCATCCAAATTCACTATGAAGGCCAACAGTACCCTGCTTTCTCCCCATACCCCTTGATCCCTTTAGCCTTGAGAAATATATCCAACTCCTTCTTGAATATATTTAATGAATTGGCCTCCACCGCCCTCTGTGGCAGAGAATTTCACGGGTTCACCACTCTCTGGGTGAAGAAATTCCTCCTAATTTCTGTCCTAAATGGCCTACCCCTTATCCTTAGACTGTGACCCCTGGTTCTGGACTCCACTACTACCATCAGGAACATCCTTCCTGCATCTAGTCTGTCCAGTCCTGTCAGAATTTTATAAGTTTCAATGAGATCACCTCTCATTCTTCTAAACTCCAGCGAGTACAAGCCCAATCGACCCAATCTCTCCTCATACGTCATTCCTGCCATCCCAGGTATCAGCCTGGTGAATCTTCGCTGAACTCCTTCCATGGCAAGAACATCCTTCCTCAGATAAGGCGACCAAAACTGCGCACAATACTCAAGATGTGGTCTCAGCAAGGCCCTGTACAACTGCAGCAAGACATCCTTGTTCCTGTACTCAAACCCTCTCGCTACGAAGGCCAACATACCATTTGCCTTCTTAACCGCCTGCTGCACCTGCATGCTTACCTTCAGCGACTGGTGCACAAGGACACCCAGGTCTCGTTGCACTTCCCCTTCTCCCAATCTATTGCCATTCAGATAATCTGCCTTCCTGTTTTTGCTACCAAAGTGGATAACCTCACATTTATCCACGTTATATTGCATGTGCCATGTTTCTGCCCAATCACCCAACATGTCCAAATCATCCTGGAGTTTTTCGGCATCCTCCTCACAGCACACACGCCCACCCAGCTTTGTGTCGTCTGCAAATTTGGAGATACTACATCTAGTTCCCTTGTCTAGATCATCATCAATATATATTGTGAATAGTTGGGGTCCAAGGACCGATCCCTGCGGTACCCCACTAGTCACTGCTTGCCACTCGGAAAAAGACCCGTTTATTCCAACTCTTTGCTTTCTGTCTGCCAACCAGTTCTCCATCCAAGTCAATACCTTGCCCCCAATCCCATGTGCCTTAACTTTACACAATCTAATCTCTTATGCGGGACCTTATCGAAAGCCTTCTGAAAGTCCAAATACACCACATCCACTGGTTCTCCCTTATCTATTTTACCAGTTACATCCTCAAAAAATTCCAGTAGATTAGTCAAGCACGATTTACCTTTTGTAAATCCATGTTGACTTTGTCCGATCCTGTCACTGTTTTCCAAGTGCTCTGCTATTACATCTTTTATGATGGACTCTAGCATTTTTCCCACTACCGATGTCAGGTCTGTAATTCCCCGTTTTCTCTCTACCACCTTTTTTGAATAGTGGGGTAACATTAGCTACCCTCCAATCCATGGGTACTGTTCCAGATTCCATCAAATGTTGGAAGATGATCAGCAATGCGTCTAGTATTTCTAGGGCCACTTCCTTAAGTACCCTAGGATGTAGATGATCAGGCCCTGGGGATTTATCGGCCTTCAATCCCATCAATTTCCTTAACACCATTTCCCTACAAATACTGATTTATTTCAGTTCCTCCCTTTCATCAGACCCTATGTTCCCCAACATCTCTGGGAGATTATTTGTGTCCTCCTTTGTGAAGACAGAACCAAAATATGTATTTAATTGGTCAGCCATTTCTTTGTTCCCCATTATGAATTCCCCTGATTCTGACTGCAAGGGATCTACGCTTGACTTCACCAATCTTTTTCTCTTTACATATCTATAAAAGCTTTTACTGTCAGTTTTTATGTTCTCTGCAAGCTTACTCTCATATTCTATTTTCCCCTTCTTAATTAATCCCTTTGTCCTCCTTTGTTGAATCCTAAACTGCTCCCCATCCTCAGGTTTACTTCTTTTTCTGGCCAATTTATATGTCCTCTCCTTGGATCTTATGCTATCCCTAATTTCCCTTGTTAGCCACGGTTGAGTCACCGTTTTTGTTTTATTTTTATGCCAAACTGAGATGAACAAATTCTGTAGTTCATCCATGCGGTCTTTGAATGTTTGCCATTGCCTATCCACCGTCAACCCTTTGAGTGACATTCCCCAATCAATCCTACCCAACTCGCGCCTCAGACCATTGTAGTTTCCTTTGTTTAAATTCAGGACCCTAGTCTCTGAGTCAACAACTTCATTCTCCATCTTAATGAAGAATTCTATCATAGAATTCTTCATCAAGATGGAGAAATATCATATTATGATCGGTCCGACCCAAGGAGCCTCGTACAACAAGATTGTTAATTAATCCTTTCTCGTTACATAATACCCAGTCTAAGATGGCCCGATCTCTGGTTGGTTCCTCGACATATTGGCCCAGGAAACCATCCCGTAAACACTCCAGGAATTCCTCCTCCACAATCGTGTTACTAATTTGGTTAGCCCAATTTATATGTAGATTAAAGTCACCCATGATGACTGCTGTGCCCTTATAGCACGCTTCTCTAATTTCCCTTTTAATGCCATCCCCAACCTCCGCATTACTGTTTGGAGGTCTATATACCACTCCCACTAACGTTTTCTGCCCCGTGGTATTTCTCAGTTCTATCCATACAGATTCCACATCATCAGAGCTAATATCCTTCCTTACAATTGTGTTAATCCCTTCTTTAACCAGCAATGCTACTCCACGTCCCTTTCCTTTTTGCCTATCTTTCCTGAATATTGAATACCCCTGGATGTTGAGTTCCCAGCCTTGGCCACCCTGGAGCCATGTTTCTGTAATCCCAATCAAATCATAATCGTTTACCTCTATTTGCGCAGCCAATTCACACACAGAAACACACAGAAACCCCACAATGCAGATAGAGGCCATTTCGGCCCATCGAGCCTGCACCGACACATATCCCACCCGATCCCCGTAATCCCTTCACCAACACATATCCCACCCTATCTCCGTAACCCCACACATTTTAATCCCCCTAACACTAAGGGTCAATTTATCATAGCCAATCAACCTAACCCGCACATCTTTGGACTGTGGGAGGAAACCGGAGCACCCGGAGGAAACCCACGCAAACACGGGGAGAATGTGCAAACTCCACCTTATTACGAATGCTCCTCCCATTAAGACACAAAGCCTTCAGGCTTGTTTTTTTAACGCTTAGACCTATTAGAATTATTATTTACTGTGGCCAGGTTTGATTTAAACCGTTGATTTCTCTGACTGCCACTTTTGGTTTTTCTCCTTCCTATCTTTTATCCTTGTTTCCCTTTCCTCTGTCCCCCTGCTCAGGTTCCCAACCCCCTGCCATTTTAGTTTAAACCCTCCCCCAGAGCACTAGCCAACACTCCCCCTAGGACATCGGTCCCGGTCCTGCCCAGGTGCAAACCGTCTGGTTTGAACTGGTCCCACCTCCCCCTGAACCGGTTCCAATGTCCCAGGAATTTGAATCCCTCCCCCTCACACCATTCCTCTAGCCACGTATTCATCTGAAATATCCTTCTATTTCTACTCTGACTAGCACGTGGCACTGGTAGCAATCCTGAGATTACTACCTTTTGAGGTCCTATTTTTAAATTTACCTCCTAACTCCCTATATTCAGCTTTTAGGACCTCATCCCATTTTTTACCTATATCGTTGGTACCTATATGCACCACGACAACTGGCTGTTCACCCTCCCCTTCCAAAATGTTCTGCAGCCGCTCTTGAGACATCCTTGACCCTTGCACCAGGGAGGCAACACACCATCCTGAAGTCTCGTTTGCGGCCGCAGAAACTCCTATCTATTCCCCTTACAATAGAATCCCCTATTACTATAGCTCTACCCCTCTTTTTCCTCCCGTCCTGTGCAGCAGAACCACCCCTGGTGCCAGGAAGTTGGCTGCTGCTGCCATCCTCTGATAAGCCACCCCCCCCCAACAGTACTCAAAGTGGTGTATCTGTTTGAGAGGGGGATGTCCACAGGGGATCCCTGCACTACCTGCCTGCGCCTAGTACAGGAAAAGTTCTGATATCCGGCACCGACTGGACCGGCGTGTTGCCGATTATATCAAAACTGCCGGACATGCAAAGTTAACGTTGAAGACAACAAACACTGTTGCTCAGCAACAGCTTGTAAACACTCGGCCCGTACCTTGGAAGCGTCTCTGAAGTTGTTAAGCTACAAAGACGCTTTCCAGAGCCTGCCTGTTAAAAGAATGCTAGGAGAAGAAAAAAAACCTAACCAAAACGGCTGCTGATTTCTGCCGTTGGAGAGAGGTTTCCGGCCATACAACCTCCGGATAAACCAAAGTTTCCTGTACTCTGTCTGTTGGTCACCCCTTCCCTTTCTGCCTGTCCAACCTTTGCCTGCGATGTGACCAACTGATTAAACGTGCTATTCACGACGTCCTCAGCATTGCGAATGGTCCAGTGTACATCCAATCGCCGCTCGAGCGCCGCAATGCGGCCTGCCAGTAGCTGCAGCTGGATACACTTCCTGCACACATGGTTGTCAGGGACACAGGAAGTGTCCCTGAGTTCCCACATATCGCAGGAGGAGCATACCACAGGGCCGGGCTGTCCTGCCATGACTTACCCTTTAGTTAATTGCAATTAAATTAAATCAAATCAATCCCACCAATTACACTACAGTTAAATGGTATATTTAAGGGCCCTGGTTTTACAAACAGTCCCCGCTACACCACAGAGAGCTTAGAAACTATAAACCACAGAGTTAAAGTTTAAAAAGAGAGAAAGAGCGGGCAGCACGGTGGCATAATGGTTAGCACTGTTGCCTCACAGCGCCAGGGACCCGGGTTCGAATCCGGCCTCGGGTGACTGTGTGGAGTTTGCACATTCTCCCCGTGTTTGCGTGGGTTTCCTCCGGGTGCTCCGGTTTCCTCCCACAGTCCAAAGATGTGCGGGTTAGGTTGATTGGCTATGATAAATTGACCCTTAGTGTTAGGGGGATTAAATACGTGGGGTTACGTGTTGGTGTAGGGGTTACGGGGATTGGGTGGGATATGTGTCGGTGCAGGCTCGATGGGCCGAAATGGCCTCTATCTGCACTGTGGGGTTTCTGTGATTCTGTGAAATACTCACCAACCAATCACTTACCTGCTTTCTGGTGACGTCACACTTCGATTACTTTTTACTTCTCTCTCTCTGAGATTGGAGATTAGTAAACCTACCTGGTCTCTGGCGCCTTTTATAGCCCCGCTGCCGCCGCTGAGTTTCCCACCAACGCTGTGAGGCTTACCTGGTCTCTTGGAGCCTTTTATCAGGGTGACCGCCCCCCCCCCGCCCGTGCAGGGTGACCGTCCCCTAACTTGTTTTTAATTAAAAAATTAATATCAAAAAGAGAACTAAACTTTTAAGAACTACAAGTATGTCAGATTTACAGTACTCCCTTGCTTGTGCACACAATTAAATATGCAGTTTTTATACCAATCGTTAAATGCCCAGACTAGCTGACAGTTAAAGTACAAGAACGACTTGCATTTATATCACACTTTTCATGACCTCAGGATGTCCCAAAGCGCTTTACAACCAATGAAGTACTTTTGCAGTGTAGTCACTATTGTAATGTAGGAAACGTGGCAGCCAATTTGATGTTGGTTGAGGATAAATATTGGCCAGGACACCGGGGAGAACTCCCCTGCTCCTCTTCAAAATAGTGCTATGGGATCTTTTACCTGAGATGGGAGACGGGCCATTGATTTGACGTCTCATTCTACATTACAACAGTGACTACACTTCAAAAGTACTTCATTAACTGTAAAGCGCTTTGGGACATTCGTGAAAGGCACTATATAAATGCAAGTCTGTCTTTCATCCGAAAGTCAGCACCTCTGACACCTCCACTACTGCACTTGAGTGTCAGCCTAGAGCACATGTACTGCATTCTGCTGGTAGCCGCAATGAAAATGAGATTCAATGTCTTATTTTGATCATAACACATGTTTAAAGTTCAGTATTATTTAAAGTAGAGAAGATTATGGGGAGATATAATAGAGGTATTCAGAATCATAAGGGGCGTTGTTAGAGTAGATTGGGTGAAATTTTCCACTGGCATGTTGGTTGGACACAGATTTAAGGTAATTGGCAAAAGAGCCAGAGGCGAAATGAGGATTTTTTTTCTCAGTGAGTTGTTGTGATCTGGAATGCACTGCCTGAAAAGGTGGTGGATGCCGATTCAATACTAAGTTTCAATAGGGAACTGGATAAACACTTGAAGGGGAAAATTTTGCTGGGCTATGTGGAAAGGGCAGGGGTGTGGGACTAACTGGATAGCTCTTTCAAAGAGCCGGCACAGGCACAATGAGCTGGATAGCGGCCTCCTGTGCTGTATCATTCAATGATTTGTTGATCAAATCTGTTTTCCCTTGTATCAACAGCTGGCGAATTGTGGCCATCAAACCATTGAAGGAACTACAAGGGAAAGTGGTAGGTTTGAAGTGTACAGCAAATGTTGCAATAACAGTGTGGAATCGGCTTTTAGTGGCCACCCCTTGTATTAATCAGGCAAATAAGAGTGCTCAAGTTGCAGCTGTCAAATTGATTTAAATCAGCTGCATTTCCTATCAATTGTACTGAGTAGTTTTGTGCTGGGATTCCCCTGGTTTTGCTTTCCAGCTCACTGCTTCCATCTGATATTGTACAGCATTGGTAATAGATGAACAGTGCTCTCAGTATTCACCAACATTTTAAAAACTGCTGATTTACTATCCTATATAACCCTACTAGCTGGGGGGCCCCGCGTTGCGAGGGCAATTTTGGGGCGCGAGGGCAATTTTGGGGCGCTTGGTCTCCCTGCCCCTGTGTGTCCCCGCTCTCCCTGTCATGTCCTCTCCCTGTCCTATCCCTCCCTTCCTCCCCTGTCTCCCTCCCTCCCCTCACCCACCCGCTCCCCTCCCCCCCCCCCCGCTCCCCTCCTCTCCCTCCCTCCCTCCCTCCCCTCGCCCACCCCCACCCCACCCCTCCCCTGTCTGTGTCCCTCGCTCCCCTCTGTCCCTCTCTCCGGCCCCTCCCCCTGCCTACCTGAGGTCCGGTGTCGTTGCCAGAGCGGGAATGCTGAGCGGCGGGAGCGGGCTCTCGCGGGCGGCGCATGCGCGGTCAGTGCGGCCGGCGCGAGCGCCCCGCGATTTCCAGAGGCTCGCCCGCCCCAACGATTTCCCGAGGCCCCCCCCCCCCCCGCGATTTCCCGAGGCGCTCCCCCCCCCCCCCCCCCCCAATTAAATTGTTATTTAATTCCCTAACACATCATTAAAATATTTACCTTAGTTCCCTAACACCGCGTTGCGAGGGCAATTTTGGGGCGTTTGGTCTCCCTGCCCCTGTGTGTCCCCCCTCTCCCTGTCATGTCCTCTCCCTGTCCTATCCCTCCCCTCTCTCCCTCCCCTCCCTCCCTCCCCTCTCTCCCTCCCTCCCCTCCCCTGTCTCCCTCCCTCCCTCTCCCCCCCCCCCCACTCCCCCGCTCCCCTCTGTCCCTCTCTCTGGCCCCTCCCCCTGCCTAGCGCCTGAGGTCCGGTGCCGTTGCTGAGGTCCCCCGCGTATCGCGCGGCTGATGGACGGCCGCTGCGGGAGCTTGATTTAAATTTAACAGTTGCCGTGCAGGTTTCCCAGGGCTTGGGAAACCTGGCATCGAAAAGCAGGAAGGCAGGAGCTCTTGTCAATTTGATCTGCTACCGGGCGGGAAGCAGAAGGAAAAAATGACTGGTCCTGCCGTTAAATTCAGCAGGACATCTACTTCCCCAGCCTTGTCATGTTCTTTGGCCATTTTCGCCCAACCCACACCGTCCCTGCCTCCCTGTAGATATCAGGGCCTCTGTATTTCCAGCATTTTCTGTTTTTATTTCACATTTCTTGCATTCACATTTTTCCTCTTGAAGTGCAGTGCAATCTTTGTAAAAGCATTTTAACAGGATTTATTTTAATTAGGGCCAAGATACTAGTTTCTGTTGGTCACTGTCTCTCTACCTTACTCACAGCTAGAAGACACTTCAGATGAAGCATTTGCTTTACGGCATAAAAAACATGAAGGAAGGGAGCAGGCACGGTGGTTCCTCTGGGAGAAAAGCAGATGTCATCGAAGGGGCAACAGGCAGGTGTACTGATCCAACATGACATTACTTCTCGTGCGCTCGCTCTCTCTCTTTCATCATGGCACAAATGGTCTAAGAGTTTGTTGAGAATTGTATTTTAACAAATTAAATTACTTACACTATTTCTCCATATTCATTCTGTATTGGTACACTGTAAAAGGAATATGAAGTACCCTAATCTGGTATATATTCTTTGACTATAATCTGCTTACTATTTTTAACCTGCCCTCAACACATTTCTTTCGAAGTTTGTACCTTTTATATGGTCATACTTCAAACAATCTTTTTGTAAAAGTTCCTCTCCTGAAGCCGTTCCGTTGACGCTTTGACGGTGTGTGGGGACATGGGCGCTGGCAGCCTTTGGTACCTCACTGATGTAATAACCCTTCATGCGTGAGCCTACACAGTGCGTGTCAACAAGCTTTACCATCAAGCCCCATGCTCTCCTCACCTGAAATCTACACACAGTTGTTTTCCAGAGTGGCTGTTGGACAATGAGCAGGACTCCTGGGTGATTCTTCCCTTTCGAGCCTAGTTGTAGCAGCCACTTGTTGCTCCAGCTGTGATCAGCTAACTGAGCATAGAGCAAGAATCTAATTTGAGAACTTCCTAGTCATCCCAGTACTACACACGGTGGTAACTTATCCACGGTGTCGTTGGGGAAGCTTTAAAATTCATCTTTAAAGGGCAGAAAGATAAACCAGTTGAAATTGTGGATAAGCTGCAACATCCCTTGGCACTATCATGGTCAGGGTTTTATTGAGAGCAACACGATGCGTGCTGCTATTGCTGACAACTGTTGGAGGCCTTTCTGGACCCCTAATGCTGTCTATCTGTTTAAGACTTTCATTATTTTCTCTTGGATGTTGCCATGCCACATAACATCTTTTTGTAAGCCTCTGTCAGTACCCCTCTGCAAGTAGGCAGTGGAGCAGCGGGGGTGGCTCTCACGCTGTGGAAAGCTTCTGTTTTCAGCTCTGATCTCCACACAATGGCAGAGCTGAAGAATGAGAACTTGTGGGAGTCAGGCCGACAATTGCAGATCCAACATACAACTGCATTTAGTTTTTAATTCCATCTTGGTCAGTTTTGTGTGGAAAGAGATTGTAGATTATGGAATAGGATTATTTTGTGAACTTGTATTTATTTGGGTGTCTGACAATCACTGGCTGTAAAGACACTTTATTTTTGCTGAATTCATTGTTGGAAAAAGTCAACAGAACCCAGCTGGTGCTCAACCTCCTGGCACATGGGCCTGTGAATCAGTGTCCAGATAGCCTGTGTTAGTGTGGGACACTCCCATAAACACCCTCATTGAAACACATTCCCACCATAGAGGGAAACCTCTCCACTAAATTAAAGAAATGTCCAGACTTGTTACCTTTCAAATACTACATCTGGGGGTATAGTTTGTACTGAACATGCTCTGCCAGGCTTTCCTTCTGATTTTAAAATCAGTGGTAAATACAGAAAATGTGTTTTGTAGCCTTTTGGCTTATCACTGCAGTGTTTCCCTTTAGGTCATCATCCTTTAGTAAGAATAATGATGAGCATTTGAATCCCCACCTTCCACCTCCTCCAGATGGTGAAAACCAACTCGGCCTTTATAGCTCAGTGTGCTGTATTTCTGAGATGGCACAGAGTGAAGAGACTCGGGAGTTACTCCTGGAGGGAGTGCCCAATGCAAAGGTAGGTAAAGTACAATTAATTGTTCAGTTGCTTATAGTAGGTTGGAGAAAATGTTTTCCTCTTATCTGTAAATGTAATCTTTGTGTTGTGTACCATTTGAACCACGTAGCTACTTCCATTGTTTCTTTTAGGCATTTGGCTTTGCAGTAAATCTGGTGTTGCACGTTTCACTGTCCTTGAGTGTGTATTACTTCTCTAGTAACCTGGCCTTTACATAAGAACATAAGAAATAGGAGCAGGAGTAGGCCATTTGGCCCCTTGAGCCTGCTCCGCCATTCAATAAGATCATGGCTGACCTTCTACCTCATCTCCACTTTCCTGAACTATCCCCACATCCCTTGATTCCCTTAATATTCAAAAATCTGTTGATCTCTGTCTTGAATATACTCAACGACTGAGCCTCCACAGCCCTCTGGGGTAGAGAATTCCAAAGATTCACCACCCTCTGAGTGATGAAATTTCTCCTCATCTCAGTCCTAAATGGCCGGCCCCTTATTCTGAGACTGTGACCCCTGGTTCTAGACTCACCAGCCAGGGGAAACATCCTCCCTGCATCTACCCTGTAAAGCCCTGTAGGAATTTTGTATGTTTCAATGAGATCACCCCTCATTCTTCTAAACTCTAGAGAATATAGGCCTAGTCTACTCAATCTCTCCTCATAGGACAATCCCCCCCATCCCAGGAATCAGTCTGGTGAACCTTCGTTGCACTCCCTCTATGGCAAGTATATCCTTCCTTGGGTAAGGAGACCAAAACTGTGCACAATACTCCAGGTGTGGTCTCACCAGGGCCCTATAGAATTGCAGCAAGATGTCTTTACTCTTATACTCAAATCCTCATGTAATAAAGGCCAAAATACCATTTGCTTTCCTAATTGCTTGCTGTACCTGCATGTTAACTTTCAGTGATTCGTGTACAAGGACACCCAGGTCCCTCCGAACACCAACATTTCCCAATCTCTCACCATTTTAAAAAATACTCTGCTTTTCTATTTTTCCTACCAAAGTGGATAACTTCGCATTTCTCCACATTATATTCCATTTGCCACATTCTTGCCCACTCACTTAGCCTGCCTATATCCCCTTGAAGCCTCCTTGCATCCTCCTCACAACTTCTATTCCCACCCAGCTTTGTATCATCAACAAACTTGGATATATTACATTTGGTCCCCTCATCCAAATCATTGATGTAGATTGTGAATAGCTGAGGCCCAAGCACTGATCCTTGTGGTACACCACCAGTTACAGCCTGCCAACCCGAAAATGACCCGTTTATTCCTACTCTCTGTTTTCTGTCCGTTAACCAATCCTCAATCCATGCCTAGTATATTACTCCCAATCCCATGAGCCCTAATTTTGTTTAATAACCTCTTATGTGGCACCTTATCAAATGCCTTCTGAAAATCCAAATACACCACATCCACTTATCTATTCTGCTAGTTAAAACCTCAAAAAACTCAATAGATTTGTCAAACACGATTTCCCTTTCATAAATCCGTGTTGACTCTGCCCAATCCTATTATTATTTTCTAAGTGCCCTGGCACCATGTCCTTAATCATAGATTTGGTGACAGTTGATCGCCTCATTCTCTCCCTTTTAACCCATGTGCTGCTGCTGTTCTCCCTTTATAATTCAACAACAACTTGTATTTATATAGCGCCTTTAACATAGTAAAACATCCCAAGGCGCTGCACGGGAGTATTTCAAGACAAAAAATTTGACACCGAGCCACATAAGGATAAATTAGGGCAGGTGACCAAAAGCTTGGTCAAAGTAGTAGGTTTTAAGGAGCACCTTAAAGGAGGAAAGAGAGGTAGCGAGGCGGAGAAGTTTAGGCAGGGAATTCCAGAGCTTTGGGCCAAGGCAGCTGAAGGCACGGCCACCAATGGTTGAGCAATTAAAATCGGGGATGCATAAGCGGCCAGAATTAGAGGAGCACATATATCTCGGGGGGGGGGGGGGGGGGGTTGTGGGGAGATTAGAGATAGGAAGGGGCGAGGCCATGGTGGGATTTGAAAACAAGGATGAGAATTTTGAAATCGAGGTGCTGCTTAATTGGGAGCCAGTGTAGGTCAGTGAGCACAGGGGAGATGGGTGAATGGGACTTGGTGCGAGTTAGGACATAGGCAGTCGAGTTTTGGATGACCTCAAGTTTACATAGGGTGGAATGTGGGAGGCCAGCCAGGAGTGCGTTGGAATAGTCAAGTCTAGAGGTAACAAAGGCATGGATGAGGGTTTCAACAGCGGATGAGCTGAGGCAAGGGCGGAGATGGGCGATGCTATACTTCTATATATCCTTCTATTTCTTTCTTCCTCATGTGTTTATCTAGTTTCCCCTTAAATGTATCTCTGCTATTCGCCTCAACTACTCCATATGGTAGCAAGTTCCATAGTCTAACCAGTCTTTGGGTAAAATAGTTATAGCATGTTAAAACACCTCCACCCCCCAACAGTGAAGATATCTCAGTAATAACATTTTTATGGTACTTGGGTGGGCGGTAGAGAAGAAGAATTTTAAATGAGGTGAGAGGGGTGGAATAAGGTGAGCTGCTCAAAGGAGGAGAAACTGCCAGAGGAATAGGGGGACAGACCAAGATGTGATTTGGTGATGAGAGCCACACCGCCACCACGGCGGTCTGAGTGGGGCACGTGGAGGAAGGTATAGCCAGGTGGGGAGGCTTCAGTTAAGGGTAAGGTGTCATCACCCCTGAACCAAGTTTCCATCAGGGCCAGGATATCGATGCAGTCATCCACAATAAGCTCATGGATGGCAAGGGCCTTGTTCGCAAGTGAACAGACATTCTGGAGGGAGATGCGGAGAGGGTCGGTGATGGCTGCCCCACTGCCAGTGTCCACAGGGTCAGCGCTGGGGGGTTGAGTTGGATGGGGAGGAAATTGGCAAGATTTGCCCCCAGTAGGTGCGCTGGGCGGGAAGGTCGGCGAGAGAGTGGGATGGGACAGTTGGGGTTGCTGCTCTTGAGGCAGCGACGAGTGCCTCGATGGGCCCTTCGTAGGATGCCACGAGAGGCACAGAGGGAAGCTGTGGGCTTGTCTAAGAGGGAGTCAAGCCTGGGACAGCAGCAGGAGAGTAGGAAGGTCAAAGAGTAATGATGGATTGGGATAGGGATTTGGGAGGGCAGGGTATCCGAGAGATAATTCCATCTAAGCTAAGGTGACTTCATATATTAAGATCTGTTCAGCTTCCTGAAAAGGCTTTGCGTTTTAAGTAAATTGTGTAGATTTTATTTTAACATACCTGTTTAAAAAAAGGACTGCATTCTCATTTGCATAAAAGTTGCCCTATCATTCACACTGTCGCCTGTGCTGTTCACCTTGTGAGCTGGTTTGAGGCCAATATCTGAGACTGCACATCTTCTGACTAACTATGAGCATTGCCATGGGAGATTCACTATTACTTAAAAGAAATTCTGCATCTTGTATGTCTGTCACACCTCAAATTTTTCATCATGCATGCAAAGACTTGAGTGATACTTGCACCTGATTGCCTCAAAAGCTATATCCATAAAACTGCAAGAGAGTACATACATAGAATTACACAGAATATACGGCACAGAAACAGGCCATTCGACCCAACAGGTCCATGCCGGTGTTTATGCTCCACACGAGTCTCCTCCCATCCCTCTTCATCTCACTCTTATCAGTATATCCTTCTATTTATCTCGTTTCCCCTTAAATGTATCTCTGCTATTCGCCTCAACTACTCCATATGGTAGCAAGTTCCATATTCTAACCGCTCTCTGGGTAACAAAGTTATAGCATGTTAAAACAAGTATATGGCTTGACCTCCTACTGTTATAAAACAGTCTTTCCTCTGTTCCTCCCTAAAGATGTTAGAATTTATATAATTAAATCATACCAATTAAAGTATGTAATGTTTGACTATTTTCCAGACTCTAGGATGCTCAATATAATTTTTTTTATACAGAAGTTTATTTCTACCCCATTCCTTTAATTTACAGTAGATGAAACAGTTTGAAAGTTTGTGCCCAGAATGGTGTTAATATTCCTATCGAGTCAGGTGTGTTCACAGCCCAGTGGAGCAGTCTGACTAATGGCAGAATTCTTGTTTAATTCTCCATGTGATACACTGCAGATCACAGCTTGGTTGTCTGAGGTGATGTTTTGCCTGAGAGAAAGGGGTAATGAAAATTAAAGAGTGCATCTTGGAGCTTGCATGCTGTCTTGGTTGGTCAATGATGAGAGTCAAGATAAAGGAAGAATATCTTCAACTTAATCACTCCTTAAAAATAAATGGAACCAAGCTGATTGGTCCATAAGCTGCAAGATCCACTAGGATTGAGCTGACTGAAGATACATTTTGCTTATTCTCCTGAGGGAGCTGTTAATGAGTGTTATTTTGTAGAAGTATGTAAAAAGCAAATAAACCATCAGAATTTCATTGCCTTTATCAGACATTCTCAGTCCAGAAATATCCCTGTTTCCATTCAGTTTCTAGATCTCCTAAAAGCGGTGTTATTGGGTATAATTTACCAGGAGTTACCACCCCCCCCCCCCCCATCCCCACAAAGTTCCTTTTCCTTTAAGACATCACATAGTATGACATCATGTGTGTATCCTGGATACAGTATCAAGCTGTGTTGGTGCTAGGGAGAGAGACTGTGATTAGTGGTTATTTTGAATAGTTTGATATAAAATAACAAATTGAAAACATAAACCGAAAAAATATAAGCTGTTGGACTGTAAAGAATGGGCAGTGCAGATGACAGGGCTTTTATGGAGAGAGATGGCGATGGTTTGTTATGCAGCAGATGAATCTTTAATGCAGTTCATTTTCATTTGTGCACATTAATAGTGAGGGAGCAGGTGTCCTGGGGCCAGTGTTTGTCCCTCAATCAACATCACTAAAACAGATTATCTGGTCATTATCACATTGCTGTTTGTGGGTGCTTGCTGTGCGCAAATTGGCTGCCCTGTTTCCCACATTACAACAGTGACCACACTTCAAAAGTACTTCATTGGCTGTAAAGCGCTTTGAGACGTCCGGTGGTTGTGGAAGGCGCTATATAAATGCAAGTTTTCCTTTCGGTTTCGTCTTATTTACAGAACACAACAACAACTTGCATTTATACAGCGCCTTTAACTTAGTAAAACGTCTCAAGGCGCTTCACAGGAGCGATTATCACTGAGCCACTTGAGAAAATATTAGGACAGGTGACCAAAAGCTTGGTCAAAGAGGCTAGGTTTTAAGGAGCGTCTTAAAGGAGGAGAGGGAGAGGTTTAGGGAGGGAATTCCAGAGCTTTGGGCCAAGGCAGCTGAAGGCACGGCTGCCAATGGTTGGGAGGGGGAGGGGGGGTGGTTGTGGGGCTGGAGGAGATTACAGAGATTGGGAGGGGCGAGGCTACAGAGGGATTTGAAAACAAGCATGAGAGTTTTTAAATTGAGGCGTTGCCTGTTTAAAATTGCTGGGTACAGTGAGCTATATCACAAGGTCCTTCTGGGATTCACAGACTCCTGAGCATCCAGCCTCAGATCAATGGGATGAACAGCTCCTCTCTACTGCATGGAAAGGTCGACATAGAATCATAGAATGGTTACAGCATGGAAGAAGGCCATTCGGCCTGACGAGCTCGTGCCGCATCATTAGATGCGTTTGGTGCTGCTTCGACTCAGTTCCTAATAAATGATCACATAATCTGTTTTGGTGATGTTGGTTGAGGGATGAATGTTGGCCGGGTAGCTGGGGAGAGCTCCCCTGCTCTTCTTTTGAGGTGGGGCCATGGGATGTTTTGCACCCACCTGGAAGAGCAGGCAGGGCCTCGGTTTAGCGTCTCACTTGACAGTGCAGCGCTCCCTCAGTACTGCCCCTCCAACAGTGCAGCGCCCCCTCCGACAGTGCAGCACCCCCTCAGTACTGCCCCTCCAACAATGCAGCGCCCCCTCAGTACTGCCCCTCCGACAGTGCAGCGCCCCTCAGTACTGCCCTTCCGACAGTGCAGCACCCCCTCAGTACCGCCCCTCCGACAGTGCAGCCCTCCCTCAGTACCGCTCCTCCAACAGTGCGGCGCTCCCTCAGTACCGCCCCTCCGACAGTGCGGCCCTCCCTCACTACTGCCCCTCCGACAGTGCGGCGCTCCCTCAGTTCAACCCAACCACCCCACCCACCCGTCCCTTCAACCACTGTCTGCCCCACCTGTGACAGAGACTGTAGGTCCTCCATTGGACTCATCAGTCACCTGAGAACTCATTTTTAGTGTGGAAGCAAGTCATCCTCAGTTCCGTGGGACTGCCTAAGAGAGAGTGAAGAAGAAAGGATTGAAACAGTGAAGGTTGATCATTCAGTGCTTTTCCATGAAGTAATTCATTGTTTACAGTGACAGACCTGCCAGGATGAAGGCGGCTTTTCTGGGTGGTTGCTCAGGTGTCAAGTTTTGCTGGTAATGTAAATGTAGAGTCAGAGAGAAGGAGACAGCCAGGTCCAGAATTGAGAAGTAGAAGTGCGAGTGGCAGCTGATGGGACATGGAATAGGCACTGCTGAAACAAGCACTTGCTGTATGACACTGCACAAGATGAAAGTTACCAAAGTACAGGTTGGACTTTACATCAAATTAGAGTTCTTCAACATGGAGCATAATTTATTAAGACATGTTAAAACACTTTTGTGATAAAATTTGGGAAATTTAACCTGCAGTAAAGTAAGAAACATTCTTACAAAAAGAAAATACTGCAGATGCTGGAAATCTGAAATAAAAACAGAAAATGCTGGAGATACTCAGCAGGTCAGGCAACATCTATGAAGAGAGAAACAGAGTCGATGACCTTTCGTCAGAACTGGAAACAAAACAGGAAATGGAACAGATTTTTAAGCAAGTGTAGTGGCTGGGAAATGGGGTGGGGGGGGGAGATGAAAAGGGAAGGTCTGTGATAGGATAGAAGGCAGGAGAGATTAAGAGACATTGAGATATATTCAAGGCAAAAGGAGATGGTAATGGGACAGGTTAAGAAACAAAGGATGGCAGATCATTCTTCCTGTCTCTCTCACCCTCTTGAGCACATTACTTTTGGAATTCAAAATATGCCCAGCCGATTAAGGCATCAGGCGTATTTATTGTGAAGGATGGACCTGTGAGGTCATACTCGATGTGAACAGTTACTCTGTGACACTGCAACTTCACCAGTGAGGTGGGTTTAAAATGTTAAGAAATCAAATAGTTTTGCTGCAGAGCTTCAGGATGTTGTGTGCTGCTGCTCCTTGTGAACATAATATTGGAGAATAACATGCAATGGAAAATATATAAATCAGACACAGCTTTATCTGTAATGAGAACTGTCCTTTATTGCAGGTCGTTCTACCATGGAATTGTCGTACTTTCCCTCTAAGTGATGAAGAGAAAAAACGCTCAACTCATCCAGAGATGGTTGTAGCTGATAAAGGCGGCCCCAGGCCACTCACAAGGTCATACTCAGCACTCAGTGAGAACAGCCCAGCTCATAACCAGTCACCCTGTGGCACTGCAACTTCAGAGAGAGAGCCATCTACTGGGCAGATAAATGCTGAAGAAACACAATATAAACTCTCACTCCGGGGACAGAACAGTGCAAAGAAGTAGTGCCAATAAACTTGGGGTTTATTTAGCAAACAGAGAATTATTGGATGATCATAAGGTGATATTGCAGTAATTTTTGTTTGTTTGAATGTAACGTAACTACCTTCGCAGCAATGCTAACCAAACCTTTGCACCATTATTTTCTTTTGCTAATTTACTCCTCTCCCCTCCTAAAGGTGCAGACTCCGACAGGGGTGCAGCTTCATGGATGGGAGTGACCTGCCAGTACTTCATTTAAGTGGTTAGAATTCATGCATCGGCTGAGGCAGTGTTCTAGACTATTTACTCGTGGAGAGCTGGCTCCTGCCTTCAACTAACATCCACACGGGCATTTTTCAGCAGGAGTTTCTGGATAGCAATTAGGAGCTGATTTTGTTTTTCACTTTAATTTAGGGCAGAGAGCTAATTGTAATCCCCCACTGCTGCCCCAGCAGAGATCAGGTCAGGAATTGAACCTGGGGTCCTGCCTGTGTTTTCCTTCTGCAGTAATGCTTTAATATCAGGTTGCACATGTAGCGAGAGAGGTGCAGTTTATACACCTCAAAGTTCAGGCTGAGTTTCAGCTGATGAAGTTGTGTTGATTCTGTTGAGGTTTTTCTCCAGTCCTACTACAAAATTCCAGGCAGCAGATTCCAGTTAATCTGAACACAAGTAATCATATCCGAGCAGACACAAAAACCTAGATTCCATGCCACTAAATTATTCCAACTCTGCTATCTCCCGACCTCCATGCCGGATGTAAATCTGGATGATCCTCTATTGACGGTTTGCAATGTGTTGAAAGAATGGTGCTTGGGGTTGCAGTACAGTTTCTGTACAACTCAACAATTAGTTGACTTTATGTAGTGCTGCACTTTTCTCAGCGACTGTGTTTATTTTCAGGATATAACAGAATGATGTGCCTGTAAAGATGCCTCTGTGTCCCAGTTAGAAAAGCAGACCTACAATTCGGGGAGTCCACACACTGGAAAACAGTTGCTAGCAATTTTTAAACCGTCTTGAAATAGGAGTCCATCACGCTGACAATACACCCCTCCCCCCCCTTCTCTTTGTAAAGTTGCAAACTCTTACCACTTCATCGGAGAAAATAATTTTTTTTTAAATTTATCTTTAACACTCCTGTGAACTGCAAGTTCATTCCACAATCTTGTGATTCGTGTGTGTGTGTGTGTGTGTGTCCCAGGGCGCTGTGTCGTTGCCAAAGGCATACTGTGATGTGACGAGATTGCATTTTGTTTGTTGGCAAAATAAACCTTCATGGTTTCCTACCTGTTGGTGATATGTCTGAATAACTTGTGCATCTTGAGAATTGTTTGAACCATATCCATATAATTAGGAAGTTACCTTTAATGTTTTGGGGAAATGCACGTTTATTAAATATACAGCTCTGCAGAAAATCCCACTAAAAACATGCACATGGTCCACATTGCACAATGGCAAGAAGGTTTTTCATCCACCTTTGAGTTGTGGTTAGTATTTGTTACTTAGTGGAGGGATGTTACAGAGAGTAAAACCTAATGAAATGGTGTCTGCAATTGATGAGACTAGTATGAATGTCTCTCCTTCCACTACATTGATTTCTTCCTCCCTCCCCCCTAGTATCGGCTCCTGCGGAGGCACCAATCCAAGGACACTAGCAGCCTTCTGGCACCTCATCCACTTAGCCATTCTTCACACATGAGCCTAGATGGTGACGGCAGGCTATTCTACTGTAAAATGCATCACAGCTGAGCTTGATTCTGTCCTCACCAACACACACACCTGCATGTGCTTTCCAGCAGAGGGGAAACTAGCTGATTATTCACTTCCTTAACCCAGGGCTGCTGAGGTCATTACATCAGTTTTCCATTTGGGAATAACCTGAAATTAACTCCAGTCAAATAAAGATCAAAGAGGAAAACGGCCTTAAGTTTCTGAATATGTTTATATCCTGTCTTGATCATATTTACTTGTTTAAATACAACTAATCCTTGCATTTCCTATTTTTCTTGCAGCCAGGCATTAAATTGAAGCCATTACCTTCAAGAAACCACCCTATGGTATCGAATGAAACCTGCAATCCTGTAAGCGTTTGGGCTGATTTGATCTCAAAATCATTAAAATGCAACTCGGCAAAAGTTCTGAACCGGAGGTCACACAAAGAGCTGCAATGTTGGATGTTTGCATTAAGGGAAATGAGTGTGGATTATATTAAGACAGTGCCAGCCTGAAGTGGTCATATAGCCTCAATGAGAACAGCAGTATCCAAACATGTAAGCATTTCTTAATCTACTGGACACTCTGCATCCTAAGATCATTTGACCAGCAGCTGGCTCTGTGGTCCTAACAATTAGATTGAGAAAATGTATGTAACTGTATTTGTGTTGAGGAATTGTTCCAAAACTGCTTGTTTTGTTTTCTTTTCAAACCCTGTTGCCTTCTGTTTACTTTTTAAAAAGTAAAGTTATTTTAGTTATAAAAAAATATTTTTCTGTCATTGATCTCTCGTGCACAAAAGGACATACCCTGGGCAGCTGTGCTGCAAATCTGAAGGAGAAACCGGAAATGTTGTAAATACTCAGCCTATTGAGCAGCACCTGAGAAAGGCAGGCTAATGTCTGAGGTCAGACCGGATCACCCACCAACTGAAACCTTAATCAGAGCTGCTGTGGATTTCCAGCATGTTCCATGTTTACTAACTGTCATAAGTGGCTTAGTTAGCCCCATAACAGTTACAGGAAACTTTCAATTAACCAGCCCCTAAATAACCGGAACGCTCTATCCACCGGCAAAATTCAGGAGTCGGTTCAGGTAACTTTTTTTACTCCATTTGTTGCTGTGCAAGGGTGTAACTGAAGCTGTTGCTAAGCTACAGAGGCGCTTGCAACTTGTGCCGATTGTTTTGAAGCTGTTGCAGGGTTTGTTGCTTTATATGGAGCTCTGAGCTCTGTCTCTTTAGATATAAAGGCCAGCATTCCATTAGCCTTTTAAATTAGTTTTCTGGTCCTGTCCATGACATTTTAATGATCTATGTACCTGGGCCCCCAAGTCTCCTTGGACCTCCACTTTTTCTAGCTTTTCACTATTTAGAAAGTACCCTGATCATCCTGTTTAGGTCCAAAGTGGATGACTTCACACTTAACTACACTGAAATCCATTTGTCACACTTTTGCCTATTCACTTAATATCTTTGTAATTTTATGCTTCCATCTACACTGCTGTGATCAGTTATTTTCTCTAGGTGGGCTTCACATGGTTCTGGTTCTCAGTGGTTAGCTATGCATTTTATTTCCTCCCATCATTTTTATGATAATTGTGCATGGGAGGAATAGACACACACAGACTATATTGGTGAGCAGCTGTTCTTCCCCGGTTCAGAGATGTTTTAAATGTGCTTTCCCCCCCACACTGCACACATCATATTGGGCCAGATCTGTTCCGTCCGTGTAATAAGAAAAGGACTGCAGAGAACGGTACAACAGGTGTTTACTCAACGTGGTTCAAACTACAACAACAGATTACTACTCAGCATTATATACAGGTGTGGTCACTGCCGGTACTACAGTATACATGAGCTGTAGAAAGTAGTTCCTCCCCTTTTAGATTAACAGTACCATAACACTCAATTAATTAGTTTGATATTTAATTGTTAAATAACACTTAACATGCAACATTAGCTGAAAATAGTCTCTTTATAAATTGAGGCTTCCTGATCCTTTCTGGATAGTGTCTTGCTCTTGGTGCGGAGGCGATTCTGGCCCCCTGTCGTCGGTTGGTTCATCAGCTTCCGATGGTACCTGTACGTATGGGCGAGGCATGGGGTTGACTCGTTCCTGTGACTCGAGGATCTGGTCAGCATGGTGTCTCACAATGCTCTCCACTGTGTACATTAGTGGCCCCTGCCGTGTGCATATCGTTCCTGGTTGCCATTTCTCTGTTCGGTAGTCGCGGGCCAAAACTGGTTGCCCTACATTGAAGCTCCTTGTCGGCTTCTCATGGATGTGCTGGCATTGCTTACTCTCAACATCTCCTTGTACATTTGGTCTGAGCAAATCCAGACGAGATCTCAACCTTCGGTTAAAGAATATCATGGCCGGGGCCTGGTTGGTGACTGCATGTGTCGCATTTCTGTAGGCTAACAGGAAATTGTCCACCTTATGCTGCAGTGGAATGTCATCATCGCACATGGCCTTTACTGCTTTTTTAAAGGTTTGTACGAACCTCTCAGCCAATCCATTTGTGGCTGGATGATATGGGGCGGATGTGTAATGCCTTACCCCATTCCTCTTCGAACACAAACTGTGGTCCGTTATCAGAGCAAATCTGCTCTGGCAAGCCGTTCCTGGCAAAAATGGTCCGTAGGACTGCAATAGTTTTCTCTGTGGTGGTGGAGGACATTTTGATCACCTCAGGCCATTTCGCGTGCGCATCCACGGCTATTAAAAACATTGAGTCCATGAATGGACCAGCAAAATCAATATGCACCCATTGCCATGGAGATGAGGGGCATGTGGTGGTGCATTTTGGACCTTCTGGCATCCTGAGCAGCTCTTTGTCAGGTCCTCGATTTGCTGATCGATCCCCGGCCACCACACAAGCCCTAGCAAGGCTTTTCATTTTCACCCCTCCCAGATCGTGAAGCTCATTGAGCACTCTCTCCCTTAACTTGGGTGGAATTACCACTCAGGATCCACACATCAAGGTCCCCTGGCATACTGACAGCTGTTCTCTTCTGGATGAGAATGCTGGCAACAGTGAGTCGCCATGTGCTAGCCATCCCCTCACCATCAAATTATATACCCGAGACAGTGTCTGGTCATTTCAGGTCTCCTTCTCTATACCAGCGTTAGTTACTAGCAAGCATTCAATTATAGTCGGATTAAAGATGGAGACAAGTGGTTGGTGGTCAGTCAGCAAGGTGAACTTCTGCCCGTGCAGATAGTGATTGAACTTTTTCACTCCCCACACTAGGCTGAGGGCCTCCCTGTCAATCTGGGCATAGTTACGCTCGGCTGAGGTTAGTGACCGAGGTGCAAAGGCTACTGGCCTCTCCGAGCCGTCCGGGAATTTGTGCAACAGCACCGCTCCAATGCCATAGGGTGATGCATCACACGCCAACCGAATTGGTGGTGCTGGGTTGAAATGAGCCAACACCTCTTTTGATGTGATCAATGCTTTGCT
Organism: Somniosus microcephalus; assembly: GCF_052327205.1. Classification (NCBI taxonomy): domain Eukaryota; kingdom Metazoa; phylum Chordata; class Chondrichthyes; order Squaliformes; family Somniosidae; genus Somniosus; species Somniosus microcephalus. The sequence continues at coordinate 155,264,387 of NC_140990.1, read as the reverse complement.
CTTCTGGAAAGCTCGTTTACATTCGTCACTCCACTTCCATGGTACCCCCGTTTGCAGTAGGGTGTTCAGTGGGTGTAGTACAGTAGACAAATTCGGCAAGAACTTTTGATAGTTCACCAGCCCGAGGAACGACCTCAGTTATGACACATTTTCCGGTGCTGGAGCCTTGTCTACTGCCTCAATCTTTTCAGGGGACTTATGTAACCCCTCTTTATCAATAACGTGGCCACAATAAGAGATCTGCTTCTGGAAAAACTCGCATTTGTGGCGATTAGCTCGGAGCCCATATTCCTTCAATCTAGTGAGCACCTGCTCCAGGTTGGCGAGGTGATCACTGTCATTTTCACCCGTGACCAGGATGTCGTCCAAATAACACTGGGTCCCTGGAATCCCTTGCAGGACTTGTTCCGTTGCCCTTTGCCAAATAGCCGGAGCTGATGCTACCCCAAACACCAGCCCGTTGTATTGGTAGAGACCTTTATGAGTGTTGATCGTGAGGTACTGTTTCGAGGCTTCTTCTACCACCATTTGCAGGTACGCCTGGGCCAGATCAATCTTAGTGAAGCGTTTCCCTCCAGATAGCGAGGTGAAAATTGTACAGTGTGAAGGACTGGTTTCACTGTCACCTTAAAGTCCCCACAGATGCGAACCTTCCTTGGTTCCCCAGGCGTATTACTCAACGACCTCTTCATTACAGGAACAATGGGTGTAGCCCACTCGCTCCAGTCCACTTTGAACAGTACTCCTGAACGTTCCAAACCTTCCAGCTCTGCTTCGACGGCTGGGCGGATCGCATAAGGTACCGGGTCTGGCCTTAAAAAACTTAGGGCTTACATTTTCCTCTCTTTTGATCGTCGCTGTTATGCCTTTTAGTGTTCCGAGTCCCTGCTGGAACACTTCTTGTGCGTCAGTTAGCATTTTTGACAGTCGTCCAGGTGTGACGTCGTCATCCTTTTTGGCATCTACAGTCAGTGCTTGTACGGAATGCCAATCTAGCTGTATCTTCCGGATCTATTCACGTCCTAGTAGTGGTGGTCCTCCATCTGGCAATACATATAGGTCCATTTTTGGTGTTTCCTTGCTGTTATATATAACGTTCACCCTTATTTTTCCTTTGAGGTAGACTTTTTGCCCCGTGTACGTCTTCAAGACAATCTTTGTATCTCTCAAGGGTATATGTGAGAATAGCCGCTTGTAGTCCCTTTGGTTTATGACTGTTAGGGCTGATCCTGTGTCCAATTCCATTTTCACTTGGACTCCTGCTATCTTGAGCGTGACCCAGATAGTTTGGTGATCCTCCGTTTTGATCACATTATGTAGTTTCAGACAACCCAGCTCCTTGCTTCCGGAGTCTGTATCACTCTTCTGTTCGTCTGAACTACTCTCCGTCACCTTATGTACCTTCTTGTACTTCTGTGGAGATTTCTTGCTGCTGGTTTTCTTTCCTGACCTGCAGACTCTTGCTATGTGTCCTACTTTTCCACACTGTCTGCACACTTTGTCCTTGAACCAGCAATCATTATGGTCGTGTGTTGTTCTGCCGCAGCGATAGCACTTCACTGTTCCGTATGACGTTTCATTTGTGCCATATACTTGCGGTCTCCGTTGTATCTCTGCAGTGCCCCGTGCTGCTGCTTCGTGTGATACTGCAATGCTGAAAGCCTTGTCCAGCGTAAGATCCTTTTCTGATAGAAGCCGTTTCTGGGTTCCTTCACTTTGAAGCCCACACACAAACTTGTCCCTTAAAGTATCTGCTAGTCCCGTTCCAAACTGGCAGTGTTTCGATAGCTTGCGCAGTTCCGTTAAATACTCAGCATTACTTTCGTCTTTATGCTGGTTCCTTTTGTGAAACTTAAACCCCACACCGCTGCTGATAGCAGAAAGATTTAAGTGGTCCTGTAGGATTGACACGGTTTTCAAAATCCTTTTCTGGCTTCTCTGGGATTACTCGGTTTCGTAGTAAGCCATACGTTTTTGCACCCATTGAATTCAACAATACCAGCGCTTTCTTGTCATCTGGCACTTCATTCGCCTTGCAGTATACTTCTATGCGTTCGACATATGTCGTCCAATCTTCGACTTCATTGTCGAACGCTGTGATACTGCCACTCTTCGGCATTTTTGGGTGTGGTTAGACTGGCGTCTCCCGCGCTTTCCTTTCTTCCCCGCTGCAGCTTAAAATGGAGTCTCCCGCGCTGCTGCCAACGGCGGTCCTCGTGGCAAATGGCGACGCCCTGTGGGTTTCATGCGCTGCTCTCTGCTGTTAAGTCTGTGTTCTAGTTGTAATTACTAACAGACTACAAAATTAAAGTTCAACAGGTCTTTACTGGTTGGAGGTCAGGACTATACTAAATACAATATTACAACACAGTGCTTATATACCGGTGGTCACCACCGGCATTACGTATACAGCAGCCAGAGAAAGTAGTACATCTCTTAAGGTGGAACAGGTTACATACACCACAATCCTCCCTTTTTAGCTTAACAGTCATATCCCCATTTAACATAACATAATAACATATATAACTTCAGGTATAAACAGTTCAAAGGTTCAGTCTCTCAGGAGGCCTTCTGATTCGGTTTGGATAACGCCTTTCAGTGGTCTCTGATTCCTGTTGCTGAGGTGACTCCTCTAGTTGGTCTCCCATGCATTGGGTATCATCATCATCAGGTACATTCCCTGCCGAGGTAGATGCTTCAGGTTCATTAACGTCTTCCACAGTTGTCTCTGTCGCAACCATGGGTTCGACCCTTGCTCTCGATTCTACCAGTTGATCCGCATGACGCCTTATCACATTATTACCAATATCTACTGTGTACATCAGAGGTCCTTGTCTGGCCCGAATTGTTCCGGACTGCCATTTTTCGTTTCCATAGCCCCTTGCCAACACTGGTTGTCCGACTTCGAAACTTCGAGTGGTCTTGTTATTAATATGCCGGAACTGTTTGTTTTCCACTTCCCTCCGCACATTTGGTTTTAACAAGTCCAACCTGGACCGCAACCTCCTGTTATAAAACATCATGGCAGGACTTTGGTTAGTCACTGCATGAGCGGCGTTTCGATATGCCATTAGGAAATTGTCCACCTTGTGCTGTAGCGGAATCTGATCATCGTTCATGGCCTTTATTGCCTTTTTGAATGTTTGGACAAATCTCTCGGCCAACCCGTTTGTCGCCGGATGATATGGGGCAGAGGTATAATGTTTCACCCCATTCTTCTTTAAGAATTTTTGGAATTCTTCCGACACGAACTGTGGTCCGTTGTCCGAACAGATCTGTTCTGGCAATCCGTTCCTTGCGAATACTGTTCTTAACACCGCAATTGTCTTTTCTGAAGTAGTGGTATTCATCTTGATCACTTCTGGCCATTTGGAATGTGCGTCCACCGCAATTAGGAACATGGAGTCCATGAATGGACCAGCAAAGTCAATATGTACGCGTTGCCATGGGGCTGAAGGCCATTCCCATGGGTGTAGTGGTGCGATCAGAGGTGCATTTTGCACTTTTTGGCACCCAGCGCAGCTTTTCGTCAACTCCTCTATCTGTTGGTCAATACCCGGCCACCATACATAAGCCCTAGCAAGACTTTTCATCTTAACTCCCCCCAGATGACCTTCATGCAGTTCTTTTAGAACTCTTTCCCTTAACTTGGGAGGAATAATCACTCTTGTCCCGTACATCAAAGTACCATGGCAGACGGACAGCTGGTCTCGCCTTGCCGAGAATGCCGGTAACAGAGGATCACCATGTGTTGGCCATCCTTTCACCGTCACCTCGTAGACTCTGGACAGTGTCGGGTCGTTCCTGGTTTCTCTTTCAATACTTGCATTGGTGACTGGTAACACTCGATGATGGTCGAATGAAATAACTCAACAGGGTCAACTTTCGTCGTTTCTTCTTCTTCAGGTAGTGGCAGGCGCGACAGCCCATCAGCATTGCCATGCTGCTTCGTACCTTTGAATTCTATTTGATATTGATGTGCCCCTAGGAAAAGGGACCATCTCTGGAGACGCTGTGCTGTCATCACTGAAACACCCTTCTTAGGGTTAAAAATGGATACCAACGGCTGATGGTCTGTCAGAAGTGTGAATTTTTGGCCCTGCAGGTAATGATTAAACTTCTTCACTCCCCATACAAGGCTGAGAGCCTCCCTATCGATCTGCGCATAGTTGCGCTCAGCGGAGGTCAATGATCTGGATGCAAACGCGACTGGCCTTTCCGTGCCATTTGGCAACTTGTGTGAGAGTACTGCCCCAATACCATATGGAGAAGCATCACAAGCCAACCGAATAGGCAGTGTCGGGTTGAAGTGAGCCAACACTTCCTCTGAGGTGATCAATTCTTTGCTTTTGCGAAATGCCTTCTTACAGTTTTCGCTCCATTCCCATGGTACCCCCTTCTGTAAAAGAGCGTTTAGCGGGTGCAGTACCGTGGATAGATTTGGTAGAAATTTATGGTAATAGTTAATCCTAGAAACGACCTCAACTGAGAGACATTATCCGGAGCGGGAGCCTTTACAACTGCCTCTATCTTGTCAGGAGACTTATGAAGCCCCTCCCGGTCAATGACATGACCACAGTACGAGATCCGCTTCTGGAAGAACTCGCATTTCTGCCGATTAACTCTAAATCCATGCTCTTTCAGTCTGTTGAGCACTAGTTCCAAGTTTGCGAGGTGTTCTTCATCACCTGTAATCAGAATATCGTCCAGGTAACATTGTGTGCCTGGAATTCCCTGTAATACCTGCTCCATGGCCCTCTGCCAAATTGCTGGAGCCGATGCCACTCCAAAAACCAGCCTATTGTACCGGTACAAACCTCGATGCGTGTTGATCGTGAGGTATTGGCGTGACTCTTCTTCAACCTCCATCTGCAAGTACGCCTGCGCCAGGTCTATCTTGGTGAAGTGTTTCCCTCCAGACAACGAAGCAAAAATATCCTCAATCCGCGGAAGCGGATACTGCACCGTGTGAAGCACCGGATTAACGGTGATTTTGAAATCTCCACAGATGCGAACCTTCCCTGGTTCTCCTGGCTTGTTGCTCGAAGGACGTTTCATAACGGGAACAATGGGCGTAGCCCACTCACTCCACTCTACTTTAGACAGTACACCTGAACGTTCTAGCGCTTCCAGTTCCGCTTCTACAGTAGGTCGTATTGCATAGGGTACCGGTCTGGCTTTAAAAAATTTTGGGTGTGCATGTTCATCAATCTTGATGTTTGCCGTAATTCCTCTCAGTGTTCCCAGTCCCTGCTGGAACACCTCTTTAGCATCATCCAATATCTTGGACAATCGTTTAGGTTTGACATCTGTTTCCCCGGAATCTACCGTTAGTGCCTTCAAGGAGTGCCAGTCCATATTCATTTTCCTAATCCACTCCCGTCCCAGTAGTGGTGGACCTCCTTCAGGTAGCACATATAAGTCCATTACTTGGCTTTCTTCGCCCTTGTGGACCACATTTACCTGTATCTTTCCGATGGGGTACACTCTTTGCCCCGTGTATGTTTTCAATATAATCTCCGTATCCCGTAGGGGAATATGTTGGAATAACCTTTTGTAATCTTTCTTATTCATGACCGTCAATGCCGATCCAGTGTCCAATTCCATCTTTACTTGGACTCCTGCTATCTGAAGGGTGACCCAAATTGTCTGGAGATCTGCATCCTTACCAACGTTGTGTACTCTTAAGCTACCCAGTTCATTACTGCTAGCGTCTGAATCTGACTTCTGTTCGGTCGAACTGTTCTTTGTCACCTTGTGTACCTTTATGTATTTTCCTTGCGGTGACTTTTTGTTGCTGGTCTTCTTTCCTGACCGGCATACTTTAGCTATGTGGCCAAGCCTGCCACACGTTCTGCATTCTTGGTTTTTAAACCAACACTGGTTCTGATCGTGCGTTGTCTTTCCGCAACGATAACATTTTACAGTACTCAAACCCAATTTATTTGTACTGAGTTCCGGTGACCGTAGCTGCATTACTGCCGTGCCTCTCGCTGCGGCTTCGTGTGCTGCTGCCATAGTGACCGCTTTCTCAAGCGTCAGCTCATTCTCCTCGCAGTCGCTTTTGTGTATCTTCTTTTAATAAACCACACACAAATTTATCTCGTAGCGCCTCTGTCAGTCTTGTTCCAAACTGACAGTACTTTGCTAGCTTACGCAATTCCATTAAATATTCAGCATTGCTTTCATCCTTCAGCTGCCTTCTGCTGTAAAATTTAAATCGTTCCGCTAGCATCAGCGGCGTGGGGTTTAGATGATTTTTCAGGACAGTAACAATCTCCTCGAACGTCTTATCCGCCGGTTCATCTGGTGATAAAAGGTGTTTCAATTGCCCGTATGTCTTCGCACCCATTAAGTTTAATAATGTTAGTGCTTTCTCTTCATCTGGGATTTTATTTGCTTTACAATAATTTTGTATGCGTTCTACATACATGGCCCAATCTTTGATGTCGCTATCAAAGGTATTAATGTTCCCATGTTTAGGCATCGTTGCAATTTATTTTTATTTTTATCCAAGATGGCGGCTTCCCGCTCTTGTCTTCGTCCTCCGCCTACAAAATGGCGGTCTTCACCCGTCCCCCGACGCTGTCTCCGCTTCACCGCGGCTCTCGCGCCTTCAGTTGCCCCAGACGCTGCGCCTTTTTAGCCCGAATGCGGCCCGGCCCGGCCCTTATCACCAGCCGTGATCGATGTCCCCGCGCTGCGCCTTTCGGCCCGAATGCGGCCCAGCCCTTATCTGCGGTCGCGATCGATCTCACCGCCCTTATTCCTCCGTCTTCCCTCCCCGTCTGTACAGCCAACGCGGTCGACTTTATGGTCGCGTCGCTGCCCGGCTTACCCACCACCGAGGTAGAAAGAAGATAGCTGACAGCCGCTGATGGAGGCTTCGAGTTCAGGATGTCTTCTGCACTCTGGTTTCTCGATGTCTGCCGCGCGACGTGTCTTCCAGCAGGGTGATGAGGGTGGAAGCCTCTCTTCGACGTCCGTTCTGTGGACGAAGCCGCCGTGGATATAAACTGCCGCAGGGTAAGAATCGGACTCGTCGCCACTGTTAAGTCTGTGTGTTCTAGTTGTAATTACTAACACAGACTACAAGATTAAAGTTCAACAGGTCTTTACTGGTTGGAAGTCAGGACTATACTAAATACAATATTACTACACAGTGCTTATATACCGGTGGTCACCACCGGTATTACGTATACAGCAGCCAGAGAAAGTAGTACATCTCTTAAGGTGGAACAGGTTACATACACCACATCTGCGGTCCTCGTGGCAATGGCAGCGCCTCGCGTTTTCCTGCGCGCCTCTCTCCCCCGTTGACGCTGCTTGACCACCGGCTGCTCTCTCCCCCGTTGACGCCGCTCGGTCCTGAACACCGGCTGCGCCCTGTGCGCTCTGCCCTCTCTCTCTCCCCCGTCGACGCTGCTCAGCCTTTTTCTGTGCCGCTTGGTCGGGCTCTAGCCCGTTGCTGTCCGGGAAGGGTCTGCGCAGTACCTGTTGCCAGCCTGTTTCGCTGGACCACCGTGACTGGAAAGCCAAGCCTGGCTCTCGACAGCCTCCCCTGCGATGCTCAAATCTCCGCTGGATGACTGGGCGGTTGCCCGTGGTCGACGCCCGTGCTTCTGGACTCGACCTTCTTCCATTGTTCTCCAGGAGCGAATCCCTGGGAGGTGATGCAGAGTAGCAGGTAGGTTCGAACTTGTTCGTCGCCACTGTTACGTCCGTGTAATAATAAGAAAAGGACTGCAGAGAACGGAACAGGTGTTTACTCAACGTGGTTCAAACTGCAACTGAAACAGATTACTACTCAGCGTTATATATAGGTGTGGTCACTGCCGGTACTACAGTATACATGAGCTGTAGAAAGTAGTTCCCCCCCCTTAAAAGGTACATACAAGATCCTCCTAGGATCAGTTCCCTTTCTGCACCCACGAAAGGGGGAGTTAATGGCAGATTCCTGCTTTCCCTTCTGCAGCTGTCATGAAGCCAGACAACATGCCATTTCTCTAGGAACACATACAAGCAGGTGTAACCCATTCAAGCAGATCAAGGTGATCCGTACCTCGACTCACTTACCAGCCGTTGCATGATAGCCCTTACCCAGCAAAAATCTATTGATCCTTAACAATCAGATGTCACTATTAATTTCACACTTGGATTTTGTTTTTGTTTTTCTGCAAGAGTTCTTTGAATTGAGATCAGTTTTTATTTCAAAGTAGAAACATCATTTTAACAAAGTGTTACTGCTGAGTTAGCTCAAGGGCAGGATTATGGTGAGGGGATCATTGACAAAATAACACTCCACTTTTGGTGCTTAAAAATTCTATCAAGGGTGACCAGCTCAGAACTATGCAAAAACCATATCAATCTTTACACTTCTGGGCTTCAACTGGCTAAACAGTCAGCTTTCACAGTACAGGCCCCATTTCCCCAATGGACTGTGAAAGCGCAGACAAGCCAAATAAAAAGGCAAATTAACAATTTCAAATTAAGATTTTAAAAATGTAGGGGAAAAAATTCAGTTGCTTTGCACCTCCCGTTAGCGCCCTCGGGTGTGGCGCCACCAACGCTTCCCCATGAAATTCAGCGGGAGGTTTGCAGCGGCCGTAACGGTTAGCGCCCCACCGCCGGTGATGATGTCATCGCTGTGCGTCGCGCCCCGGTTTACCGCTGGACACCATGTCCGATGGGGTCAGGGGGGTTTACCTGCGGCCGGGGCGGCGCTAATTAAAGGCGAGGGGCCGGGCGGCCATTTTTGTTGCTGGCCGCCTGCCATCACCTGTCCCCGGCCTCCTCAGCAGCCCCAGCCCGCCCCACCGCCGGGGGGGGGGGGGGGGGGGGCGGGGCGGGGGGGCTTTTAAGCACAAAAGATCCAGTGATTGATAGATCTTTCGTTTGACATGGCAAGCAATGCCGCTGGTCCTCTGCTGACCACAGTCCTATCAGTACCAGAAAACATCATCTTTATGCTGTGCAATGTGGACAGACTATGATCCATGTGCACACAGCAACATGCTTACTCATTCTTTTCCAAGATTGCAAAACTGGGATTCCTTACTTCCACCAGTCATGCAACAGACTGTTAAAACCCAACCTTGACTAAGGCTGATGATTTAGCATATGTTAAAGTTTTAGACATTTTAATCTTTCTACATCAAGGGATATAGAAAGGTACTGCATTAACCCTGGGGAACCAATCTCACATCTCTAGATGTGTTGGGAGTAGTTCCAGTTAAAGTTAGCACTCCATTATCAGTATTTAAAATATGGCACTCAAAATATTTGTGTTACATTGAATTTGTATCCCTAATAAAACGCAGATGTCACCAATAATAACTTCATACCTAACATTTGTGCTATACAAAGGTTCCACATTTGATTCCTGCTTTGTGCCCAGTGAACTGATCACAGCTGGGGCACTACAGAATTCATGGGTTAAGGATAACGGGAATGGGTGCTGTGATATCAACGCTCATCACCTAGCCTCACACATGACTGGTGACTTTGGCAAATACCAGAACGCCTGTGGCCCAGTGAGGAGCTAATGCCTTGAGCAGGGAAGTATTGGTGAAAGTTCTACCTTGCTGGAAAACTGCCTCACTTAAGGAGAGTTTGATCAGTTCTTTACAAAAGTGATGAAAGATTAAGTGAGGTGGTGCTGGGGCCGCAACACCTAACTTTTTAGTTGAGATATAAAAAGGAAAAATACCTACCCCAGTTCCTAGCACAAACCCATAGTTAAATCCAAAACTAGGGTCTTCAATCTAAACAAAGCAAACTACGTAGGAATGAGGGGGTGAGTTGGCTAAAGTAGATTGGGAAACTACATTAAAAGGTATGCTGGTAGACAAGCAATGGTTAAGTTTTTAAAGAATTAATAATTTACAACAAATATACATTCTTTTAAGGCACAAGAATCCTACAGGTAAAGCAGTTCAACCGTGGCTAACAAGAGAAGTTAAAGATAGTATTAGATCAAAGGAAGGCACAAAAAACATTCTGGAAATAATGGGGAACCAAGGGTCTAGAGAGAATGAGGAATGTAAAGAAATCAGTCTAAGTAAAGACATAGTACTAGAGAAATTAATGGGACTAAGTGGTGACAAATCCCCTGGACCCGACGACTTGCATCCTAGGGTTTTAAAAAAGAGGTAACTGCAGAGATAGTGGATGCATTGGTATTAATTGTTATATTAATCTTCCAGAATTCCCTAGATTCTGGAACAGTCCCCAAGGTTTGGAAGGTAGAAACATAACCCCGCTATTTAAGAAAGGAGTAAGAGAAAAAACGGGGAACTATAGGCCAATTAGCCTGACATCAGTAGTAGGCAAAATGCTAGAATCTATTATTAGGGACGTGGTAACAGGGCACTTAAAAAATCATATGATTAGGCAATAGACTGGTTCCTGGGACGAGGTGATTGTCCTATGAGGAGAGATTGAGTAGACTAGGCCTATATTCCCTAGAGTTCAGAAGAATGAGAGGTGATCTCATTGAAACATATAAAATTCTTAAGGGGCTTGATAGGGTTAATGCAGAGAAAATGTTTCCCTGGCTGGGGAATCTAGAACATGGGGGCCACAGTCTCACAATAAGGGGTCGGCCATTTAGGACTGAGATGAGGAGAAATTTCTTCACTCAAAGGGTCGTGAATCTTTGTAATTATCTAGCCCAGAGAGCTGTAGATACTCAGTCGTTGAGTATATTCAAGACAGAGATTGTTTAATTTTTGGGAACTAAGGGATATGGGATTAGTGCAGGAAGGTGGAGTTGAGGTGTAAGATCAGCCATGATCTTGTTGAATGGCTCGAAGGGCCAAATGGTCTACTCCAGCTCCTATTATGTTCTTATATAAACTTACTGGAGCTTAATGAACAACATTAGTTAATATACTTCACACAAATACTTCCACATTGTAATATGTGCCAGAGATACATCTTTATTCAAACCAGAAAAGGCACTGAAAGATGAGAGTTTCAGCCACAGAAAGTGATGTTATTAAATATTTGCAGAGTACCGTGCCAACAATGATCTGAACTTCCACACTGTTTGTTTGTTGCAAAAACGATATTAGTTTAATACCCAGCAGCAGCAGAGTTGTCGAGAGTAAACCTAGAGTTGCATCATTAACATTTCACCTGTCCAGACAGCGCTTCTGAATAGCTTCCACACAAACATTTCGGAGCAGGTTCATCACAGATCTCGGATCATCACTCTTCATGACTGCGCTGCCAGACACGATCATGTTTGCTCCAGCCTGAAAGAATTTCAGGTTTAATATCACACAACAAAGTCAATGTTTGTGAAGCTCTACACTTCCTGTTGATAAATCTGCATTCTGCCGTTTGTTGAACACCAGTAAAAATCACCGTGACACCAAATATCCCTAGATTATAATATGTCTTTATAATCAATATATGAAGGTACTGTACTTTAGAAATGAGCACTGAAGGACTTGTACCTCCCGTCAGGTATGGGTGTGTAACTTAAGTAACTTCAAGCTGTGTCTTATTAAAATGCAAGTGTATAATTGTTAAAAGAAAATAAAAGGGAAGGAAGGATGTCCCAAAACACTCCACAAAGTACCTTTGAAGTGTAGTCACTGTTGTAATGAAGGAAATTTGGCAGCCGATTTGTGCACAGCAAGCTCCCACAAACAGCAATGAGATACACAACACAATCTGTTTTAGTTATGCTGGTTGAGGGATAAATCTTGGTCACTGGACTGGAAGAACTCCCTGCCCTTCGCTGAATAGTGCTATGGAACCTTTTACAGCCAGCTGAGGGCAGAGTCTCTCGGTTTAACTTCTCAACCATCCTGAAAGTATCCAATTTTGTGTTTTAAATAAAACCAGCATGTCTTGAATTGAAAGTGTAAAGATTTTGTACAGAACTAGAGAGCGTAAAAGGTGCACGTCAAAGCAAAGCTCCCCTGACGTTGCAGTGTGGAAAGGCTCTTCATGAGCGAGCAGAGAGCCATGCAGACTAGAAGCTTCCAGAGTCAATTCTTGCTCTGTGCAGTGTTAGCTGATCTAGCCAGGGCAGCAGTTCAGGTACTACAAATGGCAGAGTGCTCCTGGGCTAGGGAGAACAATCACCCTGCTCCCAATTACTACCCAGTGATTCACTGCGGTAAAATGCATCTGTGTATGTTGGATGCAGACAGGAGCAGTATTATCTGGTTCCCCTCATAGCCTGCTGACATTCACCTTCTAGGCTCACACATTAAGATTTAAAGAGCGAGGCATCAGACAGCTGCCGACACCCATAGAACTATATACCAGCAAGGTTAGCACCTTCAGGAGAGGACAAGAAAACAAGGGAGCCAATCTGGTGCTACATCCATGTCCAGATACTCAGCCTGTGTTCTAGGTGAAGGATGGCATTGAGAAAATGTCACAGATGGCCAGTGGGCTTGTAAAAAGGGGGACAAAGGAATTTGATCCTGTTGAAGCAATTATACACAGATTCTGTGCTAGATTTCATTTGTGTTAGGGTGAAATACCTCTGCACATTTATGAATAGTGTCCAGTCCCACACCTCCATCAACTTCAATATCCAGAGAAGGAAACTGTGTCCTCAACCAGTGGACCTAAAACAAAAGTTAATCAAGTTGCTTTCTGTTTCAAAACTCTTCCACAAATTGACAATCAATAGGGGGGGGAAACATTCCAGCCAAGGTGTCCCACAGTTAAATGGAAACAGACCTGTAACTGGTATACCAAGATATTCTACACCTGCATGGGGATAGAAAAGAATGCAAAGAATTACACTGCAATTGATTAATTTAAGCAGAACTGTGCTGCTGCACCCAATACAGTAGAACAAACCTGTCCCAGGAAGAGCTATCTTATCACTGCTTTGCACATTAAACCAATTTCTTCATTGATCAAACAGTGCAGCAGGCCACAAAATACAAAAATAGTTTAAAAAGCATATCAAAATGGAAGTTTTACCTTTGACATCATATCACCCATGAATTTCTGACCTCCAAACCCAGGCTCGACAGTCATCACGAGGGCCATGTCGATCTGATTTGCCCATGGAGCCAAGTCTTCTACAGTTGTTCCTGGTTTAATTGCCAGCCCCACCTGAAGAGGAAGAATACAATGTACTACATTACCAGTATGATTGTCACATGATGCAGATCTCTGCCCTTTACATCAGGTTTTGAAACCTCACTCAGCTATTAATGTGTCCATTCAGCAGTCAAGTAAAGGAAAGCTTGTAGAACTAGGAAGCACACAGAGTTAGAACAAGCCCTTTCACTGTTGGGAGCTGACAGCGACACCACCCACACTGATAGGATGGGTTTCCTCTGACAGATATAGGGTCTAAATTTGGGCATTTTCAAAACAGTTCCTGGGGGACAGGAAACATTTGACTGTATAAAACTGTCCAAAATTCTGTTTCATTTGGGTTTAAATAAATTCCAAATATGTTTTTATATAAACCATTTTTTCTGCTCAAAGTGAAGTACACAGTTAATACAAGCCAATGGAAGGCTTTCTCCTTTAAGGCATCCAGCACCATCTTCAGCCACTCCCAGGTCAGGTACAGCAGTTAAATGTAGAATAAAGCTTAGTACCAAACTAGAGGCAGTTTGCAGGCTCATGTCCACTAGAAAATGGCCTGAGATCAGCAAAATTCATTTCACATTGGATCTTTACAACTAGCTAAGACTTTTCACCCATCAAGGTGCAGCTCCATGTCCCAGAAGTGAAAGGCCAATATCTAACCTAGAATTACATAGAAACTTCCAGCACAGAAGGAGGCCATTCGGCCCGTCGTGCCTGTGCTGGCTCATTGAAAGATCAGTCGTGCTTAGTCCCACACCCCCGCTTTTTGTCCGTAACCCTGTAAGTTCCTCATCCTCCAGTACCCGTCCAATTCCCTTTTAAAATTATGGAATCAGCTTCCTCCACCTTTTCAGGTCGAGCGTTCCAGATCCCAACAACTCTTGGAAAAAATTCTCATCTCTCTAGATCTTTTGCCAATGATTTTGAATCTGTGACCTCTAGTTATTGACCCACTATCCAGAGGGAATAGTTTTTCTCTCTCTCCTCGATCAAAACCTCTCCATCTTGAAAACCTCCATTAGGTCACCTCTTAACCTTCTCTGTTCCAAGGAGAAGAGTCATAACTTTTCCAACCTCTTGTCATCCCATAACTGAAGTCCCTCATCCCTGGTAACATCCTGGTAAACTGCCTCTGTACCCTCCAAGGCCTTTACACTTTTCCTGAAGTGTGGTGCCCAGAATTGTCCACAACACTCTAGATGAGGCCTAACCAGGTGATTTATAAAGTTCTAGCATGATCTCTTTGCTTTTATATTCTATTCCTCTGTTTATAAACCCAAGTAACCCACATGCTTTATTAACCACCTTATCAAGTTGCCCTGCCACCTTTAAGGATTTGTGTATATGGGACACCAAGGTCTCTCTGCTCATCTACACTTTTCAAAATCGTGCCATTTACAGTATACTGTCTTTCCATATTAGTCCTCCCAAAGTGCATCACTTCACACTTCTCCGTATTGAACTCCATCGGCCATGCTTCTGGCCATTTCACCATCCTGTCTGTCATGCTGAAGACTATAACTATCCTCATCATGATCTACTACTTTGCCAAGTTTTGTATCGTCTGCAAACTTTATAATGCTGCTGCCTACACCCAAGTCTAGGTCTACATAGGATATGATATACAGCTCAGAAACAGGCCATTTGGCCCAACCAGTCCATGCCAGCGTTTATGCTCCACTCGAGCCTCCTCCAGTCTTTCCTCATCTAACTCTATCAGCATAACCCTCTATTCCCTTCTCCCTCATATGCTTATCTAGTCTCCCCTTAAATGCATCTATACTATTCGCTTCACCACTCCCTGTGGTAGCGAGTTCCACATTCTTACTACTCTCTGGGTAAAGAAGTTTCTTCTGAATTTCCTATTTGATTTCTTGGTGACTATCTTATATTGATGGCCTCCAGTTTTGCTCTTCCCCACAAGTGGAAACATTCTGTATCCACTCTATCAAAACCTTTCATAATTTTAAAGACCTCTATTAGGTCACCCCTCAGCCTTTTTTCAAGAGAAAAGAGACCCAGCCTGTTCATCCTTTCCTGATATGTATACCCTCGCATTTCTGGTATAATCCTTGTAAATCTTTTTTTCACCCTCCCCAGTGCCTCTATTTATAATATGGCGACGAGAATTGTACGCAGTACTTGAAGTGTGGTCTAACCAATGTTCAATACAAGTTTAGCATAACTTCTCTACTTTTCAATTCAATCCCTCTAGAAATAAACCCTACTGCTTGGTTTGCTTTTTTTAAATGGCCTTGTTAACCTGTGTCGCTATTTTCAGTGATTTGTGTATTTGTACGCCGAGATCCCCTTTGCTCCTCTACCCCAGATTCTTATTTTCCAAGTAATATGTGACCTCCTTATTTTTCTTACCAACATGTAATACCTCACTGTATTTTAATTAATTTGCCATTTATATGCCCATTCTGCAAGTTTATTAACGTCTTCTTGTAATTTGTTGCAGTCCTCCTCAGTATTGACTATCCAGCCCCCCAAATTTGGTGTTGTCCGCAACTTTAGATTCCAAAGTCTAAATCGTTAGTATAAATTGTGGGAAAATTTGACGACAACAAATTTGACGACGACAAATTTGACAACGACGACAGCAACAGCAACCATTTAAAAGTATATACACAGTAATGCCATATTGCCACCCCACCGTCTCAAATCATGAGACAATCAGACAAGGTTCGATACAGGTCCAACATAACTTCTCTGCTTTTGAATTCTATTCCTCTAGGTATGCGCCCCAGTGCTTTATTTGCACTTTTATGGCTTTTTTAACCTGTGTTCCTACTTTTAATGATTTGTGAATCTATACCCCTAGATCCCTTTGCACCTCTACCCCATTTAGACTCTTATTTTCCAAGTAGGTCACCTCCTTATTCCTCCTAATAAAAAAACCATCTCACACTTATCTATATTGAAATTCATTTGTCATTTACATGCCCATTCTGCAAGTTTGTTTATGGTAGAATTAATTAAAAGCTAATTAATTAGTTCGTCATGTACAAACTCTATTTAATAAAAACTTACTGGTCAGAAATGACTGGGATATAAAAGAACTGCATAATAATGCATTAACACTTCAGAAACGTCACTCAGTCACACGGTTATGCATCAACAAACAATCCAAAAGCCCAAGATGAGCTGAAAGAGGCATATCTATTTGTGCAATTAGTATTAATTTTAACATTTTCAACGTATTAGTCACTATAACAATGGCTGCACAAGCAGCAGGAGCAGCGGTTTTCCTATGGCGCTGACATGCTGGACATCCACATAAGTGATTAGAATATTATTCACAATGCAACCAGACAACCAACAAATATAAAGTGCTGTAGTTCTTTAGTTCACAGTATTAAAAAGAATTGAACAAAATGGGTATCCGTATTTCCAACTTCAAATCACTTCCATTAATAAACATCGTCTTCTTGAACCAGCACACCCCCATGTAACATGTCAGAAATGCAGCACTTATTCACAAGTGCAGAAAAACACATACACAATTTGCGTCACCGAATTAAAAACAAAGCAGGAAAAGCTATGATTTAACAGAAATAAATGTTCATCTTTCTCCCTGGACAGGAGAACCAGTCAGACTGACTTGGAAATGTTTACAGATATGGTGGCGTAAAGATGTTAATTTACGAATTTCGCTTCTAATGTTTTTCTCAAACATTCTCCACGATATGAATCCCTGTTCTTATTACAAAAGGTGTTGAATTATTTTAGGTACTTCGCAATTAATTAACGGGAAACAAACTTCATTGGTACTCTCAATTTTTAATCTCCTATTTCAAACATTTATACCAAATCAAAATTGTACATTTTATCAGTTTAATCAAGTATTTTGTGTCTTTCTCAATAAATAAAGAGTTTCTTCTAAAGTAGCTTCCTGCGATTTTTATACATCATTACATAACACGTGTGTCTATTAACACTCCACTAAATGTTTAAGCGGAAATCTATATTTACATTATTCCTGGGACTTGTTAGGACTATAGAATGACAGACAAAATAAAATGGTTTGTGTTCTTCCCCTTTTTTGGCTCTCTTCCTAAACGTCTTAATGATATATTTTTTAAAGTCAATAAAAGTAATATGTAACTCCTACAAGTCCTCCCCCCTCCTCAACAGCATGGTTGCATGTCTGTGTAAAGCTACTCATTTCACGCAATCATTCAAAATCAAATACAGGAAACTTTGTGCTATCGGGACCGAGCTGCTGCCATTGCCTCAAAACTGCCGTACTCTCCAGAGTTAATGTTGATACGGAGATTCTTATCTCCGTATTTAACAACAAACACTGTTGCTTTGCAACAGCTTCTAAACACTTGGGTGTGGCCCTAAAGCTCTGTAGCTGAAGCTGTTGCTATAGCTACAGACCTTGCACAGCTTGGCTGTTCAAACAAAGCAAAAAAAACAAACAAAAAGAATAAAAAACGGCTGCTGATTTTTGCCGGTGGCTCTAGATTGCCGGATAGCTCACCTCCGGATAGCACAAAGTTTCCTGTATTGAGAAATATAAATTTTAAAACATTTTAAGCATTTCAGAGCCTCTTTAAAAGTGTTTGGACTGCAAGACCTGTTTGAAATTTGTTTAGATGAAAGGAAAATTGATTTTTGTTTCTGTTTCTTCCAAAATCATATTCGAAACTTAGGGGGAAAAAAGTGTTTTTAACACTCATTTTTTGTGAAAAGTTCGTTAAAAATCTTTAAATTCTTTCAAGTCTCGTTGCAGCTTTGACAGAAGTTGTTGCTCTTTCCCTCTTGAATGCTGTAATTAAACATACAACAAAAAAACTCTAATTCATATGGAGCTCAAATAAGAAAGTGAATAAAGCGGTTAAACTTCCTAAGGAGGCGGTGAGGTTATCTAACCCCAGTACGATAGCAAAATACTGCAGATGCTGGAAATCCGAAATAACAACAGAAAATGCTGGAAAAACTCAGCAGGCCAGGCAACATCCGTGGAGAAAAATTAGAGTCAACGTTTCGGGTCAAAACCCTTTATCAAGACTAAAGAGGCACAGGGAATGAAATAGATTAAGAGGCCGGGCTGGGAGAGAACAAAAGAGAAGAGATATTAAGAGGTATTCAAAACGAGACGAGATGGTGATAGGACTAGTGGAGACAAAAGACAGCTCCAGATTAGGTGTGAAATGTTCTGGCAGAATGGGAGACAGCTGCCATGTGGGAGAGAGAAAAAAAAAGGGCAGGGGGGGAAACCAAAACAAAGGTGTGGATAAAAAATAAGTAAAAATGTAATAGGGGCCGAGGTTATGATCTGAAATTGTTGAACTCGATATCGAGTCCGGAAGGCTGTAAAGTGCCTAATCGGAAGATGACGTGCTGTTCCTCGACTTTATGTTGAGCTTCCGTGGAACAATGCAAGAGGCCAAGGACAGTGAGGTCTGAGTGGGAATGGGGCGGTGAATTAAAATGACAGGCGACCGGAAGCTCAGGGTCACCCTTACGGACTGAACGGAGGTGTTCCGCAAAGCGGTCACCCAATCTGCGTTTGGTCTCCCCAATGCAGAGGAGACCACATCGTGAGCAGCGAATACAGTATACTAGATTGCAAGAAGTACAAGTAAATCGCTGTTTCACCTGGAAGGGGTGTTTGGAGCCCTGGACAGTGGGAAGGGGGGAGGTATAAGGGCAGGTGTTACATCTCCTGCGCTTGCACGGGAAGGTGCCAGGCGAAGGGGAAGGGGTGCTCGGGGTGATAGAGGAGTGGACTAGGGTGTCTCGGAGGGAGCGGTCCCTACAGAATGCTGAAAGGGGAGGGGAAGATGCGTTTGGTGGTGGGATCACTTTGGAGGTGGCGGAAATGGCGGAGGATGATCCGTTGAATGTGGAGGCTGGTGGGGTGAAAGGTGAGGACAAGGGGAACCCTATCGTGGTTCCAGGAGGGAGGGGCAGGGGTGAGGGCGGGAGATAGAACGGACACGGTCGAGGGCCTTGTCAACCACGGTAGAGAGGAATCCTCGGTTGAGGAAAAAGGAAGACATGTCGGAAGCACCGGTGTGGAAGGTGGCATCGTCGGAGCAGATGCGGCGGAGACGGAGAAACTGGGAGAATGGAATAGAGTCCTTACAGGAGGCAGGGTGGAAGTGCAGTCCAGGTAGCAGTGGGCTTGTAGTGAATATTGGTCAATAACCTATCCCCAGATATGGAGACGGAGAAGTCGAGGAAGGGAAGGGAAGAGTCAGAGATGGACCATGTGAAGGTGAGGGAAGGGTGGAAATTGGAGGCAAAGTGAATGAAATTGTCTAGTTCAGGGCGAGAGCAGGAAATGGCACCGATAGTCATTAATGTATCGGAAAAAAGAGGTGAGGGAGGTAACCCCAGCCTTGGCAATGAGTTGGGTTCAGTTTTGGAGAAGTTGTTTCCTCTTTTTCTGCTGACGTTCTCTCCATCTCTCACAGACTCTGAGGTACAAACAGGGGCACAAACTTTTTCCCCTCTCATATAACATGATTTAAATAACCCCGATAGACTCTTTCAAAAAGGAGACAACACCGGGCAAAATGCAACTGGAACTTACCATGGGACATTCAGCACTTTTTCCAGCTTTAAACAATTTTCCGAATTTTTACATTTCCCCCCCTCATTTTTGTTTTACCGGGGACCTAAAAATTGTTTGCTTTAGCCTCCTTTCAGTGGTCATTGTACATGTATGGCGTCTCCAGCTGTGTTGATCCAAAGTGCGGCCGCCGCTCAGTCCTCGGGAACGGACGACATGCATGTGCCAGGACCCTCACCCCTCCCTCTTTCACTCTCTCTCGCTCCCCCCCGCCTCCAGTCCCTCGCTCCCCCCCGCCTCCAGTCTCTCGCTCACCCCCCCCCCCCTCCCTCCAGTCTCTCTCTCTCTCTCTCCAGTGTACATAAGAAATAGGAGCAGGAGCAGGCCAATCGGCCCCTCGAGCCTGCTCCGCCATTCAATAAGATCATGGCGGATCTGATCCTAACCGCCAATCTACTATCACAGAACCATCTCCTGTAGACACACAAAATAGGAGCAGGATCAGGCTACACGGCCCCTGGGCCCGCTCCGCTACCCACAGGGCCATGACCGATCCGAACCATGACTCATGTCCAAATTCCTGCCCGTTCCCCATAACCCTTTACTTCTAGGAAACTGTCTATTTCTGTTTTAAATTTATGTAATGATGTAGCTTCTACAGCTTTTTGGGGCAGCATATTCCACGGACCTACCACCCTCTGAGTGAAGTAGTTCCTCCTCATCTCAGTTTTGAAAGAGCAGCCCCTTATTCTAAGACTATGCCCCCTAGTTCTAGTTTCACCCATCATCGGGAACATCCCGCATCCACCCGATCCAACCCCTTCACAATCTTATATGTTTCAATAAGATCGCCTCTCATTCTTCTGAACTCCAATCAGTAGAGTCCCAATCTACTCAACCTCTCCTCATATGTCCATCCCCTCATCCCTGGGATTAACCGAGTGAACCTTCTTTGTACTGACTCGAGAGCAAGTATGTCTTTTCTTAAGTATGGACACCAAAACTGTACGCAGTATTCCAGGTGCGGTCTCACCAATACCTTGTACAACTGAAGCAATACCTCCCTATTTTTATATTCTATCCCCCTAGCAATGAAAGCCAACATTCCATTGGCCTTCTTAATCACTTGCTGCACCTGCATACTAACCTTTTGAGTTTCGTGCACCAGGACCCCCAGATCCCTTTGTACCTCAGTACTTTCCAGTTTCTTGCCATTAAGATAATAACTTGCTCTATGATTTTTCCTGCCAAAGTGCATAACCTCACACTTTCCAGTATTGTATTCCATCTGCCAAATCTCTGCCCACTGTCTATGTCCCCTTGCAGGTTTTTTATGTCCTCCTCACTCACTACTTTCCCTCCCATCTTAGTATCATCTGCAAACTTTGATATGTTACACTCGGTCCCCTCCTCCAAATCGTTAATATAGATTGTAAAGAGTTGGGGACCCAGCACTAGTTACTGATTGCCAGTCTGAGAATGAACCATTTATCCCAACTCTCTATCCTCTATCCATGCCAGAATATTACCCCCATCCCGTGATTTTTTATCTTAAACAATAATCTTTTGTGTGGCACCTTGTCAAATGCCTTTTGGAAGTCTAAATACACTACGTCCACTGGTTCCCCTTTATCCATCCTATATGTTACTTCCTCAAAGAACTCCAGCAAATTTGTCAAACATGACTTCCCCTTCATAAAACCATGCTGACTTTGTCCTATTAAATTATGATTATCCAAATGTCCTGTTACTGTCTCCTTAATAATGGACTCCAAAATTTTACCTACCACAGATGTTAGGCTAACCGGTCTATAGTTTCCAGCCTTCTGTCTACTGCCCTTTTTAAATATGGGTGTTACATTAGCAGTTTTCCAGTCTGCCGGGGCCTTTGCTGAGTCCAGGGAGTTTTGGAAAATGATTACTAATGCATCCACAATCCCTACCGCCACTTCCCTCAAGACCCTAGGATGTAAGCCATCAGGTCCAGGTGATTTATCCGCCTTGAATCCCATTATTTTACCGAGTACCACTTCCTTAGTGATTTTGATCGTGTTTAGCTCCTCCCCCCCTATAGCCCCCTGTTTGTCCAGTGTTGGGATATTCTTAGTGTCCTCTACTGTAAAGACTGATACAAAATATTCAGTGTTTTTGCCATCTCCATATTTCCCACCATTAATTTCCCGGTCTCATCCTCTAAGGGGCCAACATTTACGTTAGCCATCCTTTTTCTTTTTATATAACTACTAGCTGAAGTGCCCGGCGGTGCCGAGGCTTTTTCGAGGGCATGTTGTTGTTGGAAGAGAGAGAGAGCGCGAGCGACTGGGGGGGGGGGGGGCGGGGAGGGGGAAGGGAGCGAGCGACTGGGGGGGGGGGGGAAGGGAGCGAGCGACTGGGGGGGGGGGAAGGGAGCGAGCGACTGGGGGGGGGGGAAGGGAGCGAGCGACTGGGGGGGGGAAGGGAGCGAGCGACTGGGGGGGGGGAAGGGAGCGAGCGACTGGGGGGGGGGAAGGGAGCGAGCGACTGGGGGGGGGGAAGGGAGCGAGCGACTGGGGGGGGGAAGGGAGCGAGCGACTGGGGGGGGGAAGGGAGCGAGCGACTGGGGGGGGGAAGGGAGCGAGCGACGGGGGGGGGAAGGGAGCGAGCGACGGGGGGGGGGAAGGGAGCGAGCGACTGGGGGGGGAAGGGAGCGAGCGACTGGGGGGGGAAGGGAGCGAGCGACTGGGGGGGGAAGGGAGCGAGCGACTGGGGGGGGAAGGGAGCGAGCGACTGGGGGGGGAAGGGAGCGAGCGACTGGGGGGGGAAGGGAGCGAGCGACTGGGGGGGGAAGGGAGCGAGCGACTGGGGGGGAAGGGAGCGAGCGACTGGGGGGGGAAGGGAGCGAGCGACTGGGGGGGGAAGGGAGCGAGCGACTGGGGGGGGAAGGGAGCGAGCGACTGGGGGGGGAAGGGAGCGAGCGACTGGGGGGGGAAGGGAGCGAGCGACTGGGGGGGGAAGGGAGCGAGCGACTGGGGGGGGAAGGGAGCGAGCGACTGGGGGGGGAAGGGAGCGAGCGACTGGGGGGGGAAGGGAGCGAGCGACTGGGGGGGGAAGGGAGCGAGCGACTGGGGGGGGAAGGGAGCGAGCGACTGGGGGGGGAAGGGAGCGAGCGACTGGGGGGGGAAGGGAGCGAGCGACTGGGGGGGGAAGGGAGCGAGCGACTGGGGGGGGAAGGGATGCGAGCGACTGGGGGGGGAAGGGAGCGAGCGACTGGGGGGGGGAAGGGAGCGAGCGACTGGGGGGGGAAGGGAGCGAGCGACTGGGGGGGGGAAGGGAGCGAGCGACTGGGGGGGGGGAAGGGAGCGAGCGACTGGGGGGGGGAAGGGAGCGAGCGACTGGGGGGGGGAAGGGAGCGAGCGACTGGGGGGGGAAGGGAGCGAGCGACTGGGGGGGGAAGGGAGCGAGCGACTGGGGGGGGAGGAGCGAGCGACTGGGGGGGAGGGAGCGAGCGACTGGGGGGGGGAAGGGAGCGAGCGACTGGGGGGGGGAAGGGAGCGAGCGACTGGGGGGGGAAGGGAGCGAGCGACTGGGGGGGGGGAAGGGAGCGAGCGACTGGGGGGGGGGGGAAGGGAGCGAGCGACTGGGGGGGGGGAAGGGAGCGAGCGACTGGGGGGGGAAGGGAGCGAGCGACTGGGGGGGGGAAGGGAGCGAGCGACTGGGGGGGGGGAAGGGAGCGAGCGACTGGGGGGGGGAAGGGAGCGAGCGACTGGGGGGGGGAAGGGAGCGAGCGACTGGGGGAAGGGAGCGAGCGACTGGGGGGGGAAGGGAGCGAGCGACTGGGGGGGGAAGGGAGCGAGCGACTGGGGGGGGGAAGGGAGCGAGCGACTGGGGGGGGAAGGGAGCGAGCGACTGGGGGGGGGAGGGAGCGAGCGACTGGGGGGGGAAGGGAGCGAGCGACTGGGGGGGGGAAGGGAGCGAGCGACTGGGGGGGGGAAGGGAGCGAGCGACTGGGGGGGGGAAGGGAGCGAGCGACTGGGGGGGGGAAGGGAGCGAGCGACTGGGGGGGGGAAGGGAGCGAGCGACTGGGGGGGGGAAGGGAGCGAGCGACTGGGGGGGGGAAGGGAGCGAGCGACTGGGGGGGGGAAGGGAGCGAGCGACTGGGGGGGGAAGGGAGCGAGCGACTGGGGGGGGGAAGGGAGCGAGCGACTGGGGGGGGGAAGGGAGCGAGCGACTGGGGGGGGAAGGGAGCGAGCGACTGGGGGGGGGAAGGGAGCGAGCGACTGGGGGGGGGAAGGGAGCGAGCGACTGGGGGGGGAAGGGAGCGAGCGACTGGGGGGGGAAGGGAGCGAGCGACTGGGGGGGGAAGGGAGCGAGCGACTGGGGGGGGAAGGGAGCGAGCGACTGGGGGGGAAGGGAGCGAGCGACTGGGGGGGAAGGGAGCGAGCGACTGGGGGGGGAAGGGAGCGAGCGACTGGGGGGGGAAGGGAGCGAGCGACTGGGGGGGGAAGGGAGCGAGCGACTGGGGGGGGAAGGGAGCGAGCGACTGGGGGGGAAGGGAGCGAGCGACTGGGGGGGGAAGGGAGCGAGCGACTGGGGGGGGAAGGGAGCGAGCGACTGGGGGGGGAAGGGAGCGAGCGACTGGGGGGGGAAGGGAGCGAGCGACTGGGGGGGGAAGGGAGCGAGCGACTGGGGGGAAGGAGCGAGCGACTGGGGGGGAAGGGAGCGAGCGACTGGGGGGGGAAGGGAGCGAGCGACTGGGGGGGGGAAGGGAGCGAGCGACTGGGGGGGGGAAGGGAGCGAGCGACTGGGGGGGGGGAAGGGAGCGAGCGACTGGGGGGGGGAAGGGAGCGAGCGACTGGGGGGGGAAGGGAGCGAGCGACTGGGGGGGGAAGGGAGCGAGCGACTGGGGGGGGAAGGGAGCGAGCGACTGGGGGGGAAGGGAGCGAGCGACTGGGGGGGGAAGGGAGCGAGCGACTGGGGGGGGAAGGGAGCGAGCGACTGGGGGGGGAAGGGAGCGAGCGACTGGGGGGGGAAGGGAGCGAGCGACTGGGGGGGGGAAGGGAGCGAGCGACTGGGGGGGGAAGGAGCGAGCGAGCGACTGGGGGGGGAAGGGAGCGAGCGACGGGGGGGGAAGGGAGCGAGCGACTGGGGGGGGAAGGGAGCGAGCGACTGGGGGGGGAAGGGAGCGAGCGACTGGGGGGGGAAGGGAGCGAGCGACTGGGGGGGGAAGGGAGCGAGCGACTGGAGGGGGGGGAAGGGAGCAAGCGACTGGGGGGGGGGAAGGGAGCGAGCGACTGGGGGGGGGGAAGGGAGCGAGCGACTGGGGGGGGGAAGGGAGCGAGCGACTG
>NC_140990.1:155040874-155238951 GCF_052327205.1 Somniosus microcephalus | reverse complement strand
AGCTCGAGGTCACTCTGTCGCTAATGAGCGGATAATGAGATGCTAATGAGCGGAACGTTGAAGGTTTTTGGGATACCGCGGGAGCGATTTTAGCCCGGCCGAAACGTCAATACGCTTAAAACCGTCTCGGAAGCGTAAGCTTTCTTTGGAGGTAACGCGCGCGTAGGTACGCCTTGTAACTTTCGAGTGCATACCCGCAAGACGCACAGGCGATGACAGACAGAATGACAGAATGACAGACAGACACACCGACCGATTTATATATATAGATAGAAGATAGATAGATAGATAGATAGATAAAAACTCTTACTATCTGTTTTTATATTTTTTGCTAATTTACTTTCATAATCTATCTTCCCTTTCTTAATCAATCTTTTTGTTATTTTTTGCTGTCTTTTAAAGTTTTCCCAATCCTCTATCCTCCCACTAAATTTGGCTACCTTATATGCCCTTGTTTTTAGTCGAATACTATCCTTAATTTCTTTACTTAGCCACGGATGGCTGTCTTTTCTTTTACACCCTTTTCTTCTCAGTGGAATATATTTTTTTTGGAAGTTGTAAAATAACTCCTTAAATGTACACCACTGATCATGTATCGTCTTACCCTTTAATCTATTTTCCCAATCCACTCTACTCAATTCCGCTCTCATACCCTCATAGTCTCCTTTATTCAAGCTTAGCACGCTTGTTTGAGATCCAACCTTCTCACCCTCTAATTGAATATGGAATTCAACCATGTTATGGTCACTCATTCCAAGGGGATCCTTTACTAGGACATTTTTAATTAATCCTGTCTCGTTACACAGGACCAGATCTAAGGTTGCTTGCCCCCTGGTCGGTTCAGTTACATACTGCTCAAGAAACCCATCCCTAATACAGTCAATGAACTCATCCTCAAGGCAGCCCTGCCCAATTTGATTTGTCCAATTAATATGATAGTTAAAATCCCCCATAATTATAGATGTTCCTTTATTACAAGCCTCAACTATTTCTCTCTCTCTCTCTCTCTGCCTCTCCTCCAGTCTCTCTCTCTGCCTCTCCTCCAGTCTCTCTCTCTGCCTCTCCTCCAGTCTCTCTCTCTGCCTCTCCTCCAGTCTCTCTCTCTGCCTCTCCTCCAGTCTCTCTCTCTGCCTCTCCTCCAGTCTCTCTCTGCCTCTCCTCCAGTCTCTCTCTGCCTCTCCTCTCCTCCAGTCTCTCTCTGCCTCTCCTCTCCTCCAGTCTCTCTCTGCCTCTCCTCTCCTCCAGTCTCTCTCTGCCTCTCCTCCAGTCTCTCTCTCTCCCTCTCCTCCAGTCTCTCTCTCTCTCTCTCTCCTCCAGTCTCTCTCTCCCCCTCTCCTCCAGTCTCTCTCTCCCCCTCTCCTCCAGTCTCTCTCTCTCTCTCCTCCAGTCTCTCCCTCCCTCTCCTCCTCTCTCTCTCTCTCGCTCTCTCTCCTCCAGTCTCTCCCTCCCTCTCCTCCTCTCTCTCTCTCTCGCTCTCTCTCCTCCAGTCTCTCTCTCTCCTCCAGTCTCTCTCTCTCTCTCTCTCTCTCTCTCCTCCAGTCTCTCTCTCTCTCTCCTCCAGTCTCTCTCTCTCTCTCCTCGTCTCTCTCTCTGCCTCTCCTCCAGTCTCTCTCTCTGCCTCTCCTCCAGTCTCTCTCTCTGCCTCTCCTCCAGTCTCTCTCTGCCTCTCCTCCAGTCTCTCTCTCTGCCTCTCCTCCAGTCTCTCTCTGCCTCTCCTCTCCTCCAGTCTCTCTCTGCCTCTCCTCTCCTCCAGTCTCTCTCTGCCTCTCCTCTCCTCCAGTCTCTCTCTGCCTCTCCTCCAGTCTCTCTCTCTCCCTCTCCTCCAGTCTCTCTCTCTCCCTCTCTCTCCTCCAGTCTCTCTCTCCCCCTCTCCTCCAGTCTCTCTCTCTCTCCTCCAGTCTCTCCCTCCCTCTCCTCCTCTCTCTCTCTCTCTCTCGCTCTCTCTCCTCCACTCTCTCTCTCTCTCTCTCTCTCCTCCAGTCTCTCTCTCTCTCTCTCTCTCTCCTCCAGTCTCTCTCTCTCTCTCTCTCTCTCTCTCCTCCAGTCTCTCTCTCTCTCTCTCTCTCTCCTCCAGTCTCTCTCTCTCTCTCTCTCTCTCCTCCAGTCTCTCTCTCTCTCTCTCTCTCTCTCTCCTCCAGTCTCTCTCTCTCTCTCTCTCTCTCCTCCAGTCTCTCTCTCTCTCTCCTCCAGTCTCTCTCTCTCTCTCCTCCAGTCTCTCTCTCTCTCCCTCCTCCAGTCTCTCTCTCTCTCCCTCCTCCAGTCTCTCTCTCTCTCCCTCCTCCAGTCTCTCTCTCTCCTCCAGTCTCTCTCTCTCCTCCAGTCTCTCTCTCTCTCTCTCTCTCCTCCAGTCTCTCTCTCTCTCCCCTCCAGTCTCCCTCTCTCTCTCTCTCTCTCCTCCAGTCTCTCTCTCTCTCTCTCCTCCAGTCTCTCTCTCTCTCCTCCAGTCTCTCTCTCTCTCCTGTCTCTCTCTCTCTCTCTCCTCCAGTCTCTCTCTCTCTCTCTCTCTCTCTCTCTCTCCCCTCCAGTCTCCCTCTCTCTCTCTCTCTCTCCTCCAGTCTCTCTCTCTCTCTCTCCTCCAGTCTCTCTCTCTCTCTCTCTCTCTCCTCCAGTCTCTCTCTCTCTCTCTCTCCCCTCCAGTCTCTCTCTCTCTCTCTCTCTCTCTCTCTCCTCCAGTCTCTCTCTCCTCCAGTCTCACAATTCACAATTCAAATCGCTTTATTGGCATGATAAGGTACATCTTATGTTGCCAAAGCATCAAAATACATTCATGGTTGAACACAAACGCAGATCTATTCATACAGTGTATAAACAGATATATCCCTGAGTGTATAAATATATATTTGCATAATTTATATATACTCTTTTCTTAGGTTTACTGGTTGTCCCTCTGTTTATGGCAAGCTGTAACATAGTGTGCCGCTAGTGTTACACAGTTTCTCTCTTCCCCTAGTAGGTATGGGAGTTTTTGGTCGTCATTCAAATTTCTGAATTCAGGGCATATTTGTGAGAATTTTTGGTAGAAATTCTCCCTGATGCCCTGATATTTTCCACAGGCTGTGAGGAAGTGCATCTCTGTCTCCACCACTCCCTGACTGCAGTGAGAGCATATCCTGTCCTCTCTTGGCAGCCTGGTCTGCCTTTTTTGATCGCCAGGCTATGTTCACTAAGTCTGTACCTTGTCAAGGTTTTTCTCAGTTTGTTATCCTTTACCATGGTCAGGTACTCAGCCATGTTGTATTGTCTGTTTAGGGCCAAGTAGCAATTGAGTTTGCTTTGGGTTTTTGTTGTTTCTGCCCAATATGACAGGTATTTTTCCTTTTGCTTAGTGACAATTGTGTTGGGTCGAATTCTCTGTGCTACGATGTCACTGTCCTGGGGCTGGTTATTGTTAGTAGTGTTAGTGGTTGCTTCACTGAGTCCCAGGACTAGTTGACTGAGGGTGTTCTTCTTTATGGTCCTCTCTTGGCATTTCAAGGCTTCGTAATGATAGCAGTGGGGGTTGCTCATTTTTAGGTGTTTCCAAAATTTGGTGGCTCTTTTTTGGATAGTAATTATTAGTGGAAATTGGCCTAGTTCTGCCAGCCTGCCAGCCTCCCGGCACCCCCCCCCCGCCCCCCCCCCCGGCCTCCCCCTCTCCCGGCCTCCCCCCCCCCCCGGCCTCCCCCCCTCCGGCCTCCGCCCCCCCCGGCCTCCCCCCCTCCACCCCCCTTGCCTCCCGGCCCCTCCGCCTCACGGCCCCTCCGCCTCCCCCTCCCGGCCCCTCCCCCTCCCCCTCCCGGCCCCTCCGCCTCCCGGCCCCTCCCCCACCGCCTCCCGGCCCCTCCGCCTCCCGGCCCCTCCGCCTCCGCCTCCCGGCCCCTCCCCCTCCCGGCCCCTCCCCCTCCCGGCCCCTCCCCCTCCCCCTCCCGGCCTCCCCCCCCTCCCCCTCCCGGCCTCTCCCCCTCCCCCTCCCGGCCTCTCCCCCTCCGCCTCCCGGCCTCTCCCTCTCTCCTCCAGTCTCTCCCTCCCTCTCTCGCCTCCAGTCTCTCCCTCCCTCTCTCGCCTCCAGTCTCTCCCTCCCTCTCTCTCCTCGCCTCCAGTCTCTCCCTCCCTCTCTCGCCTCCAGTCTCTCCCTCCCTCTCTCGCCTCCAGTCTCTCCCTCCCTCTCTCGCCTCCAGTCTCTCCCTCCCTCTCTCTCTCCCGCTCTCTCGCCTCCAGTCTCTCCCGCTCTCTCTCGCCTCCAGTCTCTCCCGCTCTCTCTCGCCTCCAGTCTCTCCCGCTCTCTCTCGCCTCCAGTCTCTCCCGCTCTCTCTCGCCTCCAGTCTCTCCCGCTCTCTCTCGCCTCCAGTCCCCCTGTCTCAGAGCAGTAAAATTAGAAATATCCCAAAAATTGCAGGGACCAGATTGAGCAAAATAGCAAAAGTGACAAAGGAGATACTGAATTGTATGAAAGTTAATGAGGTTGGTGAGCTGCAGGCACAAGTTGCCACATGGGATTATGACATGGTTGCATTAATGGAGACATGGCTCAAACAAGGCCAGGAATGGGTTCTTAATATTCCTGGTTAGCAGGTATTCAAGAATGATGGAGAAGGGAGAAGTGGAGGGGTTTGGCAGTATTGATTGAGGATGATGTTACAGTCTAAACAGGAAGGATTTATTAGATGGTTCTAGGACTGAATTTATTTGGCGTTAGTTGAGAAACAGAGGGGGAGCTGGTACATTGTTGGGAGTTTTTTTTAAATAGAGCTCCAAACAGTGAGAAGGAGACAGATGAGCAAATATGTTAGCAAATTTCAAAGCCGTGTAAAGCTAATCTGCCCTGGATGACAAAGGAAATGAAAGTTAAAATAAAACAGAAAGGAGGCTTATGACAAATGTCAGGAGCAAGATTCAGTTAATAACCAGGAAGATTGTGGAAAGTACAGGAGGGAACTGAAAAAGTTAATACGGGAGACAAAGAGAGGTTACGAGAAAAGATTAGCAGGCAACATTAAATTGAACCCTAAATTTTTTCTAAACATATAAAGTGTAAGAGGTTAGCTAGGTTCAGTGACAGGAGACAGAAGGTAATGGTGGATGGATGTTTTCAGACTGGGAGGTGGTTTGCAGTGGTGTTCCCCAAGGGTCAGTTTTGGGTCCATTACTTCTTACAATTTTTTATAAACTTAAGACTCGGGTGTAGGGAGCAGCATTATAAAATTTGCAGATGATATGAAACTTGGCAAAGTAGTAGATCATGATGAGGATAGTTATAGGCTTCAGGATGACAGACAGGATGGTGAAATGGGCAGAAGCATGGCCGATGGAGTTCATTGTGGAGAAGTGTAAAGTGATGCACTTTGGGAGGAGAAATAGGGATAGACAGTATACTGTAAATGGCACGATTTTGAAAAGTGCAGATGAGCAGAGGCCTTGGTGTCCATATACACAAATCCTTAAAGGTGGCAGGGCAAGTTGATAAGGTGGTTAAAAAGGCGTATGGGCTACTTGGTTTTTAAACAGAGGTACAGGCCTGCAGTTTCCGCTTGATTGTGCTGTTTTCTTCCGTGCAATTCGGCCAATATCGGCGTAACTGGGGCAAAAGATCAAGGAATTTTAACCGCAAATTGCATTCAGCACAACTCGTGTTTCCGTGACCTCTAGCGCTGGTTTTAAAAGCATTGCCCTAAAAAATTCTAGCACACCTCCTTTGTGCATTCAGTATTTTAAAGAAGCACTGGGAGCTGTGCGCAGAGTTGGGAGAATCTGCTAAACAGAGTGGCGACGGGAATTTGGTGAGAGTGGGAATTCACTGGCAAGTAGTAGCGAGAGTAGGGGAGGAGTAGCCTTCGTGATTAAGGATGAAATCACCAATGATAAGAGAGGATATAACAAGAGGTAAGCAGGCAGTGGAGACTTTATGGGTAGAATTAAGAAACAGAAAAGGATTTAAGACTGTAGTGGGAGTTGTGTATAGGCCCCCTGGTAGCAGCTGTGAAGTGCTAGATTGTACAAATGCAGAGTTTAGACAAGCATGTAGCAAAGACAAAGTAGTTTTAATGGGGGATTTTGACTTTGATATAGATTTGGATAAGCAGACTAGCACGTCAGAAAGATAGCGAATTTCTTGAGCATGCCCGGGATAGTTTTCGGCAACAATATGTCCTAGGGGCAACAAGGGGGCAAGCCCTATAAGATTTAGTAATGAGTAATGGGCCAGATTTAGTTAACATGTGCGTGAACATTTATCCAATAGCAATCATAACATGATCGAGTTCAACGTAGCGTTTGGAAGGGAGAAACGCGAGACAGCCAAGATGCTAGATTTCAGTAAGGCCGACTTCAACTGGATGAGACAGAGACTGTCCCCAGTAAACTGGGAAAATCTGTTCATGGGTAAATCAGTAGGAAATGTTCAAAAAATTTAACATGATACAGAACCAGTTTATATTCCGGAGGGTCAAGCGCTCTACTTGCCAAAAAAAGCGCCATGGACGACTAAAGACAACATAAAACGAAAAGAAAAAGCATACAACAGATCCTGGCGACTGGGAGATACAAAGAACAAAAGGCAACAAAACAGGTAGTAAGAGCTACAAAGTGGGAGTATGAAAAGAAACTTGCATGGGATATCAAACTCTAACACTTTTTTTTTACAATTATATAGGGTATTAGGAAAAAGAGGGTGGTCACGAGCAATGTGGGCCCCTTGAAAACTGAGAACGGTGATATTGTAAATGAATAAAGGAAATGGCAGACATGTTGAATAATTACTTTGCATCAGTATTTACCATAGAGGAAGAGGATAGCATGCCGGACATCCCAAGGAAACGAATATTGGGACGGGGACTCAACAAAATTAACGTAAGGAAAATAATTAAGAAAATAATGGCACTAAAGAATGACAAATCCCCAGGACCAGATGGTTTCCATCCCAGGGTTTTAAAGGAAGTAGGTGAGCACATTGCAGATGCCCTAACTATAATCTTCCAAAGTTCTCTCGATTCAGGAACCGTCCCTTTAGATTGGAAAATTGTGCACGTCGCTCCACTATTTAAGAATGGCGAGAGGGGGAAACCAGGGAATTATAGACCAGCTAAGCCTAACATCTGTTGTTGAGAAATTGCTAGAGTCTATAATTAAGGATAGGGTGACTGAACACCTTGAAAATTTTCAGTTGATCAGAGAGAACCAGCATGGATTTGTGAAAGGTAGGTCATGCCTGACAAACCAGATTGAATATTTTTGAAGAGGTGACTAAAGTAGTGGACAGGGGAATGTCTATGGATGTTATTTACATGGACTTCCAGAAGGCATTTGATAAAGTCTCTCATAAGACACTGTTAGTTAAAGTTGAAGCTCATGGAACTGAAGGCACATTATTGACCTGGTTAGGAAATTGGCTGAGCGGCAGGAGACAGAGAATAGGGATAATGAGCAGGTACTCAAATTGGTAGGATATGACTAGTCGTGTCCCACAGGGATCTGTGTTGGGGCCTCAACTATTCATTGTATTTATTAATGACTTAGATGATGGTATTGAAAGCCACATATTCAAGTTTGCCGATGAAACAAAGATAGGCAGCATTGTAGGCAGTGTAGATGGAAGCATAAAATTACAAAGAGAGATATTAATAGATTAAATGAATGGGGAAAAACTGTGGCAAATGGATTTCAATGTAGGCAAATGTGAGGTCATCCACTTTGGACCTAAAACAGATAGAACAGGGTACTTTCTAAATGGTGAGAGGCTAAAAACAGTGGAGGTCCAAAGAGACTTGGAGGTTCATGTACATAGATCATTAAAATGTCATGGACAGGACCAGAAAATAATCAAAAAGGCTAGAATACAAGGGGTTAGAAGTCATGCTATGGCTATACAAAGCCCTGGGGTTAGACCACACCTGGAGTTCTGAGAGTAGTTCTGGGCGCCACACCTTAGGAAGGATATAATGGCCTTGGAGGAAGTGCAGAGTAGATTTACCAGAATGATACCTGGACTCCAAGGGTTAAATTACAAGGAGAGTGATTACACAAATGAGGGTTGTATTCCCTGGAATTTAGAAGGGTAAGGGGTGATTTGATCGAAGTTTTCAAGATATTAAGGAGAACTGATAGAATAGATAGAGAGAAACTATTTCCGCTGGTTGGGGAGTCTAGGACTAGGGGACATAGTCTAAAAATCAGGAGTGAAATTAGGAAACACTTCTACACACAAAGGGTGGTAGAAGTTTGGAACTCTCTTCCGCAAACGGCAATTGATGAGGTAAATTGTTAATTTTAAACCTGAGATTGATAGATTTTTGTTAACCAAAGGTATTAAGGGATATGGGGCAAAGGCGGGTATATGGAGTTAGGTCACAGATCAGCTATGATCTCATTGAATGGCGGAGCAGGCTCGAGGGGCTAAATGGCCAACTCCTGTTCCTATGTTCAATAATTACTGTGCGTCAGTCGTCACAGTCGAGGAAGAGGATTATATACCCGACATTCCAGGGAAACTAGTAATGAATCAAGGGCTGGAATTCACTAAAAGGTTAACAGGAAAAAAAATTAGAAAAAATAATGGCACAAAAGACTAACAAATCCTCAGAATGTGATGGTTTACATCCCAGGGTTTTAAAGGAAGTAGGTGAGAACACTGCTGATGCCCTAACTATAATCTTCCAAAGTTCTCTCGATTCAGGAACTGTCCCTTTAGATGGTTAAATTGCAAATGTAACTCCATTATTTAAGAAGTGTGAGAGAGAGAAAAACCAGGGAATTATAGACCTGTTATTCTATCTAGCATCTGCTGTGGAGAAGTTATTGGAATCAATAATTTAAGACAGAGTGATTGAGCACAGAGAAATTTGAGCTGATTAGAGAGAGAGCCAACATGGATTTGTAAAGGATAGGTCATGTCTAACAAACCAAACTGAATTTTTTGAGGCAGTAACTAAAGCAGTAGAGAGGAGAACGTCTATGGATGTAGTTTATATCAAGCTCCAGAAGGCATTCTATAAGGTTCCACATAAGAGACTGTTAGCTAAAATGAAAGCTCATGGAATTGAAGGCAAATTATTGATCTGGTTAGGAGATTGGTTAGGTGGTAGAAGACAGAGAGTAGGGATAATGGATATATACTCGAATTGGAAGGAAGCCATATAGAGTCATAACGGCACAGAAGGAGGCCATTCGGCCCATCGAGTCCATGCCGGCTCTCTGTAGAACAATCCAGTCAGTCCCATTCCCCCGCTCTATCCCCGTAGCCCTGCAAGTTTATTCCCCTCAAGTGCCTATCCAGTCTCCCCTTGAAAACATTGAGTGTCTCCGCTTCCACCACTTCCGTCGGCAGCGAATTCCAGGTCATCACCACTCGTTGCGTAAAAAAGTTTTTTCTCACATCCTCCCTGTATCTCTTGCGCAAAACCTTAAATCTGTGTCCCCTAGTCCTTGTACTGAAGGGATAATCACCTAGTCCTAGCCGCTTTAGGGCTACCCCGGATCAGGCGTATTTCTCAAGATGTTCACTTTCAACTAAAAAGTTTGAGGTAGCCGAATCCTAAAGGCGCTTAATTGGGTCTAAAGGTCCGGGCTATCAATCCCCAAAGGAAAGGAACAACCCGAGAATGTTACCGTCCTCCAGATAGCACTTTTAATAAGTTTAGCTAGACTGTAACGTTCCGGATATTATGAGGGTCCAGAAAACTCCCTCAGATTTCTGTAACTCCTCACCAAAGAGTGTACAGAAATTGAGTTTGCGAGTTTTTGATACAGAAGTCGTGAGACAATTCTAAAAATATATAGATTTATTAAAGAACTGACATGTAATTTACAGTTGGAGAGTCAATTCCAACATTAACAGTTCCAAAAAGAGAAAACTTACAATCTTATCAGAGAATCTTACTTTTAAATCTTATCTTCACTGCAGTATTACAGTTCTTAGTGTTTTACAGGATATCCACCAAAATCAAATACCTTAGATCCCCGAGGTACAAAGAGCTGGAGACTTAGAGCCGCCTCTGAAGCCGAGAATCACTTTGCCCGATTAAAGCGAGTCGGTTATCCCATTTGAGAGTTCAATATTTATACCCTTTTCCAGTGGTATTTCCTTTAAGGTTTTCTGCTGATGCAAGCTAACTATCTCTAGTCATTTTTCTGCCGACCTCTGCAACTCTTACAGCCACCTCAGCTGGTAGCATTACAGAATCATGTCTCATCTCTAGGTGTTCTAAGTTTACCATATAAAAAACGGTATGACGGTACGTGTTCCTTACTTTGTGTCATCTTTACGAGGGCAGATGTTCCTCGTCTTATGTGCCTCTTTATGAAGTGTAAATTAGAACACCTTATCCATGGTGAACCATTGTTTTTGTTCCCAAAGGTCAGCCTGTCAGAACCCTTCACCTTCTGTTTCAATAAGGTTATTTATTCAGGGTCAACAACTGTCTTATCTCAATAGCCAGAATGCTTTCACAGCTATTTCATAGTTAAGTTTTTAAATTTCCAAACCCAGTTTGTCATGTTTTAATAAGGCCAGAATTCTTTCATAAGATAGTGCATTTTTCTGAATAGATTATATGGCTTATTCCTTCACAGTACCATCAACTAGTGGTAACAGCCTTTCCCCATCAAGCCAATCCAAACCCGTCAATCTTCTACACCTCTATCAAATCACCCCTCAACCGCCTTTGTTCAAATGAAAACAAATCCAGCTTCTCCAACCCGTCCTTGTAGCTAAGATCCCCCATCCCCGGAACCATTCTGGTAAATCTCCTCTGCACCCTCTCAAGGGCCTTCACATGCTTCCTAAAGTGTGGTGACCAGAACTGGATGCAATACTCCAGTTGTGGCCTAACCAGCGCTTTATAAAGGTTCAGCATAACTTACCTACTTTTGTACTCAACAACTCTATTTATGAAGCCCAAGATCCCATGTGCTTTACTAACCACTCTCTCAATATGTCCTGCCACCTTCAGGGACCTATGCACATTAACTCCCAGGTCCCTCTGTCCCTGCACACTCTTTAAAACTGTGCCATTAAGTGTATATTGCCTCTCCCTGTTTCTTCTGCCATCACCTCACACTTCTCTGTATTAAATTCCATCTGCCACTTGTCTGCCCATTCTGCTAGCCTTTCTATGTCCTGTTGCAGCCAATTGGTATCATCATCACTGTTTGCCACACCCCAAAGTTTGGTGTCATCGGCAAATTTAGAAATTCTACTCTGTATTCCAATATCCAGGCCATTTATACATATCAAAAAAGCAGTGGCCCCAGCACTGACCCTTGGGGAACACCACTGTCTACTATCCTCCAGTCTGAAAAACAGCCATTTACCACAACTCGCTGTTCGCTGTCCTTAAGCCAATTCCTTATCCAAGCTGTCACTGACCCACCTATTTCATGAACCTCAATTTTGTCAACCAGCCTTCTATGTGGTACTCTGTCAAACGCCTTCTGAAAATCCATGTAGACAACATCCATTGCATTCCCTTCATCAATCCTCCGTTATTTCATCAAAAAAGTGACTTGTGGTGTCCCACAAGGGTCGGTGCAGGGGCCTCAACTAATCACTACTTGTTTATTTATTAATGACTTAGATAACACAATAGAGAGCCATATGTCCAAGTTTGCCGATGACAAAGACTTGATCCTGCTCCTATTTTGTGTGTCTAATTCTGTTAGATTTAGGAGATGGTTCTGTGATAGTAGATTGGCGGTTAGGATCAGATCAGCCATGATCTTATTGAATGGTGGAGCAGGCTCGAGGGGCTGATTGGCCTACTCCTGCTCCTATTTCTTATCACAGAAATCACAGAAACCCCACAGTGCAGATAGAGGCCATTTCGGCCCATCGAGCCTGCACCGACACATATCCCACCCTATCCCCGTAACCCCACGTATTTAATCCCCCTAACACTAAGGGTCAATTTATCATAGCCAATCAACCTAACCCGCACATCTTTGGACTGTGGGAGGAAACCGGAGCACCCGGAGGAAACCCACGCAAACACGGGGAGAATGTGCAAACTCCACACAGACAGTCACCCGAGGCCGGATTCGAACCCGGGTCCCTGGCGCGGTGAGGCAACAGTGCTAACCACTTATGTTCTGATATTTTTTTTTCCCCACTCATTTATAATTTAAAAATACTTTTAAAAAAGGTAAGTTTATTTTTAGCCTCGTAAAAAACTTTATCTTTAATTAAATTTGTTTAAAATATTTAATTTAACTCAATTTTAAAAACGTGATTTAAAAAAAAATTTATTTAATGTTTTAGTGTCTTTTTTCAGTGATCCCCATTCATACTTTTGACAGGTCTATCTGTCAAATGTATGAAGGGGAATTCCCTTCTTTCATTGGCTCGCCTGGCCCACGTGATCCCAGGGACACTTGCGAACTGCCTGCGCCCCTGTGATACGTGGGCCCAGCGCATTTCGACTGTGGACAGGCCCAGGAGCGGAAGTGTCTGGACCTCAGGAGCCCTCAGGTAAGAGCGTAGATTTTTTCCCGATAGGAGGTATCCGTACGCAGGAAGCCTCCTATCGGAAATTACTGGCCAATGATACATTAAGTGAATGGGCATTATTGTGGCAGGTGGATTTCAGCGCAGGCAAGTGTGAGGTCATCCATTAAACCAAAAAAGGATAGATCCAAGTATTATTTAAATGGTGAAAAGCTAGGAACAGTAGAGGTCCAGAGAGATTTAGGGGTCCATGTACACAGATCACTAAAATGTAGTCATCAGGTACAAAAAAAATTAATCAAAAAGGCTAATAGAACATTAGCCTTTATAACCAGAGGGCTAAAATATAAAGGGCAGGAAGTTCTGCTACAACTGTACAAAGCCTTGGTTAGACCACATCTGTAGTACAGGAAACTTTCGATTAACCGGAAATGTCGGTTAACCGGCAAAATTCAGGAGTCGGTTCAGGTAACTTTTTTTTTAAACTCATTTCTGGCTGTGCAAGCGTCTAACTGAAGCTGTTGCTAAGCTACAGAGACGCGTGCAAGCTGTGCTGATTGTTTTGAAGTTGTTGCTAGATACGGAGCTCAGAAGCTCCGTATGTTTTAACTATAGTGTTCGGTTATCGGGAATTGTTGATGAACCGGCAACATATCGGTCCCGTCCATGCCGGATACCAGAAAGTTTCCTGTACTGTGTACAGTTCTGGGCACCACACCATAGAAAGGATAGATTGGCCTTGGAAGGAGTGCAGTGCCGATTCACTAGAATGTTAGCAGGGCTCCAGGGGTTAGATTATGAGGCAAGATTATATAAACTAGGCTTGTATTCCCTGGAATATAGAAGGTTAAAGAGTGATTTGATTGAGGTTTTTAGGATTTTGAAAGAAATTGATAGGGTAGATAGAGAAACTTTTCCTGCTGGTGGAGGAATCTAGGACAAGGAGACACAACCTTAAAATAAGAGCAAGGCCTTTCAGGAGAGAAGTTAGAACATAAGAAATAGGAGCAGGAGTTGGCCATTCGGCCCCTTGAGCCTGCTCCGCCATTCAATAAGATCATGGCTGATCTTCTACCTCATCTCCACTTTCCTGCACTATGCCCATATCCCTTGATTCCCTTAATATTCAAAAATCTATCGATCTCGGTCTTGAATATACTCAACGACTGAGCCTTCACAGCCCTCTGGGGTAGAGAATTCCAAAGATTCACCACCCTCTGCGTGAAGAAATTTCTCCTTATCTCAGTCCTAAATGGCTGACCCCTTACTCTGAGACTGTGACCCCTGGTTCTAGACTCACCAGCCAGGGGAAACATCCTCCCTGCATCTGCCCTGTCAAACCCTGTAAGAATTTTATATGTTTCAATGAGATCACCTCTCATTCTTCTAAACTCGAGAATATAGGCCTAGTCTACTCAATCTCTCCTCATAGGACAATCCCCCCCATCCCAGGAACTAGTCTGGTGAACCTTCGTTGCACTCCCTCTATGGAAACACTTCTTCACACAAAGGGTGGTAGAAGTGTGGAACTTCCTCCCACAAAAAGCAGTAGATGTTTCGCACAAAGAGTGATCAATACCTAGAACAGGCTTTGAGACAAAAACTCAGGAGTCATTCAAGAGGCACTTAGATGCTGGGGAAGGAAGATAGGAGATCAAGTTTCTTGAAGGATGAGCCAGAAAACTTGATGTCATTTGTATTTATCTTTGCCAACTTTTCAATTATACCTGTACCCACCAGTGTTATACAGTGACAGATCTGTACCCACCAGTACTGTACCCCAGTGTTACACAGTGACAGACCTGTACCCACCAGTACTGTACCCCAGTGTTACACAGTGACAGACCTGTACTCACCAGTACTGTACCCTAGTGTTACACAGTGACAGACCTGTACTCACCAGTACTGTACCCTAGTGTTATACAGTGACAGACTTGTACCCACCAGTACTGTACCCGTGTTATACAGTGACAGACCTGTACCCACCAGTACTGTACCCCAGTGTTACACAGTGACAGACCTGTACCCACCAGTACTGTACCCTAGTGTTCTAGTGACAGACATGTACCCACCAGTACTGTACCCTAGTGTTATACAGTGACAGACTTGTACCCACCAGTACTGTACCCGTGTTATACAGTGACAGACCTGCACCCACCAGTACTGTACCCCAGTGTTATACAGTGACAGAACTGTACCCACTAGTACTGTACCCCAGTGTTACACAGCTCAAAACTCTCTCTCCATACACAAGTTTGGAAGGATAGAATCTATGACTGTATGACAGCTAGTTTTCCACAGTTGAAGCGAACTTGGCAGTTAGTTTTATACACAGACTATTCCTGTTTATTGGAATCCTACAGACAGCACTGAAGGTATTCATACTTTACCATATAATTCTTTGAAAGTAACAATTTCTTTACACTTACCTTCATACAGTTTTCTCGTATGTCTTTGATGAGCGACCCTGGGTTATTTGTAGCTTCCAGGTGGAAGGTGTACTGATTAGCACCAGCTACTGCCATCGGCTTCACCCACTGCTCTGGCTTCGAGACCATCATGTGCATATCTGTAGAATAAACAATCCAGAGAGGGAGGCAACACTTTTTAAAAACTCCTATCTATCAGTTGCTTTTAAAGGTTTGTTTTATTAAGCTCACTCCAGTGGCATACCTAGGTCCTGCAAATGCAGATAACAACTGCTCTGCAAATGGTGAGCAAGACCTTCAACAACCACAACCTTTAGCGTAGGAGAACAACCCATAGCGCTTCACAGAGGCATAATCAGTCAAACATGGATGCCAGCACAAAGGTGGACCAAAAGCTCGGTCACATAGCTGGGTTTTAAGGAGGGTCTTAAAGGAGGTGAGGGAGATAGAAAGAGGTAACAATTGTTGAGCATGGAGCCTCAACGGCTGAAGGCGCAGCTGCCAATGGTGGGGCAAAAAACATTAAACTCCAGTTCTAAAGTGTGCATGTTGCCTCTCAGTATAACACTGTGTAAAGGTCCCATTCTCCTTGTGAAAATATCCTGGGGTTGATCAGATCTTTTATGATCAAATGTTACACCAGTTTTCACGCTCCGTGAAGGACAAGTAGTTGTTACAAATTTCAGCTGCCAATCAAAAATATCCAGGTCAGCTTTACAATTCATTTATACGCTGTTAGGGTGATGAATGTTTGCATTCATCTACCAGCTAAAGAGGATGCAAAGAGGCTTCAAGGTGATTTAGACAAGTTGAGTGAGTGGGCAAATACATGGCAGATGCAGTATAACGTGGATAAATGTGAAGTTATCCACTTCAGTAGGAAAACAGAAAGGTAGAATATTATTTAAATGGTGATAGATTGGGAAATGTTGACGTACAGTGGGACCTGGGTGTCCTTGTACACCAGTCACTGAAAGCAAACATGCAGGTGCAGCAAGCAGTTAGGAAGGCAAATGGTATGTTGGCCTTCATTACAAGAGGATTTGAGTACAGGAGTAAAGAAGTCTTACTCCAATTATACAGGGCCTTGGTGAGACCACACCTGGAGTACTGTGTGCAGTTTTGGTCTCCTTACCTAAGAAAGGATATACTTGCTATAAAGGGAATGCAGCGAAGGTTCACCAGACTGATTCCTGGGATGGCAGGACTGTCGCATTAGGAGAGATTGGGTCGACTAGGCCTGTATTCACTAGAGTTTAGAAGAATGAGAGGGGATCTCATTGAAACGTATAAAATTCTGACAGGGCTAGACAGACTGGATGCAGGGAGGATGTTTCCCCTGGCTGGGGGGTCTAGAACGAGGGGTCACAGTCGCAGGATACAGGGTAGGACATTTAGGACTGAGATGAGGAGAAATTTCTTCACTCAGAGGGTGGTGAACCTGTGGAATTCTCTACCACAGAAGGCTGTGGAGGCCAAGTCACTGAATATATTTAAGAAGGAGATAGATAGATTTCTAGGCACAAAAGGCATATGGTATTGAGATAGAGGATCAGCCATGATCTTATTGAATGGTGGAGCAGGCGCGAAGGGCCGAATGGCCTACTCCTGCTCCTATTTTTCTATGTTTCTAATGTAGCAAAAACAAAACGGAGTTCAAAATGCAGTTGGATGCTGTGCTGAGCACAGGACCACAGGGATAAGTTTCAATAGCATTTATCTCTCCGTTGCACTCACTGGGGGGACAGTATTTCTCTCAGCCAATTGCCCGGGTAGGTCTCTGAATGCGACTCCTTTGTGATAGTGTTTCCAAGGAGACACACTGTAAACAGAGTTTCAGCCAGAGCTGGGAGGGACAGTCTGCAGCTGTGGGAAAACTGGGCAAGTCTGAGACAGGTAAAAAAAATCCCCGAGACAGAGAAAGAGAAAACCCGCTGGCTCTCAGCAACTTCCCGGCCACAGGAATCTGCAGCTCTACCACCATCAAGCATTGGCTTTCTCTCCAATAAAACACTGACCCCCAGCTGTTTCGATGAAATAAATGGCGCACTAAAGATGCTATGAGCAGCATCTCTGCAAGTGACAATAAAGCCAATGGTTAATAATGGCGGGGCTGTATTAGCAGTTGGTGGCAATGGAAAGCCAGGCTGCCCACTTTGCTTCGCGCCACTATTTCAAGAACATCACTGACACAACTGTCAGAGAGACATCTGCAGATAGAGGTACTGCTGCTGAAAGTCTTACCAAAGAAGGGCTCTTCTCCAAGTTCCTTACGAAGACATTCTACCACAGGATGACCAAAGGTGATATTAGGCACAAAATGTCTGGAGGAGAAAGGACAGGTGTTCTTCAAAGCAAACTTTGAACTGAGACATTTTGTAGAATCATAGAATCTTACAGCACAGAAGGAGGCCATTTGGCCCGTTGTGCCTGTGCCGGCTCTTTGCAAGAGCTGTCCTAGTTAGTCCCAGTCCCCAGCTTTTCCCCATAACCCTGCAAATTAGTCCTCTTCAGTACATGTCTAATTGCCTTTTGAAAGTTCCTATGCAATAAGATTCTACCACCCTTTCAGGTAGTGTGTTCCAGATCTTAACAACCCTTTGTGTGAAGAAATTCTCAATTCCCCTCTAGCTCTTTTGCTAATTATTTTAAATCTATGACCTCTATTTACCGACCCACTTGCCAGAGGAAAACGGTTTCTCCCTACTTACTCTAACAAAGCCCCTCACAATTTTGAATACTATTAGGTCTCCCCTTAACCTTCTCTGCTGTAAGGAGAACAATTCCAGCTTCTCCAATCTCTTGACATAACTGAAGTCCCTCATCCCTGAAACCAGACTGGTAAACCTCCTTCGCACCCTCTCCAAGGCCTTGACATCCTTCTTAAAGTGTGGTGCCCGGAATTGTAACCAATACTCCAGGTGAGGCCGAACCAGTGATTGTAAAGGTTTAGCATGACTTCCTTGTTATTGTATTCAGTGCCCCTATTTACAAAGAAAAGTATCCCGTACGCTTTCTTAACCACCTTCTCAACTTGCCCTGCCACCTTCAAGGATTTGTGAATATTCACCCCTGGATCCCTCTGCTCTTTCACCCCACTCAAAATAGTACCATTTAGTTTAAACTGCCTCTCCATGTTGTTACTCACAAAGTGCATCACTTCACAATTATCTGCATTAAATTGCAACTGCCTATTTCACCAGTCTCTCTATGTCCTCCTAACAACTGCTACTATCCTCTTCACTATGTACTACGTTGCCAAGTTTTGCATCGTTCGCGAACTTCAAAATTGTACACCCTAAACCAAGTCCAGGTCATTCATATAAGAGAAAAGCAGTGGTCCGAATACCGACCAATAGGGGACCCACTCCATAATTGCCTCCAGTCAGGAAAGCATCCGTTCACCACTCCTCTCTGCCTCCAACAGCTTAGCCAATTACATACCCAAGTTACCACCACCTACTTAATATCATGTGCCTCGATACCACTGGGTGTAACGGACCGTCACTGTATAACACTGGGGTACAGTACTGGTGGGAACAGGTCTGTCACTGTATAACACTGGGGCACAGTACTGGTGGGTACAGGACCGTCACTGTACAACACTGGGGTACAGTACTGGTGGGTACAGGTCAGTTACTGTATAACACTGGGGTACAGTACTGTGGGTACAGGTCTGTCACTGTATAACACTGGGGTACAGTACTAGTGGGTATAGGTCTGTCACTGTATAACACTGGGGTACAGTACTACAGGGTACAGGTCTGTCACTGTATAACACTGGGGTACAGGACTGGTGGGGACAGGTCTAGCACTGTGTAACCCTGGGGTACAGTACTGGTGGGGACAGGTCCGTCACTGTGCAACACTGGGGTACAGTACTAGTGGGTACAGGTCTGTCAATGTATAACACTGGGGTACAGTACTGGTGGATACAAGTCTGTCATTGTATAACACTGGGGTGCAGTACTGGTTGGTACGGTCTGTCACTGTATACCACAGGGGTACAGTACCAGTGGGTATAGGTCTGTCACTGTATAACCCTGGGGTACAGTACCGATGGGTGCCGGTCTGTCACTGTATAACACTGGGGTACAGTACTGGTGAGTGCAGGTATGTCACTGTATAACACTGGGGTACAGTACTGCTGGGTATATGTCACTGTAGAACACTGGGGTACAGTCCTGGTGGGTACAGGTCTGTCACTGTATAACACTGGGGTACAGTCCTGGTGGGTACAGGTCTGTCGCTGTATCACACTGAGGCACAGTACTGGTGGGTACAGGACTGTCACTGTATAACACTGGGGTACAGTACTGGGGGGTACAGGTCTGTCACTGTAACACGGGTACAGTACTGGTGGGTACATGTCTGTCACTGTATAACACTGGGGTACAGTACTGGTGGGTACAGCTCTGTCACTGTATAACACTGCGGTACAGTACTGGGGGGTACAGGTCTGCCACGGTGTAACACTGGGGTACAGTACTGGTGGGTACAGGTCTGTCACAGCATAACACTGGGGTACAGTAATGGTGGGTACTGGTCTGTCACTGTAACACTGGGGTACAGTACTGGTGGGTACAGGTCTATCACTGTATAACACGGGTACAGTACTGGTGGGTACAGGTCTGTCACTAACACTGGTGTACAGTACTGGTGGGCACAGGTCTGTCACTATAACACTGGGGTACAGTACTGGTGAGTGCAGGTATGTCACTGTATAACACTGGGGTACAGTACTGCTGGGTATATGTCACTGTAGAACACTGGGGTACAGTCCTGGTGGGTACAGGTCTGTCACTGTATAACACTGGGGTACAGTCCTGGTGGGTACAGGTCTGTCACTGTATCACACTGAGGCACAGTACTGGTGGGTACAGGACTGTCACTGTATAACACTGGGGTACAGTACTGGTGGGTACAGG
Source organism: Somniosus microcephalus (assembly GCF_052327205.1). Classification (NCBI taxonomy): domain Eukaryota; kingdom Metazoa; phylum Chordata; class Chondrichthyes; order Squaliformes; family Somniosidae; genus Somniosus; species Somniosus microcephalus. The sequence goes on along the minus strand of NC_140990.1, from coordinate 155,219,182 downwards.
TCTGTCACGGTATAACACTGGGGTACAGTTCTGGTGGGGACAGGTCTATCACTGTATAACACTGGGGTACAGTACTGGTGGGTACAGGTCTATCACGGTATAACACTGGGGTACAGTTCTGGTGGGTACAGGTCTATCACTGTATAACACTGGGGTACAGTACTGGTGGGTACAGGTCTGTCACTGTATAACACTGGGGTACAGTACTGATGGGTACAGGCCTGTCACTGTATAACTCTGGGGTACAGTACTGGGGGGTACAGGTCTGTCACTGTATAACACGGGTACAGTACTGGTGGGGACAGGTCAGTCACTGTATAACACGGGTACAGTAATGCTGTATAGAGGTCTGTCACTAACACGGGTACAGTAATGGTGGGTACACTCTGTCACTATGACACTGGGGTACAGTACTGGTGGGTACAGGTCCGTCACTGTATAACACTGGGGTGCAGTACTGGTGGGTACAGGTCTGTCACTGTATAACACTGGGGTACAGTACTGGTGGGTACAGGTCTGTCACTGTGTAACACTGGGGTACAGTACTGGTGGGTACAGGTCTGTCACTGTATAACACTGGGGTACAGTACTGGTGGGTACTGGTCTGTCACTGTATAACACTGGGGTACAGTCCTGGTGGGTACAGGTCTGTCACTATAACACGAGTACAGTACTGGTGGGTACAGGTCTGTCACTATAACACTGGGGTACGGTACTGGGGGGTACAGGTCTGTCACTGTATAACACTGGGGTACAGTACTGGTGCGTGCAGATCTGTCACTGTATACCACTGGAGTACAGTACTGGTGGGTGCAGGTCTGTCACAGTAACACGGGTATAGTACTGGTGGGTACAGGTCTGTCACTATAACACTGGGGTACAGTACTGGGGGGTACAGGTCTGTCACTGTATAACCCTGGGGTACAGTACTGGTGGGTGCCGGTCTGTCACTGTACAACACTGGGGTACAGTATCGATGGGTGCCGGTCTGTCACTGTATAACACTGGGGTACAGTACTGGTGAGTGCAGGTATGTCATTGTAGAACACTGGGGTACAGTACTGCTGGGTACAGGTCTGTCACTGTATAACGCTGGGGTACAGTCCTGGTGGGTACAGGTCTGTCACTGTATAACACTGGGGCACAGTACTGGTGGGTACATGTCTGTCACTGTATAACACTGGGGTACAGTACTGGTGGGCACAGGTCTGTCAATGTAGAACACTGGGGTACAGTACTGGTGGGCACAGGTCTGTCACTATAACACTGGGGTACAGTAATGGTTGGTACAGGTCTGTCACGGTGCTACACTGGGGTACAGTACTGGTGGGTACAGGTCTGTCACTATAACACTGGTGTACAGTACTGGTGGGCACAGGTCTCACTTTATAACACTGGGGTACAGTACTGGTAGGTACAGGTCTATCACGGTATAACACTGGGGTACAGTCCTGGTGGTTACAGGTCTGTCACAGTATAACACTGGGGTACAGTCCTGGTGGGTACAGGTCTGTCACTGTATAACACTGGGGCACAGTACTGGTGGGTACATGTCTGTCACTGTATAACACTGGGGTGCAGTACTGGTGGGTACAGGTCTGTCACTGTATAACACTAGGGTACAGTACTGGTGGGTACAGGTCTGTCACTGTATAACACTGGGGCACAGTACTGGTGGGTACATGTCTGTCACTGTATAACACTGGGGTGCAGTAGTGGTGGGTACAGGTCTGTCACTGTATAACACTAGGGTACAGTACTGGTGGGTGCAGGTCTGTCACTAATACTGGGGTACAGTACTGGTGGGTACAGGTCAGTCACTGTATAACACGGGTACAGTAATGCTGTATAGAGGTCCGTCACTAACACGGGTACAGTAATGGTGGGTACAGTCTGTCACTATGACACTGGGGTACAGTACTGGTGGGTACAGGTCCGTCACTGTATAACACTGGGGTACAGTACTGGTGGGTACAGGTCTGTCACTATAACACTGGGGTACAGTACTGGTGGGTACAGGTCTGTCACTATAACACTGGGGTACAGTACTGGTGGGTACAGGTCTGTCAATGTAGAACACTGGGGTACAGTACTGGTGGGTACAGGTCTGTCACACTATAACACTGGGGTACAGTCCTGGTGGGTACAGGTCTGTCACTGTATAACACTGGGGTACAATACTGGTGGGTACAGGTCTGTCACGAACACTGCGGTACAGTACTGGTGGGTACAGGTCTGTCACTGTAGAACACTGGGGTACAGTACTGGTGGGTACAGGTCTGTCACTAACACTGAGGTACAGTACTGGTGGGTACAGGTCTGTCATTGTATAACACTGGGGTACAGTACGGGGGTACAGGTCTGTCACTATAATACTGGGGTACAGTACTGGTGGGGACAGGTCTGTCACTTATAACACTGGGGTACAGTACGGGTGGGGACAGGTCTGTCACTGTATAACACTGGGGTACAGTACTGCTGGGTACTGGTCTGTCACTGTATAACCCTGGGGTACAGTACTGGTGGGTACAGGTCTGTCACTGTAGAACACTGGGGTACAGTACTGGTGGGTACAGGTCTGTCACTAACACTGGGGTACAGTACTGGTGGGTACAGGTCTGTCATTGTATAACACTGGGGTACAGTACGGGGGTACAGGTCTGTCACTGTATAACACTGGGGTACAGTTCTGCTGGGTACTGGTCTGTCACTGTATAACCCTGGGGTACAGTACTGGTGGGTACAGGTCTGTCACTGTATAACACTGGGGTACAGTACTGGGGGGTACTGGTCTGTCACTAACACTGGGGTACAGTACTGGTGGGTACTGGTCTGTCACTGTGTAACACTGGGGTACAGTACTGGTGGGTACAGGTCTGTCACTATAACACTGGGGTACAGGTCTGTCACTGTATAACACTGGGGTACAGTACTGGTGGGTACAGGTCTGTCACTGTATAACACTGGGGTACAGTACTGGTGGGTACAGGTCTGTCACTGTATAACACTGGGGTACAGTACTGGTGGGTACAGGTCTGTCACTGTATAACACTGGGGTACAGTACTGGTGGGTACAGGTCTGTCACACTATAACACTGGGGTACAGTCCTGGTGGGTACAGGTCTGTCACTGTATAACACTGGGGTACAATACTGGTGGGTACAGGTCTGTCATGAACACTGCGGTACAGTACTGGTGGGTACAGGTCTGTCACTAACACTGGGGTACAGTACTGGTGGGTACAGGTCTGTCACTGTAGAACACTGGGGTACAGTACTGGTGGGTACAGGTCTGTCACTAACACTGGGGTACAGTACTGGTGGGTACAGGTCTGTCATTGTATAACACTGGGGTACAGTACGGGGGTACAGGTCTGTCACTATAATACTGGGGTACAGTACTGGTGGGGACAGGTCTGTCACTTATAACACTGGGGTACAGTACGGGTGGGGACAGGTCTGTCACTGTAGAACACTGGGGTACAGTACTGCTGGGTACTGGTCTGTCACTGTATAACACTGGGGTACAGTACTGGTGGGTACTGGTCTGTCACTGTATAACACTGGGGTACAGTACTGGTGGGTACAGGTCTGTCACTATAACACTGGGGTACAGGTCTGTCACTGTATAACACTGGGGTACAGTACTGGTGGGTACAGGTCTGTCACTGTATAACACTGGGGTACAGTACTGGTGGGTACAGGTCTGTCACTGTATAACACTGCGGTACAGTACTGGTGGGTACAGGTCTGTCACTGTATAACACTGCGGTACAGTACTGGTGGGTACAGGTCTGTCACTGTAAGACTGGGGTACAGTACTGGGGGGTACAGGTCTCTCACTGTAGGAGTGATCTCTAATGACAAGCTGAGTGCATCGTCCAAGAAGCCAATGTCGCTATTTTTGTCCATATTTGAATGCTGCAATCGGCTCCATAAAGTTTATGTACAACATCGCCAACTTTAATCTCACTACTGCAAGTTTACGGAGAGATAATGCTGCATTCTGTAGATAATATTTACTGTTAGTTGTTTACTACGATTACTAATGAAGTAACAGTTCGATCACAGCGAAAATCTGGAGCATTGATTCGAGCTGAGAACAAGTGTAACACTTTTAAAGACACATGCTGAACACCAGGAGAAACACATGCCCAGGATTCCCAAATGTAGACTAAACATGATCCCAAACAGATGAACACCATAATCAGAGGAAAACGATCTCTAAAATTCCCACAGGAAGAAAGCGGGAGAGAGCATCACTAGGATGAATATTGGAGTCTGCAGAATTCAAGGGGCAAAGAATAACCTGGCCAAAAAGCATAACTGCAATTGCAAACCCAACAGCAAGAAATCCTTTCATTCCTCGAACAGCTACAGGGCAGTCAGAGAACAGGTGAATCCCTAAAAAGTTAATGGGACTGAAACAGAGGATGAGCACAATATAATTCACGTACTGAATGAATAAATCTTCCAAGTAGTAAGTGGAGCAACACGCCCATCCTTGGGGGACACCAGAGGTTAATGGTGCGGGAGCAGGAAGAGAAGCCATTGGAGGAATTGGCCATTCAAAATGGAGACACATGGGGAAACCACTTTGAAAAATAATACCAGAAAAACACACTAAGCCCAGAGCAATACCAAATATGCAAAAAACTGGAAAAGCTCAAAATGGCCATAAAAGATAACCAAAACCCGCTAGACTCCATAATAACAGAAAGAGCTATTTGAAAAACTCAAGGACCTGCGACCAGGAAAAGCTTGCGGTGCAGACGGCATACTAAGCGAGATGATTAAACACACGGACGATAAAATGAAACAGGCTATCCTAAAACTCTTCAACTTGGTTCTGAGTGTCGGTTACTTCCCTGATATCTGGAACAAAGGACTCATAACGCCCATATACAAAAGTGGGGACAAAGTTGACCCAAATAACTATCGAGGCATCTGTGTAAACAGTAACCTGGGGAAGGTATTCCGTAGTATCATAAACAAAAGACTTATAAACTTCCTTGAGGAGCACAATGACTTGAGTAAAAGCCAAATTGGATTCCTACCAAACTATAGAACATCAGATCATATCTTCACCCTACAGACCCTAATTGATAAACATGTTCATCAAAACAAAAGCAAAATTTTTGCCTGCTTTATAGATTTCCAGAAGGCTTTCGATTCCATCAGGCACGACGGTCTATTCCTGAAACTTATCGAAAGTGGTGTAGGGGGAAAAACATATGATGTAATTAAATCAATGTATACAAACAATAAATGTGCAGTTAAAATTGGAGACAAACAAAATACTTCCCACAGGGGCGTGGTGTGACGCAGGGCTCGCCCATCTCACCGACACTAATATTTACATAAATGAATTGGCAAAACTACTTGAACAATCTACAGCACCCGGCCTCACCCTATATGAATCCAAGGTTAAATTCCTCCTCTATGCAGATGACCTGGTTCTGCTGTCACCAACTAAGGAGGGTCTACAGCAGAACCTGGATCTGCTGGAGTTGTTCTGTCAGACCTGGGCCCTGACAATAAACCCCCAAAAAACCAAAGTCCTTGTGTTCCAGCAAAGATCCAGACATCAGGGACCCAAAATAAATTTCACACTAGGAACAACTAAAATTGAACAAACCACTAACTACACATACTTGGGCTTAAAAATCAGTTCTATGGGAAATTTTCATCTGGCTGTGAATGAACTGAAAGAGAAAGCAAGAAGGCCATTAAAAAATCAATCCAAATAGAAATCCCAATTAGCATTTGGCTCAAAATTTTTAAATGAGTAATTGAACCAATTGCACTCTATGGCAGTGAGGTGTGGGGACCGCTAACACAACAAGAATTTGCAAAATGGGACAAACACCCAATTGAGATCCTACATGCAGAATTCTGTAAAAGTATCCTCCGGACTCAAAGGAAAACCGTAAACAATGCATGCAGGGCAGAACTAGGCCAATATCCATTAATAATCACTATCCAAAAAAGAGCCACCAAATTTTGGAAACACCTAGAAATGAGCAACCCCCACTGCTATCATTACGAAGCCCTGAAATGCCAAGAGAGGACCATAAAGAAGAATACCCTCAGTCAACTAGTCCTGGGACTCAGTGAAGTAACTACTAACACTACTAACAATAACCAGCCCCAGGACAGTGACAGCGTAACACAAAGAATTCGACCCAACACAATCGTCACTAAGCAAAAGGAAAAATGTCTGTCATATTGGGCAGAAACAACAAAAACCCAAAACAAACTCAATTGCTACTTGGCCCTAAACAGACAATACAACATGGCTGATTACCTGACCATGGTAAAGGGTAGCAAACTGAGAAAAACCGTGACAATGTACAGACTTAGTGAACATAGCCTGGCCATCGAAAAAGGTAGACACAGGCAGACCCGGCTACCAAGAGAGGACAGGATATGCTCTCACTGCAGTCAGGGAGTGGTGGAGACAGAGATGCACTTCCTCACAGCTTGTAGAAAATATCAGGGCATAAGGGAGAATTTCTAGCCAAAATTCACAAAAATATGCCCGGAATTCAGAAATTTGAATGACGACCAAAAACTCCCATACCTACTAGGGGAAGAGAGAAATTGTGTAATCTTAGCAGCACACTATGTTACAGCTTGCCATAAACAGAGGGGCAACCAGTAAATCTAAGAAAAGAGTATATACAAATTATATGAATGTATATTTATACACTCAGGGGGTCCCGGCCCCCCAGCACAGGGGGTCCCCGCCCCCCAGCACAGGGGGTCCCCGCCCCCCAGCACAGGGGGTCCCCGCCCCCCAGCACAGGGGGTCCCCGCCCCCCAGCACAGGGGGTCCCGGCCCCCCAGCACAGGGGGTCCCGGCCCCCCAGCACAGGGGGTCCCGGCCCCTCCCGGCCCCCCAGCACAGGGGGTCCCGGCCCCTCCCGGCCCCCCAGCACAGGGGGTCCCGGCCCCCCCCGGCACAGAGGGGGCATAGATAGGGTAGATAGAAAGGAACTTTTCCCCTTAGTAGAGCAGACAATAGCCAGGGGGCATAGTTTCAAGCTAAGGGGCAGGAGGTTTAGAGGGGATTTGAGGAAAAACTTTTTCACCCAGAGGGTGGTTGAAATCTGGAACTCACTGCCTGAAAGGGTGGTAGAGGCAGGAACCCTCACAACATTCAAGAAGCATTTAGATGAGCACTTGAAGCACCATAGCATACAAGGCTACGGACCAAGTGCTGGAAAATGGGATTAGAATAGATAGGGCTCGATAGCCGGCGCGGACACGATGGGCCGAAGCGCCTTTTTCTGTGCTGTATAACTGATGCGCCATCAATTACTCAAAAGACTGAGGTTAAGCGAGTAACAACCAGGCTTTTATTAACTAAAGAATGAAGGTCTTGTCTCGAGTGGTCGACCCGTCCAGAATACTAAGGGACTGGGAGGTAGTCACTTATATACCTGGAATAGTGGGAGGAGTCAGCCGAGGCATGTCCAGACCTGTACCTAGTGGAATACACATACACTTACAGACAGGTATAACAGTGGTTTACCACATTCACCCCTTGTTTAAAAATGAGTCCGGCGGGGTGAAGTGTATTTAAAAGTTCGTGTATTGGCGTCTCTCCGGAGGTCTTATCTGCCGCTGTGATCGACGTGGCGACGGCAGGGGTGGTGGAGCTTCCGGCGTCGCGTCCCATGTAGGCTGGTGCACTGGAGTGTAGTCCTCGTGGGTGACGGGCTCAGGCGTGCCGGCTGCTGGGGTTGGATATCGGGTCGTTGGGGGGGGGGGGGGGGGGGGGGGTGGGTGGTAATGGGTTACTGCGGTCCCCGAGGGTGCGAGGTCTCGTATGGAGACTGTGTCCTCCCGCCCGTCCGGGTACGCAATGTAAGCGTACTGGGGGTTGGCGTGGAGGAGGTCGACCCTCTCGACCAGGGGGTCCGTTTTATTGGTCCTCACGTGTCTTCTCAGTAGTACCGGCCCTGGGGACGTCAGCCATGGCGGTAACGATGTCCCCGATGTGGACTTCCTTGGGAAGACAAACATTTTCTCGTGAGGGGTGGCAGTGAAGAGCAGTGACCGAATCGAGTGGAGCGCATCAGGGAGCACCTCCTGCCAGTGGGAGGTCGGAAGGCCCCTAGACTTTAAGGCTGGTAGGGCGGCCTTCCAAACTGTTGCATTCTCTCTTTCCACCTGTCCGTTCCCCCGGGGGTTGTAACTGGTGGTCCTGCTTGTGGCTATACCCCTAGCGAGCAGGTACTGGTGGAGTTCGTCGCTCATAAACGATGAGCCCCGGTCGCTATGGATATAGCTGGGGAAACCGAACAGGGTGAAGAGGCTGTTCAGACATTTAATGACCGTGGCACTGGTCATGTCCGGGCAGGGGATAGCGAACGGGAAACGGGAGTACTCGTCAATGATGTTGAGGAAGTACACATTGCGGTCGGAGGAGGGGAGAGGCCCTTTAAAATCGACGCTCAGGCGTTCGAAAGGGCGAGTGGCTTTCATCAGGTGGGCTCTGTCTGGTCTATAAAAGGTGCAGTTTGCACTCAGCGCAGACTTGGCAGTTCTTGGTCATGGTCCTGACCTCCTCGATGGAGTAAGGCAGGTTGCGGGCCTTGATGAAGTGGAAGAACCTGGTGACCCCCGGGTGGCAGAGGTCATTGTGGAGGGCCCTCAGCCTATCGATCTGCGCGCTGGCGCAGGTGCCACGCGATAGGGCATCTGGGGGTTCATTGAGCTTCCCAGGCCGGTACAAGATCTCGTAATTGTAGGTGGAAAGTTCGATTCTCCACCTCAAGATCTTGTCATTTTTGATTTTGCCCCTCTGCTTGTTGTTGAACATAAAAACAACTGAACGCTGGTCAGTGAGCAGGGTAAATCGTTTTCCGGCCAGGTAGTGCCTCCAATGGCGCACAGCCTCCACAATGGCCTGGGCCTCCTTCTCGACCGCGGAGTGTCTGGTCTCCGGGCCCTGGAGGGTTCGTGAGAAGAAGGCCACAGGTCTCCCCGCCTGATTAAGGGTGGCGGCCAGGGCAAAGTCGGACGCGTCGCTTTCCACCTGGAAGGGGATGGATTCGTCCACTGCGTGCATGGTGGCTTTGGCAATGTCCTCCTTGATACGGTGGAAGGCCAAGCGGGCCTCTGCCGTCAGGGGAAAAGAGGTGGACTTGATCAGCGGACGGGCTTTGTCTGCGTAGTAGGGGACCCACTGAGCGTAGTAGGAAAAAAACCCTAGGCACCTCTTCAGAGCTTTTAGGCAGTGGGAGTTCCATAAGGGGACACATCCGGTCCGGGTCGGGACCGATGACCCCGTGTTCCACAACACAGCCAAGGATGGCGAGGCGGTCTGTGCGGAATATGCACTTCTCCTTGTTATATGTCAGGTTCAGGAGTTGGGCGGTGTGGAGGAATTTCTCGAGGTTTGCGTCATGGTCCTGCAGGTCATGGCCGCAGATGGTCACATTGTCTAGGTAAGGGAAAGTGGCCTGCAGCGCGTTTTGATCGACCATCCGGTCCATCTCCCTTTGGAAGATGGAGACCCCGTTGGTAACGCCAAAGGGAACCCTAAGGAAGTGATAGAGGCGGCCGTTTGCCTCAAAAGCAGTATACTGGCGGTCTTCAGGGCGGATGGGGAGCTGGTGGTACGCTGATTTCAGGTCAATGGTCGAAAAGACGCGGTACTGCGCGATCAGGTTGACCATGTCAGCTATGCGGGGGAGTGGGTAGACGTCCAGCAGGGTGTAGCGGTTTATTGTTTGGCTGTAGTCGATGACTAGGCGTTGTTTTTCGCCGGTCTTAACGACCACAACCTGGGCTCGCCAGGGGCTGGAGCTGCCCTCAATAATCCCCTCCTTCAGGAGCCGCTCCACTTCGGTTTTGATGAAAACCCTGTCCCCGGCACTGTATCGCCTGCTCTTTGTGGCGATGGGCTTACAGTCGGGGGGGAGGTTAGCAAACAGTGGGGGGGTGGGACTCAGTGTGGAGAGGTTGCATCTGGTGCGCGGCGGGCAATTTGGAGGCTGCTGGCTGCGGACTGTGAGTGGGGGGAGGGGGCCACCGTACGCCATCGTAACGCTTTTGAGGTGGCACTGGAAATCCAACCCCAGTAGAACGGCAGCGCAGAGGTCGGGCAGGACCAGGAGTTTAAAATTATTGAACACAGTCCCGTCTACTACTAGTGTCACCACGCAGTAGCCGCCAATGTCCGCTGACTGGGACTCGGAGGCCATAGAAATCCGCTGGTGCGCAGGCAGGACTGGGAGAGAGCAACGCCGCACCGTGTCGGGGTGGATGAAGCTCTCTGTGCTCCCGGAGTCAAAAAGGCAGTTTATTGCATGGCCGTTTACCTTAACGTCCATTTTGGACTGAGCTAGTTGGTGCGGTCTCGTTTGGTCCAGCGTAACAGAGGCCAGCGTAGGGGTCGGTGTGTCGCTGCGGGTAGCAGATGGGGGGGGGGGGGGTTGGCGGCCTGCTGCGTCCCGGCTGGTGTCCAAGATGGCGGCGTCCATGATTCCCATGTGGCTGGAGTCGTCCAAGATGGCTGCTGCTGCGGTGGTTCGCACATGGCTGGGGAGGCCCAAGATGGCGGCCCGCACGCGGCACTGTTGGGGGCCCAAGATGGTGGCTCGCACGGCCCACACGCGGCGCTGCTGGCGTTCGGGGTGGCTTTGGCCTTGCAGACAATGGCGTAGTGTCCCTTTTTCCCGCAGCCCGAGCAGGTCGCATTCTTCGCCGGGCAGCGCGCTCTGGGGTGTTTGGCCTGGCCACAGAAGTAGCATTTCTGGCCTTGGGATACTGCTGTCTGGCTTTGGGACACTGCTGCGGTAGTTGGGCCGTCGTTGGGCTGTGGCTGGGGTGGCACGGTGCTATGGGGCTGTCCTACCGTGTCCCAGGTTGTCATTCCCCGCGGCGCCGAGGAGTAGGCATCCATGCCCCGGTAGGCTGCGTCCAGCGTTAGTGCAATTTCAGAGGCTTTGTTGAGGGTGAGGTCACTCTGCTCCAGCAGTCGCTGTCGGGTGTAGTTGGACCTGTGGCCCGCTACGAAGGCATCCCGGATCAGTTCCTCCGTGTACGTAGTGGGCGTTACCGCCTTACACCCACAGGCCCGGGCAAGCACAGACAGAGCTTGGAGATATTCCTCAGTCGATTCCCCAGGTTGTTGCTTGCGACTCCCCAGTAGGTGCCTGGCGTATACTTCGTTCACAGGGCGCGTGTACTGGATCTTGAGGAGCTGGAGGGCGGCTGTGTACGAGGTCGCGTCCCGGATGACTGAGTACACTTGGTGGTTCACCTTGGAGATCAGGACAGACAGTTTGTTTGCATCCGTCACGACCGCAGTGGAGGCAGTCAGGAATGTCTCGAAGCACATGAGCCAGTGAGCAAACTTGGTGGAAGCATCCGCTTCCCGACTGTCCAGGTCCAGGCATGCTGGTGTGAGGATCTTCTCCATGATAAAAAATTTAGTTAATAAAATTGATGCGCCATCAATTACTCAAAAGACTGAGGTTAAGCGAGTAACAACCAGGCTTTTATTAACTAAAGAATGAAGGTCTTGTCTCGAATGGTCAACCCGTCCAGAATACTAAGGGACTGGGAGGTAGTCACTTATATACCTGGAATAGTAGGAGGAGTCAGCCGAGGCATGTCCAGACCTGTACCTAGTGGAATACACATACACTTACAGACAGGTATAACAGTGGTTTACCACAATAACTATGACTGTATAACACTAGGGTACAGTACTGGTGGGTACACGTCTGACACTAATACTGGGGTAGAATACTGGTGGGTACAGGTCAGTCACTGTATAACACTGGGGTACAGGTCTGTCACTGTATAACAGTGGGGTACAGTACTGGCAGGTACAGGTACATAGATACATAGAAGATAGGAGCAGGAGTAGGCCATTTGGCCCCTCGAGCCTGCTCCACCATTCAACGAGATCATGGCTGATCATCCAAATTCAGTACCCTGTCCCTGCTTTCTCCCCATATCCCTTTAGCCTTAAGAAATATATCCAACTCCTTCTTGAATATATTTAATGAATTGGCCTCCACTACCTTCTGTGGTAGAGAATTCCACAGGTTCACCACTCTCTGGGTGAAGAAATTCCTCCTCATCTCTGTCCTAAATGGCTTACCTCTTATCCTTAGACTGTGACCCCTGGTTCTGGACTCCCCGACCATCGGGAACATCCTTCCTCCATCTAGTCTGTCTAGTCCTGTTAGAATTTTATAAGTTTCAATGAGATCCCCTCTCATTCTTCTAAACTCCAGCGAGTATAAGCCCAATCGACCCAATCTCTCCTCATACGTCATTCCTGCCATCCCAGGTATCAGGTGAATCTTCGCTGCACTCCCTCCATGGCAAGAACATCCTTCCTCAGATAAGTCGACCAAAACTGCACACAATACTCAAGGTGTGGTCTCACCAAGGCCCTGTACAACTGCAGCAAGACATCCTTGTTCCTCTACTCGAACCCTCTTGCTACGAAGGCCAACATACCATTTGCCTTCTTAACCGCCTGCTGCACCTGCATGCTTACCTTCAGCGACTGGTGCACAAGGACACCCAGGTCTTGTTGCACTTCTCCTTCTCCCAATCTATTGCCATTCAGATAATAATCTGCCTTCCTGTTTTTGACACCAAAGTGGATAACCTCGCATTTATCCATGTTATATTGCATCTGCCACGCTTCTGCCCAATCACTCAACCTGTCCAAATCATACTGGAATTTCTCGGCATCCTCCTCACAGCACACACGCCCACCCAGCTTTGTGTCGTCTGCAAACTTGGAGATATTACATCTAGTTCCCTCGTCTAGATCATTAATATATATTGTGAATAGCTGGGGTCCTAGAACCGATCCCTGCGGTACCCCACTAGTCACTGCCTGCCACTCGGAAAAAGACCCATTTATTCCAACTCTGCTTTCTGTCTGCCAACCAGTTTTCTATCCAAGTCAATACCTTGCCCCCAATCCCATGTGCCTTAACTTTACACGCTAATCTCTCATGCGGGACCTTATCGAAAGCCTTCTGAAAGTCGAAATACACCACATCCACTGGTTCTCCCATATCTATTTTACCAGTTACATCCTCAAAAAATTCCAGTAGATTAGTCAAGCACGATTTACCTTTTGTAAATCCATGTTGACTTTGTCCGATCCTGTCACTGTTTTCCAAGTGCTCTGCTATTACATCTTTTATAATGGACTCTAGCATTTTCCCCACTACCAATGTCTGGCTTACCGGTCTATAATTCCCCATTTTCTCTCTACCACCTTTTTTTGAATAGTGGGGTAACATTAGCTACCCTCCAATCCATGGGTACTGTTCCAGAGTCTATTGAATTTTGGAAGATGACCAGCAATGCATCTACTATTTCTAGGGCCACTTCCTTAAGTACCCTAGGATGTAGATTATCAGGCCCTGGGGATTTATTGGCCTTCAATCCCGTTAATTTCCCCAACACCATTTCCATACAAATACTGATTTCTTTCAGTTCCTCCCTCTCATTAGACCCTATGTTCCCCAACATCTTTGGGAGGTTACTTGTGTCCTCCTTTGTGAAAACAGAACCAAAGTATGTATTTAATTGGTCAGCCATTTCTTTGTTCCCCATTATAAATTTCCCTGATTCTGATTGCAAGGGACCTACGCTTGACTTCACCAATCTTTTTCTCTTCACATATCTATAAAAACTTTTAGTCAGTTTTTATGTTCCCTGCAAGCTTACTCTCATACTCTATTTTCTCCTTCTTAATTAATCCCTTTGTCCTCCTTTGTTGAATCCTAAACAGCTCCCAATCCTCAGGTTTACTGCTTTTCTGGCCAATTTATATGTCCTCTCCTTGGATCTTATGCTATCCCTAATTTCACTTTTTAGCCACGGTTGAGTCACCTTTTTTGTTTTATTTTTATGCCAAACTGGGATGAACAAATTCTGTAGTTCATCCATGCGATCTTTAAATGTTTGCCATTGCCTATCCACCGTCAACCCTTTGAGTGACATTCCCCAATCAATCCTACCCAACTCGCGTCTCATACCATCGTAGTTTCCTTTATTTAAATTCAGGGCCCTAGTCTCCGAGTCAACTACTTCCCTCTCCATCTTAAATGAAGAATTCTATCATATTATGATCGCTCCGACCCAAGGGGCCTCGCACAAGATTGTTAATTAATCCTTTCTCATTACATAATACCCAGTCTAAGATGGCCTGATCTCTAGTTGGTTCCTCGACGTATTGGTCCAGGAAACCATCCCGTATACACTCCAGGAATTCCTCCTCCACAGTATTGTTACTAATTTGGTTAGCCCAATCTATATGTCGATTAAAGTCACCCATGATAACTGCTGTGCCCTTATTGCATGCTTCTCTAATTTCCCTTTTAATGCCATCCCCAACCTCCGCATTACTGTTTGGAGATCTATATACCACTCCCACTAACGTTTTCTGCCCCTTGGTATTTCCCAGTTCTACCCATACAGATTCCACGTCATCAGAGCTAATATCCTTCCTTACAATTGTGTTAATCCCCTCTTTAACCAGCAATGCTACCGCACCTCCTTTTCCTTTTTGCCTATCTTTCCTGAATATTGAATACCCCTGGATGTTGAGTTCCCAGCCTTGGCCACCCTGGAGCCATGTTTCCGTAATCCCAAGCATATCATATTCATTTACCTCTATTTGCGCAGCTAATTCATCCACCTTATTACGAAGGCTCCTCGCATTAAGACACAAAGCCTGTCTGTCACTGTATAACACTGGCTTACAGTACTGGTGGGTACAGGTCTGTCACTGTAACACTGGGGTACAGTACTGGTGGGTACAGGTGTGTTGTCACTGTATAACACTGGGGGACAGTACTGGTGGGTACAGTGTGTCACTGAAAAACACTGGGGTACAGTACTGGTGGGCACAGGTCTGTCACTGTATAACACGGGTACAGTACTGGCAGGGACAGGTCTGCCACTGTATAACACTGGGGTACAGTACTGGTGGGTACAGGTCTGTCACTAACACTGGGGTACAGTACTGCTGTGTACAGGTCTGTCACTGTATAACACTGGGGTACAGTCCTGGTGTGTACAGGTCTGTCACTGTATAACACTGGGGTACAGTACTGGTGGGTACAGCTCTGTCACTGTATAACACTGCGGTACAATACTGGGGGGTACAGGTCTGTCACTGTAACACGGGTACAGTACTGGTGGGTACAGGTCTGTCACTGTATAACACTGGGGTGCAGTACTGGTGGGTACAGGTCTGTCACTGTATAACACTAGGGTACAGTACTGGTGGGTGCAGGTCTGTCACTAATACTGGGGTACAGTACTGGTGGGTACAGGTCTGTCACTGTATAACACGGGTACAGTAATGCTGCATAGAGGTCTGTCACTAACACGGGTACAGTAATGGTGGGTACAGTCTGTCACTGTATAACACTGGGGTACAGTACTGGTGGGTACAGGTCCGTCACTGTATAACACTGGGTACAGTACTGGTGGGTACAGGTCTGTCACTGTATAACACTAGGGTACAGTACTGGTGGGTACAGGTCTGTCACGTATAACACTAGGGTACAGTACTGGTGGGTACAGGGTCTGTCACTGTGTAACACTGGGGTACAGTACTGGTGGGTACAGGTCTGTCACTAACACTGGGGTACAGTACTGGTGGGTACAGGTCTATCACTGTATAACACTGGGGTACAGTACTGGTGGGTGCCGGTCTGTCACTGTATAACACTCGGGTACAGCACTGGTTGGTACAGGTCTGTCACTAACACTGGGGTACAGTACTGGTTGGTACAGGTCTGTCACTATAACACTGGGGTACAGGTCTGTCACGGTGTAACACTGGGGTACAGTACTGGTGGGTACAGGTCTGTCACAGTATAACACTGGGGTACAGTAATGGTGGGTACTGGTCTGTCACTGTATAACACTGGGGTACAGTACTGGTGGGTACAGGTCTATCACTGTATAACACTGGGGTACAGTACTAGTGGGTACAGGTCTGTCACTATAACACTGGGTACAGTACTGGTGGGTACAGGTCTGTCACTGTATAACACTGGGGTACAGTACTGGTGGGTACAGGTCTGTCACACTATAACACTGGGGTACAGTCCTGGTGGTACAGGTCTGTCACGAACACTGCGGTACAGTACTGGTGGGTACAGGTCTGTCACTGTAGAACACTGGGGTACAGTACTGGTGGGTACAGGTCTGTCACTAACACTGAGGTACAGTACTGGTGGGTACAGGTCTGTCATTGTATAACACTGGGGTACAGTACGGGGGTACAGGTCTGTCACTATAATACTGGGGTACAGTACTGGTGGGGACAGGTCTGTCACTTATAACACTGGGGTACAGTACGGGTGGGGACAGGTCTGTCACTGTATAACACTGGGGTACAGTACTGCTGGGTACTGGTCTGTCACTGTATAACCCTGGGTACAGTACTGGTGGGTACAGGTCTGTCACTGTAGAACACTGGGGTACAGTACTGGTGGGTACAGGTCTGTCACTAACACTGGGGTACAGTACTGGTGGGTACAGGTCTGTCATTGTATAACACTGGGGTACAGTACGGGGGTACAGGTCTGTCACTATAATACTGGGGTACAGTACTGGTGGGGACAGGTCTGTCACTGTGTAACACTGGGGTACAGTACTGGGGGGTACAGGTCTGTCACTAACACTGGGTACAGTACTGGTGGGTACTGGTCTGTCACTGTGTAACACTGGGGTACAGTACTGGTGGGTACAGGTCTGTCACTATAACACTGGGGTACAGGTCTGTCCACTGTATAACACTGGGGTACAGTACTGGTGGGTACAGGTCTGTCACTGTATAACACTGGGGTACAGTACTGGTGGGTACAGGTCTGTCACTGTATAACACTGGGGTACAGTACTGGTGGGTACAGGTCTGTCACTGTATAACACTGGGGTACAGTACTGGTGGGTACAGGTCTGTCACACTATAACACTGGGGTACAGTCCGGTGGGTACAGGTCTGTCACTGTATAACACTGGGGTACAATACTGGTGGGTACAGGTCTGTCATGAACACTGCGGTACAGTACTGGTGGGTACAGGTCTGTCACTAACACTGGGGTACAGTACTGGTGGGTACAGGTCTGTCACTGTAGAACACTGGGGTACAGTACTGGTGGGTACAGGTCTGTCACTAACACTGGGGTACAGTACTGGTGGGTACAGGTCTGTCATTGTATAACACTGGGGTACAGTACGGGGGTACAGGTCTGTCACTATAATACTGGGGTACAGTACTGGTGGGGACAGGTCTGTCACTGTATAACACTGGGGTACAGTACTGGTGGGTACAGGTCTGTCACTGTATAACACTGGGGTACAGTACTGGTGGGTACAGGTCTGTCACTGTATAACACTGCGGTACAGTACTGGTGGGTACAGGTCTGTCACTGTATAACACTGCGGTACAGTACTGGTGGGTACAGGTCTGTCACTGTAACACTGGGGTACAGTACTGGGGGGTACAGGTCTCTCACTGTAGGAGTGATCTCTAATGACAAGCTGAGTGCATCGTCCAAGAAGCCAATGTCGCTATTTTTGTCCATATTTGAATGCTGCAATCGGCTCCATAAAGTTTATGTACAACATCGCCAACTTTAATCTCACTACTGCAAGTTTACGGAGAGATAATGCTGCATTCTGTAGATAATATTTACTGTTAGTTGTTTACTACGATTACTAATGAAGTAACAGTTCGATCACAGCGAAAATCTGGAGCATTGATTCGAGCTGAGAACAAGTGTAACACTTTTAAAGACACATGCTGAACACCAGGAGAAACACATGCCCAGGATTCCCAAATGTAGACTAAACATGATCCCAAACAGATGAACACCATAATCAGAGGAAAACGATCTCTAAAATTCCCACAGGAAGAAAGCGGGAGAGAGCATCACTAGGATGAATATTGGAGTCTGCAGAATTCAAGGGGCAAAGAATAACCTGGCCAAAAAGCATAACTGCAATTGCAAACCCAACAGCAAGAAATCCTTTCATTCCTCGAACAGCTACAGGGCAGTCAGAGAACAGGTGAATCCCTAAAAAGTTAATGGGACTGAAACAGAGGATGAGCACAATATAATTCACGTACTGAATGAATAAATCTTCCAAGTAGTAAGTGGAGCAACACGCCCATCCTTGGGGGACACCAGAGGTTAATGGTGCGGGAGCAGGAAGAGAAGCCATTGGAGGAATTGGCCATTCAAAATGGAGACACATGGGGAAACCACTTTGAAAAATAATACCAGAAAAACACACTAAGCCCAGAGCAATACCAAATATGCAAAAAACTGGAAAAGCTCAAAATGGCCATAAAAGATAACCAAAACCCGCTAGACTCCATAATAACAGAAAGAGCTATTTGAAAAACTCAAGGACCTGCGACCAGGAAAAGCTTGCGGTGCAGACGGCATACTAAGCGAGATGATTAAACACACGGACGATAAAATGAAACAGGCTATCCTAAAACTCTTCAACTTGGTTCTGAGTGTCGGTTACTTCCCTGATATCTGGAACAAAGGACTCATAACGCCCATATACAAAAGTGGGGACAAAGTTGACCCAAATAACTATCGAGGCATCTGTGTAAACAGTAACCTGGGGAAGGTATTCTGTAGTATCATAAACAAAAGACTTATAAACTTCCTTGAGGAGCACAATGACTTGAGTAAAAGCCAAATTGGATTCCTACCAAACTATAGAACATCAGATCATATCTTCACCCTACAGACCCTAATTGATAAACATGTTCATCAAAACAAAAGCAAAATTTTTGCCTGCTTTATAGATTTCCAGAAGGCTTTCGATTCCATCAGGCACGACGGTCTATTCCTGAAACTTATCGAAAGTGGTGTAGGGGGAAAAACATATGATGTAATTAAATCAATGTATACAAACAATAAATGTGCAGTTAAAATTGGAGACAAACAAAATACTTCCCACAGGGGCGTGGTGTGACGCAGGGCTCGCCCATCTCACCGACACTAATATTTACATAAATGAATTGGCAAAACTACTTGAACAATCTACAGCACCCGGCCTCACCCTATATGAATCCAAGGTTAAATTCCTCCTCTATGCAGATGACCTGGTTCTGCTGTCACCAACTAAGGAGGGTCTACAGCAGAACCTGGATCTGCTGGAGTTGTTCTGTCAGACCTGGGCCCTGACAATAAACCCCCAAAAAACCAAAGTCCTTGTGTTCCAGCAAAGATCCAGACATCAGGGACCCAAAATAAATTTCACACTAGGAACAACTAAAATTGAACAAACCACTAACTACACATACTTGGGCTTAAAAATCAGTTCTATGGGAAATTTTCATCTGGCTGTGAATGAACTGAAAGAGAAAGCAAGAAGGCCATTAAAAAATCAATCCAAATAGAAATCCCAATTAGCATTTGGCTCAAAATTTTTAAATGAGTAATTGAACCAATTGCACTCTATGGCAGTGAGGTGTGGGGACCGCTAACACAACAAGAATTTGCAAAATGGGACAAACACCCAATTGAGATCCTACATGCAGAATTCTGTAAAAGTATCCTCCGGACTCAAAGGAAAACCGTAAACAATGCATGCAGGGCAGAACTAGGCCAATATCCATTAATAATCACTATCCAAAAAAGAGCCACCAAATTTTGGAAACACCTAGAAATGAGCAACCCCCACTGCTATCATTACGAAGCCCTGAAATGCCAAGAGAGGACCATAAAGAAGAATACCCTCAGTCAACTAGTCCTGGGACTCAGTGAAGTAACTACTAACACTACTAACAATAACCAGCCCCAGGACAGTGACAGCGTAACACAAAGAATTCGACCCAACACAATCGTCACTAAGCAAAAGGAAAAATGTCTGTCATATTGGGCAGAAACAACAAAAACCCAAAACAAACTCAATTGCTACTTGGCCCTAAACAGACAATACAACATGGCTGATTACCTGACCATGGTAAAGGGTAGCAAACTGAGAAAAACCGTGACAATGTACAGACTTAGTGAACATAGCCTGGCCATCGAAAAAGGTAGACACAGGCAGACCCGGCTACCAAGAGAGGACAGGATATGCTCTCACTGCAGTCAGGGAGTGGTGGAGACAGAGATGCACTTCCTCACAGCTTGTAGAAAATATCAGGGCATAAGGGAGAATTTCTAGCCAAAATTCACAAAAATATGCCCGGAATTCAGAAATTTGAATGACGACCAAAAACTCCCATACCTACTAGGGGAAGAGAGAAATTGTGTAATCTTAGCGGCACACTATGTTACAGCTTGCCATAAACAGAGGGACAACCATTAAATCTAAGAAAAGAGTATATACAAATTATATGAATGTATATTTATACACTCAGGGATATATCTGTTTATACACTATATGGATAGATCTGTGTTTATGTGTTCAACCATAAATGTTTTTCGATGCTTTGGCAACATAAGATGCACCTTGTCATCATGCCAATAAAGCGATTTGAGTTTAATTGAATTGATTCTCTGGCAAAGATTGGATACAACAGGTGAGTGCAGTCCTACCCAGCTGGGAGAAGGGACAGGTTTCAAGAGCATCAATGGTCAATATGAGGAGGTCACATGGAGACCCGGCCACACCCCCAGCACAGGGGGTCCCGGCCCCTCGCAGCCCCCCAGCACAGGGGGTCCCGGCCCCTCCCAGCCCCCCAGCACAGGGGGTCCCGGCCCCTCCCAGCCCCCCAGCACAGGGGGTCCCGGCCCCTACCAGCCCCCCAGCACAGGGGGTCCCGGCCCCTCCCAGCCCCCCAGCACAGGGAGTCCCGGCCCCTCCCAGCCCCCCAGCACAGGGGGTCCCGGCCCCTCCCAGCCCCCCAGCACAGGGGGTCCCGGCCCCTCCCAGCCCCCCAGCACAGGGGGTCCCGGCCCCCCAGCACAGGGGGTCCCGGCCCCTCCCAGCCCCCCAGCACAGGGGGTCCCGGCCCCTCCCTTCCCCCCAGCACAGGGGGTCCCGGCCCCTCCCTGCCCCCCCAGCACAGGGGGTCCCGGCCCCTCCCAGCCCCCCAGCACAGGGGGTCCCGGCCCCTCCCAGCCCCCCAGCACAGGGGGTCCCGGCCCCTCCCAGCCCCCCAGCACAGGGGGTCCCGGCCCCTCCCAGCCCCCCAGCACAGGGGGTCCCGGCCCCTCCCAGCACAGTGGGTCCCGGCCCCTCCCAGCACAGGGGGTCCCGGCCCCTCCCTGCACCCCAGCACAGGGGGTCCCGGCCCCACCCTGCCCCCCAGCACAGGGGGTCCCGGCCCCTCCCTGCCCCCCAGCACAGGGGGTCCCGGCCCCTCCCAGCGCCCCAGCACAGGGGGTCCCGGCCGCTCCCAACCCCCCAGCACAGGGGGTCCCGGCCCCTCCCAGCCCCCCAGCACAGGGGGGTCCTGGCCCCTCCCAGCCCCCCCAGCACAGGGGGACCCGGACACCCCCCCAGCACAGGGGGTCCCGGCCCCTCCCAGCCCCCCAGCACAGGCGGACCCTGCCCCTCGCCCCCCTCCCCCCCAGCACAGGGGGACCCGGCCCCACCCAGCCCCCCAGCACAGGGGGTCCCGGCCCCTCCCAGCCCCCCAGCACAGGGGGACCCGGCCCCTCGCCCCCCCCCATCACAGGGGGACCCGGACACCCCCCAGCACAGGGGGACCCGGCCCCTCGCCCCCCCCCCCCAGCACAGGGGGACCCGGACACCCCCCAGCACAGGGGGACCCGGCCCCTCGCACCCCCCCCAGCACAGGGGGACCCGGACACCCCCCAGCACAGGGGGACCCGGCCCCTCGCCCCCCCCCCCAGCACAGGGGGACCCGGCCCCTCCCCCCCCACCACAGGGGGACCCGGCCCCTCCCAGCCCCCCAGCTCAGGGGGACCCTGCTCCTCGCCCACCCCCCAGCACAGGGGGACCCGGCCCCTCCCCCCCACCAGCACAGGGGGACCCGGCCCCTCGCCCCCCCCCATCACAGGGGGACCCGGACACCCCCCCAGCACAGGGGGACCTGGCCCCTCCCAGCCGCCCAGCACAGGGGGACCCTGTTCCTCGCCCCCCCCCCAGCACAGGGGGACCCGGGACACCCCCCCAGCACAGGGGGACCTGGCCCCTCCCAGCCGCCCAGCACAGGGGGACCCTGTTCCTCGCCACCCCCCAGCACAGGGGGACCCGGCCCCTCCCCCCCCCCCCCCCAAGCACAGGGGGACCTGGCCCCGCCCCCCCCACCACAGGGGGACCCGGCCCCTCCCCCCCCACCACAGGGGGACCCGGCCCCTCGCCCCCCCACCACAGGGGGACTCGGACACCCCCCCAGCATAGGGGGACCCGGCCCCTCGCCCCCCCACCACAGGGGGACCCGGCCCCTCCCCCCCCCCCCCCCCCCAAGCACAGGGGGACCCGGCCCCTCGCCCCCCCCCACCACAGGGGGACCCGGACACCCCCCCAGCACAGGGGGACCCGGCCCCTTCCCCCCCCCCCCCCCCCCCCAAGCACAGGGGGACCCGGCCCCAGCACAGGGGGACCCGGCCCCTCCCCCCGCCCCAGCACAGGGGGACCCGGCCCCTCGCCCCCCCATCACAGGGGGACCCGGACACCCCCCCAGCACAGGGGCTCCCGGACACCCCCCCAGCACAGATGGACCCGGCCCCCTCTCTCCCCAGCACAGGTATAGGCCTGTCACTGTACACTGGTGGGGACAGGTCTGTCACTGTAACACTGGGGTACTGTACTGATGGCTACATGACTGTCACCAACACTCGGGTACAGCACTGGTGGGTGCAGGTCTGTCAAAGTATAACTGAGGTACAGTAATGATGGGTACAGGTCTGTCACTGTATATCACTGGGGTACAGTACTGGTGGGTACATGTCTGTTACTGTATAACACTGGGGTACAGTACTGGTGGGTACAGGACTGTCACAAAAATTGGTGGAGTGGTAAATAGCGAGGAGGGTAGCCTCAGTCTGCAGGACGATATAGATGGGTTGGTCAGATGGGCAGAACAGTGGCAAATGGAATTTAATCCTGAAAAGTGAGAGGTGATGCATTTTGGGAGGACTAACAAGGCAAGGGAATACACAATGAATGGTAGGACCCTAGGAGGGACAGAGGATCAGAGGGACCTTGGTCTCCATGTACATAGATCCCTGAAGGCAGCAGGACAGGTAGATAAGGTGGTTAAAAAGGCATATGGGATACTTGCCTTCATTAGCCGAGGCATAGAATATAAGAGCAGGGAGGTTATGATGGAGCTGTACAAAACGCTAGTTAGGCCACAGCTGGAATACTGTGTGCATTTCTGGTCCCCACACTATAGGAAGGATGTGATTGCATTAGAGAGGGTGCAGAGGAGATTCACCAGGATGTTACCTGGGCTGGAGCGTTTCAGATATGAAGAGAGACCGGACAGGCTGCGGCTGTTTTCCTTAGAGCAGAGAAGGCTGAGGGGGGACCTGATTGAGGTGTACAAAATTATGAGGGGCATAGATAGGGTAGATAGAAAGGAACTTTTCCCCTTAGTAGAGCAGACAATAGCCAGGGGGCATAGTTTCAAGGTAAGGGGCAGGAGGTTTAGAGGGGATTTGAGGAAAAACTTTTTCACCCAGAGGGTGGTTGGAATCTGGAACTCACTGCCTGAAAGGGTGGTAGAGGCAGGAACCCTCACAACATTCAAGAAGCATTTAGATGAGCACTTGAAGCACCATAGCATACAAGGCTACAGACCAAGTGCTGGAAAATGGGATTAGAATAGATAGGGCTTGATAGCCGGCGCGGACACGATGGGCCGAAGGGCCTTTTTCTGTGCTGTATAACTATGACTGTATAACACTGCGGTACAGTACTGGTGGGTACACGTCTGACACTAATACTGGGGTAGAATACTGGTGGGTACAGGTCAGTCACTGTATAACACTGGGGTACAGGTCTGTCACTGTATAACAGTGGGGTACAGTACTGGCAGGTACAGGTACATAGATACATAGATACATAGAAGATAGGAGCAGGAGTAGGCCATTTGGCAATTCGAGCCTGCTCCGCCATTCAACGAGATCATGGCTATTCATCCAAATTCAGTACCCTGTCCCTGCTTTCTCCCCATATCCCTTTAGCCTTAAGAAATATATCCAACTCCTTCTTGAATATATTTAATGAATTGGCCTCCACTACCTTCTGTGGTAGAGAATTCCACAGGTTCACCACTCTCTGGGTGAAGAAATTCCTCCTCATCTCTGTCCTAAATGGCTTACCTCTTATCCTTAGACTGTGACCCCTGGTTCTGGACTCCCCGACCATCGGGAACATCCTTCCTCCATCTAGTCTGTCTAGTCCTGTTAGAATTTTATAAGTTTCAATGAGATCCCCTCTCATTCTTCTAAACTCCAGCGAGTATAAGCCCAATCGACCCAATCTCTCCTCATACGTCATTCCTGCCATCCCAGGTATCAGGTGAATCTTCGCTGCACTCCCTCCATGGCAAGAACATCCTTCCTCAGATAAGTCGACCAAAACTGCACACAATACTCAAGGTGTGGTCTCACCAAGGCCCTGTACAACTGCAGCAAGACATCCTTGTTCCTCTACTCGAACCCTCTTGCTACGAAGGCCAACATACCATTTGCCTTCTTAACCGCCTGCTGCACCTGCATGCTTACCTTCAGCGACTGGTGCACAAGGACACCTAGGTCTCGTTGCACTTCCCCTTCTCCCAATCTATTGCCATTCAGATAATAATCTGCCTTCCTGTTTTTGACACCAAAGTGGATAACCTCGCATTTATCCATGTTATATTGCATCTGCCACGCTTCTGCCCAATCACTCAACCTGTCCAAATCATACTGGAATTTCTCAGCATCCTCCTCACAGCACACACGCCCACCCAGCTTTGTGTCATCTGCAAACTTGGAGATATTACATCTAGTTCCCTCGTCTAGATCATTAATATATATTGTGAATAGCTGGGGTCCTAGAACCGATCCCTGCGGTACCCCACTAGTCACTGCCTGCCACTTGGAAAAAGACCCGTTTATTCCAACTCTGCTTTCTGTCTGCCAACCAGTTTTCTATCCAAGTCAATACCTTGCCCCCAATCCCATGTGCCTTAACTTTACACGCTAATCTCTCATGCGGGACCTTATCGAAAGCCTTCTGAAAGTCGAAATACACCACATCCAATGGTTCTCCCTTATCTATTTTACCAGTTACATCCTCAAAAAATTCCAGTAGATCAGTCAAGCACGATTTACCTTTTGTAAATCCATGTTGACTTTGTCCGATCCTGTCACTGTTTTCCAAGTGCTCTGCTATTACATCTTTTATAATGGACTCTAGCATTTTCCCCACTACCAATGTCTGGCTTACCGGTCTATAATTCCCCATTTTCTCTCTACCACCTTTTTTGAATAGTGGGGTAACATTAGCTACCCTCCAATCCATGGGTACTGTTCCAGAGTCTATTGAATTTTGGAAGATGACCAGCAATGCATCTACTATTTCTAGGGCCACTTCCTTAAGTACCCTAGGATGTAGATTATCAGGCCCTGGGGATTTATCGGCCTTCAATCCCGTTAATTTCCCCAACACCATTTCCATACAAATACTGATTTCTTTCAGTTCCTCCCTCTCATTAGACCCTATGTTCCCCAACATCTCTGGGAGGTTATTTGTGTCCTCCTTTGTGAAGACAGAACCAAAGTATGTATTTAATTGGTCAGCCATTTCTTTGTTCCCCATTATAAATTTCCCTGATTCTGATTGCAAGAGACCTACGCTTGACTTCACCAATCTTTTTCTCTTCACATATCTATAAAAACTTTGAGTCAGTTTTTATGTTCCCTGCAAGCTTACTCTCATACTCTATTTTCCCCTTCTTAATTAATCCCTTTGTCCTCCTTTGTTGAATCCTAAACAGCTCCCAATCCTCAGGTTTACTGCTTTTCTGGCCAATTTATATGTCCTCTCCTTGGATCTTATGCTATCCCTAATTTCACTTTTTAGCCACGGTTGAGTCACCTTTTGTGTTTTATTTTTATGCCAAACTGGGATGAACAAATTCTGTAGTTCATCCATGCGATCTTTAAATGTTTGCCATTGCCTATCCACCGTCAACCCTTTGAGTGACATTCCCCAATCAATCCTACCCAACTCGCGTCTCATACCATCGTAGTTTCCTTTATTTAAATTCAGGGCCCTAGTCTCCGAGTCAACTACTTCCCTCTCCATCTTAAATGAAGAATTCTATCATATTATGATCGCTCCGACCCAAGGGGCCTCGCACAACAAGATTGCTAATTAATCCTTTCTCATTACATAATACCCAGTCTAAGATGGCCTGATCTCTAGTTGGTTCCTCGACGTATTGGTCCAGGAAACCATCCCGTATACACTCCAGGAATTCCTCCTCCACAGTATTGTTACTAATTTGGTTAGCCCAATCTATATGTCGATTAAAGTCACCCATGATAACTGCTGTGCCCTTATTGCATGATTCTCTAATTTCCCTTTTAATGCCATCCCCAACCTCCGCATTACTGTTTGGAGATCTATATACCACTCCCACTAACGTTTTCTGCCCCTTGGTATTTCCCAGTTCTACCCATACAGATTCCACGTCATCAGAGCTAATATCCTTCCTTACAATTGTGTTAATCCCCTCTTTAACCAGCAATGCTACCGCACCTCCTTTTCCTATTTGCCTATCTTTCCTGAATATTGAATACCCCTGGATGTTGAGTTCCCAGCCTTGGCCACCCTGGAGCCATGTTTCCGTAATCCCAAGCATATCATATTCATTTACCTCTATTTGCGCAGCTAATTCATCCACCTTATTACGAAGGCTCCTCGCATTAAGACACAAAGCCTGTCTGTCACTGTATAACACTGGCTTACAGTACTGGTGGGTACAGGTCTGTCACTGTAACACTGGGGTACAGTACTGGTGGGTACATGTGTGTTGTCACTGTATAACACTGGGATACAGTACTGGTGGGCACAGATCTATCACTGTATAACACGGGGTACAGTACTGGTGGGTACAGGTCTGTCACTGTATAACACTGGGGTACAGTATTGGTGGGTACAGGTCTGTCACTGTATAACACTGGGGTACAGTACTGGTGGGTACAGGTCTATCACTGTATAACACTCGGTACAGTACTGATGGGTGCAGGTCTATCACTGTATAACACTGGGGTACAGTACTCATGGGTACAGGTCTGTCACTGTACAACACTGGGGTACATTACTGCACAGAGGGTCTCGGTCCCGTCCCCGCCCCGGGAAATCTTCACTGAGAGAAGCTGGAGCCGGTACCCAGGCCCAGAATCGCCCAGCCCCGCCGTGCGTCCTCACCCGTCCATCACATCGAGGTGCAGGTAGTCGGCCCCGCAGTCCAGCATGCGGCGGCACTCGGAGCCGAGCCGCGCCAGGTCGCTGTTGAGGATAGAGGGCCCGATGCGACAGCTGTACGCCATGGCCGGCTTCCGGAGTCCACGCCCGGCCTGCTGTGAGCGCCCTGTGACTGTGACCGCCCCGGCCTCGGCTCCGCCCTGTGACTGTCCCAGTCCCCGCCCCGCGAGCGCGTGGTGAACTACAGCTCCCGGCCTGCTCCACGGCGGTGCGCCTGCTCACTGTCTTTTTTTATGGAAAACTTCTCTAAAATAATTTTAGGTGAAAGTAAAAATCAGTTCTGAATTAAAATAGACATTCGGTGGTTTATATGTTTATATAACGCATCCTCTTTTAAAACTATGATTTTCTAAGCTCTAAAATCATTGGCTGCTCCCCGGACGGTAACTATGGCAACTGGATCTCCCTGTCAGTTCCGCGGGCCTGGAGCCGCTGTAGCCGGAGCCTGAGGCCTTCCGCCACTAAGGCCACGGTATCATCACTGTAACATTTGCATATTGAATTATCAGTGGCCCGCAGGCATCTGTAAGGAATACCTAATATATTCACATGTGATCACATGCTAAGTTGTCATTGGCCTGCAGGCATCTGTAAGGACTACTATTGTTTTGAAGTAACAACAGAAAATGCTGGAAAAACTCAGCAGGTCAGGCAACATCCGTGGAGAGAAATTTGAGTTGACGTTTCGGGTTGGACCCTTCTTCAAAACTGGAAAGAAAAGAAACTAGATCGAAGGCAGGGCCGCGATCGGACAAAAGAATAAAAGAAACAAAAGAAGTAAAAGAGATTAGAAGCTAGACGAGATGGTAATAGGCTGGGATTAGGTGTAAAGTGTACTGGCAGGGCAAAAGATAGCTGCCAGGTGTGAGAGAGAAACAAAAGGAAAGGGGGGGGGGGGGAAAGGAGTGGAACAATTACAAGAGAAAATGAAATGGGGGCCGAGCTTATGATCTGAAATTGTTGAACTCGATATTGAGTCCGGAAGGCTGCAGACTGCCTAATCGGAAGATGAGGTGCTGTTCCTCGAGTTTACGTTGAGCTTCCGTGGAACAATACAAGAGGCCAAGGACGGTGAGGTCCGAGTGGGAATGGAGCGGTGAATTAAAATAACAGGCGACCGGAAGCTCGGGGTCACCCTTACGGACTGAACGGAGGTGTTCCGCAAAGCGGTCACCCAATCTGCGTTTGGTCTCCCCAATGTAGAGGAGACTGCATCGTGAGCAGCGAATACAGTATACTAGATTGCGAGAAGTACAAGTAAATCGCTGTTTCACCTGGAAGGGGTGTTTGGGGCCCTGGACAGTGGGAAGGGGGGAGGTATAGGGGCAGGTGTTACATCTCCTCCGCTTGCACGGGAAGGTGCAAGGGGAAGGGCTGTTTGGGGTGATAGAGGAGTGGACTAGGGTGTCTCGGAGGGAGCGGTCCCTGCGGAATGCTGAAAGGGGAGGGGAGGGGAAGATACGTTTGGTGGTGGGATCACTTTGGAGGTAGCGGAAATGCCGGAGGATGATCCGTTGAATGTGGAGGCTGGTGGGGTGAAAGGTGAGGACACGGGGAACCCTATCGTGGTTCCGGGAGGGAGGGGCAGGGGTGAGGGCAGAAGTGCGGGAGATAGAACTGACACGGTCGAGGGCAATGTCAACCACGGTAGAGGGGAATCCTCGGTTGCGGAAAAAGGAAGACATGTCTGAAGCACTGGTGTGGAAGGTGTCGTCGTCGGAGCAGATACGGCGGAGGCGGAGAAACTGGGAGAATGGAATAGAGTCCTTACAGGAAGCGGGGTGGGAGGAAGTGTAGACCAGGTAGCTGTGGGAGTCAGTGGGCTTGTAGTGAATATTGGTCGATAACCTATCCCCAGAGATAGAGATGGAGAAGTCGAGGAAGGGAAGGGAAGAGTCCGAGGTGGACCATGTGAAGGTGAGGGAAGGGTGGAAATTGGAGGCAAAGTGAATGAAATTGTCAAGTTCGGGGCGAGAGCAGGAAACGGCACCGATACAGTCATCAATGTATCGGAAAAAGAGGTGAGGGAGGGGACCCGAGGGTTAGGGGTCCTAATGCCATGCTTTTCCCCACTGGTGCTGCTATGAGTAAGATCACAGACCTAATGCTTAATAAAGGAGTTAAACTGTAATACTCCGTTGTCCTGCAATTTATTATTTTTATACAAAGTGTGCAAAACAAGACATGGTGTCAGAATAGGGATTGTAAATGGACATCATTGGAGCTCCCTCGCCTCGAATGGATTGGGAATCTTTGAACTTACCTAGAGAATGGAGCAAGTTCAAGCAACACATGGAGTTGATGTTCTCGGGTCCGCTGAAAAGCAAAGGGGAGGAAAAAAGATGCAGCTACCTACTCCTGTGGATCGGAGAAAAAGGGAGAGACATTTTTAACATATGGTCTCTCACCGCAGATGAAGCAAAGGTACTGAAAAGTTATTTTGACCGTTTTGAATCATATGTGATGCCCAAGACAAATACGATATTCGCTAGGTACAAGTTTCAGGAGAAAGTACAAGGAGCTAGTGAGTCATTTGAACAGTTCGTGAATGAGTTAAAACTGCTGGTAAAATACTATGAATATGCAGATAAAGATGAGATGGTCAGAGACCACATCGTGTTTGGAATACATTCAACTAAAGTGAGAGAGAAACTTTTGAATGTTGGGTCCGGGCTAACGCTGGACAAAGCTATGGACATAGCTAGATCGCACGAGATAGCCCAAGCACAGTTGAAAACCATAACCGGCGCCACGAGCAGCTCGCGTGAACAGACAGTGCACGCAGTTAATAGACACACACCAAAGAACACCGCCCAGAGAGCGTGTTTCAGAACAGAGAGAGTTCTAAAAATGAGCGACACAGACATAAAATGCTTCAAAAACTGTGGATATTGTGGAAACAAGGTGCATGGGGAAAAGGAGCACTGCCCTGCCAAAGGAAGGCAATGTGGTAAACGGAACCACTTTGCTAAAGTTTGCAGGACTGTTTTTTGAAAAGCAGTACACACAGTGAGTGACTCAAAACTGAAGGAGATCCGAGCAGTAACAGAGAAAGATGCACAACTCACACTGCTGAGCAAAGTCATACATGAAGGATGGCCTAAGGAAAGGAGGAAATGCCCTCAGAGCATATCTGAATTCTGGAACCACAGAGACGAACTGTCACAAATCAACAGAATCGTCTTCAAAGGGGAGAAAATCATCATTCCTATCAGTCTCAGAGAAGAGATGTTGACAAAAATTCATGCTGGACATATGGGCATTGGAAAATGCAAACAGAGCACGTGACATTGGCCCAGAAATTCGGGTCTCCACAGGTGAGTATGCACGGGGTACTCACCCGTAGGCCCGATGGAAGTGCCGGTTTCCTGCATGCACTGCGCATGCGCGGGAAACCGGCACTTCTGTTCCTCTGAACAAAGAGGTTCAGAGGTCGAACACGTGCGCGGGGGAGGCTGCGCGTGCGCATCAAACTTAGTTTTTTTTTACAGGTTTCTCCGGGAGGGTAAGCCTGCAGAATTTAGAAATGTAAAAAGCAGGCGTAAGGCCTGCTTTTTACAAGGTAAGTGGTGAATTAATTAAAATTAAAACATTTTTTCCACAGGTTTATTATTTTTAAATACTTTAAAGCAAGGTAAGTTTATTTTTAGCCCCGTTAGAATATAAAATTATTTTTTTCAAAAATTTAAATTATTCTTTAAAATAGTTATTTCATGTAATTTATAGTTTATTTAAAAAATGTGATTTAAAAAAAAATTATTTGAAGATTTAGTGCTATTTTGGGGCCATAGTATTTATAAGTCTTGACAGCACTTCCTGCTCCGATTGGCTGCCCATGGCCCACGTGATCCCAGGGGACGCATCGAACTAACTGCGCCCCTGGGATACGCAAGCATTGCGCGCCGGCAGCTAGACCAGGCCCCGGATCGGAATTCCACGCGGGCCCACAGCTCAACGGCCAGCGCGCAAGGTAAGTGCAGATCGGGGGCTTGCACCCGCAGGAAGCCCCCGACCCGAATTTCTGGGCCATTATGTTTTGGCCCGGAATGTGCAAACACATTGAGGACATTGTCGGAAAATGTTCCATTTGTCTAGAACGCCGCCCATCAAATGTCAAAGAGCCCATGATACCTCACCGTAGCCCAGACAGGCCCTGGCAGGTCGCCGCAACGGATCTGTTCACATGGAACAACGAGGACTACATAGTGATTATTGATTACTACAGCAGATTTTTTGAACTGGACAAGCTTCACAGCACCACATCTGCAGCTGTGATCCACAAGCTAAAGGCAGCCTTTGCCAGGCATGGCATGGTAGAGACTTTAGTCTCAGACAATGGCCCCCAATACAAACCAAAAAGATACTATGACAGGTCAGCTAGACTACTGCCCTGCTGCACAATGGTGAATCCGTCAGAATCCAGGAGCATGACTACTGGAAGCCAGCAGTCGTCATCCAGCCAGCTGACACTGAACGATCGTATCACGTCCGCACCCCAGAAGGACAGGTGTACCACCGCAATTGCAGGCACCTCCTGAACACCAAGGAACAACCCCGTCATTCCGACGAGAGGATCAGTTCAACAGAGTGTGATGAACAGAGCAATACACAAAACACATCATACTTACCTGAACCTGAATTGTTGACTGATTCAGGAGCATGCTCAGTTTCATACCACACAAGGTCGGGACGAGAGGTCAAGCCTAGAGTTATCCTTGACTTGTGAACTGTCAAAGGGTGTAGGCGGATCGCTGCCCTAAAAAAAAGTACATCGTTATTGAAACGTTGAGATGTTTTCAGTGCTAGTTAAATGCTGAGTTTACTTATATGTTTATGCTACCGAGAACATTATGTAGAAGAAAGGTTTACAAGTAATGCATAACATTTTTCTTTTAAAAGAAAGGGGATGTAACATTTGCATATTGAATTATCAGTGGCCCGCAGGCCTCTGTAAGGAATACCTAATATATTCACATGTGATCACATGCTAAGTTGTCATTGGCCTGCAGGCATCTGTAAGGAATACTATTGTTTTGAAGACCCAGGCTAGGGGTCCTAATGCCATGCTTTTCCCCACTGGTGCTGCTATGAGTAAGATCACAGATCTAATGCTTAATAAAGGAGTTAAACTGTAATACTCCGCTGTCCTGCAATTTATTATTTTTTTACAAAGTGTGCAAAACAAGACAATCACCACCCGCAACAACACCTCAATTTAAGTTAAAAATAACAACAGAAAATGTTGGAAAAACTCAGCAGGCCAGGCAACATCCGTGGAGAGCGAAATAGAGTCAACGTTTCAGGTCGAAACCCTTTGTCAAGACTGAAAAAGCACAGGAAATGAAACAGATTAAAAGGCCAGTTTGGGGGCTGGGAAATGGGGATGAGAGAACAAAAGAGAAGTGAAGAGACATTAAGAGGTAATCAAAACGAGATGAGATGGTGATAGGACTAGTGGAGAGACAAAAGACGGCTCTTTTGGTGTGAAATGCGCTGGCAGAATGGGAGACAGCTGCCATGTGGGAGAGAAAAAAAGGGGGGAGGGCCAAAACAAAGGTGTGGATAAAAAATATAAGTAAAAATGTAACAGGGGCCGAGGTTATGATCTGAAATTGTTGAACTCGATATTGAGTACGGAAGGCTGTAAAGTGCCTAATCGGAAGATGAGGTGCTGTTCCTCGAGCTTACGTTGAGCTTCCGTGGAACAATGCAAGAGCCAGAGTACGGTGAGGTCTGAGTGGGAATGGGGCAGTGAATTAAAATGACAGGCGACCGGAAGCTCGGGGTCACCCTTACGAACTGAACGGAGGTGTTCCGCAAAGCAGTCACCCAATCTGCGTTTGGTCTCCCCAATGTAGAGGAGACCACATCGTGAGCAGCGAATACAGTATACTAGATTGCAAGAAGGTTTCACCTGGAAGGGGTGTTTGGGGCCCTGGACAGTGGGAAGTGGGGAGGTATAAGGGCAGGTGTTGCATTTCCTGCGCTTGCACGGGAAGGTGCTGGGGGAAGGGGTGCTGGGGGTGATAGAGGAGTGGACTAGGGTGTCTCGGAGGGAGCGGTCCCTACGGAATGCTGAAAGGGGAGGGAAAGATGCATTTGGTGGTGGGATCACGTTGAAGGTGGCAGAAATGGCGGAGGATGATCCGTTGAATGTGGAGGCTGGTGGGGTGAAAGGTGAGGACAAGGGGAACCCTATCGTGGTTCCGGGAGGGAGGGGCAGGGGTGAGGGCAGAAGTGCGGGAGATAGAACGGACACAGTCGAGAGCCGTGTCAACCACGGTAGAAGGGAATCCTCGGTTGAGGAAAAAGGAAGACATGTCGGAAGCACTGGTGTGGAAGGTGGCAACGACGGAGCAGATGCGGCGGAGATGGAGAAACTGGGAGAATGGAATAGAGTCCTTACAGGAGGCGGGGTGGGAGGAAGTGTAGTCCAGGTAGCTGTGGGAGTCAGTGGGCTTGTAGTGAATGTTGGTCAATAACCTATCCCCAGAGATGGAGACGGAGAAGTCGAGAAAGGGAAGGGAAGAGTCGGAGATGGACCATGTGAAGGTGAGGGAAGGGTGGAAATTGGAGGCAAAGTGAATGAAATTGGGAGAATGGATCCTCTGGAGATCTTCCCCCCGTGGCCACCAACCCCATCTCTGGGGATAGGTTATTGACCAACATTCACTACAAGCCCACTGACTCCTGTATTCGCTGCTCACGATGTGGTCTCCTCTACATTGGGGAGACCAAACGCAGATTGGGTGACCGCTTTGCGGAACACCTCCGTTCAGTCCGTAAGGGTGACCCCGAGCTTCCGGTCACCTGTCATTTTAATTCACTGCCCCATTCCCACTCGGACCTCACCGTACTCGGGCTCTTGCATTGTTCCACGGAAACCCAGCGTAAGCTCGAGGAACAGCACCTCATCTTCCGATTAGGCACTTTACAGCCTTCCGGACTCAATATCGAGTTCAACAATTTCAGATCATAACCTCGGCCCCTATTACATTTTTACTTATATTTTTTATCCACACCTTTGTTTTGGCCCTCCCCCCTTTTTTTCTCTCCCACATGGCAGCTGTCTCCCATTCTGCCAGCGCATTTCACACCTAATCTAGAGCCGTCTTTTGTCTCTCCACTAATCCTATCACCACCGCATCTCGTTTTGAATACCTCTTAATGTCTCTTCACTTCTCTTTTGTTCTCTTCCAGCCCCCAAACTGGCCTTTTAATCTGTTTCATTTCCTGTGCTTTTTCAGTCTTGACAAAGGGTTTCGACCTGAAACGTTGACTCTATTTCTCTCTCCACAGATGTTGCCTGGCCTGCTGAGTTTTTCCAGCATTTTCTGTTGTTATTTCGGATTTCCAGCATCTGCAGTATTTTGTTATCATCTCAATTTAAGTTGTTCAGTTTCCTTTAAAGTTTTTTGTTAAGTTACAGTTTTTTTATTGGCTGTGCCTCCAATTGGCAATTGTCACATGAAGAGGAGTCAGCTCAGTTGGTGGACTTGTCAGGGTTATATAGCACATTGTCATTTATCCCTTTGCACTGATGTGGGGTATTATAGCACATTGTCATTTATCCCTTTGCACTGATGTGGGGTATTATAGCACATTGTCATTTATCCCTTTGCACTGATGTGGGGTATTATAGGATATTGTCATTTATCCCTTTGCACTGATGTGGGGTATTATAGGATATTGTCATTTATCCCTTTGCACTGATGTGGGGTATTATAGGATATTGTCATTTATCCCTTTGCACTGATGTGGGGTATTATAGCATATTGTCATTTATCCCTTTGCACTGATGTGGAGTATTATAGGATATTGTCATTTATCCCTTTGCACTGATGTGGGGTATTATAGGATATTGTCGTTTATCCCTTTGCACTGATGTGGGGTATTATAGGATATTGTCATTTATCCCTTTGCACTGATGTGGGGTATTATAGGATATTGTCATTTATCCCTTTGCACTGATGTGGGGTATTATAGCACATTGTCATTTATCCCTTTGCACTGATGTGGGGTATTATAGGATATTGTCATTTATCCCTTTGCACTGATGTGGGGTATTATAGCACATTGTCATTTATCCATTTGCCCTGATGTGGGGTGTTATAGGATATTGTGGAACGGAATTCCAAAGATTCACCACCCTCTGTGTGAAGACATTTCTTCTCATCTCAGTCTTGAATGGCCTACCCTTCATCCTGAGGCTGTGGCCCCTGGTTCTAGACTCCCCAGCCAAGGGAAACATTCTCCCAGCATCCACCCTATCAAGCCCTGTAATAATTTTGTATGCTTCAATGAGATCCCCTCTCATTCCTCTGAATTCAAGAGAACACAGGCCTAGTTTACTCAATCTCTTCTTATATGACAGTCCCGCCATCCCAGGAATCAATCTCGTGAACCTTCGTTGCACTCCCTCTATGGCAAGTATATCCTTCCTTAGGTAAAGAGACCAAAATTGTACACAGTACTCCAGGTGTGGTCTCACCAAGGCCCTATATAATTGGAGTAAGACTTCTTTACTCCTGTATTCAAATCCTCTTGTAATGAAGGCCAGCATACCATTTGCCTTCCTAATGGCTTGCTGCACCTGCACATTCACTTTCAGTGACTCATGTACAAGGACACCCAGGTCCCTTTGAGCATCTGCATTCCCCAATCTTTCACCATTTAGGAAATACTCTGCCTTTCTGTTTTTTCTACGAAAGTGGATATCTTCACATTTATCCACATTATATTCCATCTGCCATGTTCTCACCCACTCACTGAGCCTGTCACGATTCCCTTGAAGCCTCTTCACATCCTCTTCACAACTGACACTGCCACCTAGCTTTGTGTCATCAGCAAATTTGGAAATGTTACATTTAGTCCCCTCATCCAAATCATTGATATAGATTGTGAATAGCTGGGGCCCAAGCACCGATCCTTGCGGTACCCCACTAGTCACAGCCTGCCGTCCTGAAAAAGCCCCGTTTATCCCTACTCTTTGTTTTCTGTCTGTTAACCAATTCTCAATCCATGCTAGTATATTACCCCCAATTCCATGTGCCCTAATTTTGTTCACCAACCTTATCGAAGGCCTTCTGAAAATCCAAATACACCACATCTACCAGTTCCCTTTTGTCTACTCCACTAGTTACATCCTCAAAGAACTCCAATAGGTTTGTCAAACAGGATTTCCCTTTCATAAATCCATGTTGACTCTGCCCAATCTTACTATTAGTTTCTAAGTGCCCAGTTATTGCATCCTTTATAATAGATTCCAGCATTTTCCCAACTACTGATGTAAGGCTAACAGGTCTGTAGTTCCCCGTTTTCTCTCCCCCTCCTTTCTTAAATAGTGGGTTACATTTGCTATCCTCCAATCTGCAGGAACCATTCCAGAATCTATAGAATTTTAAAAGATGACAACCAATGCATCCACTATCCCAATGGCCACCTCTTTCAAAACCCTAGGATGTAGGTCATCCGGTCCTTGGGATTTATCAACTTTTAGTCCCATTAATTTTGCTAGTACTGTTTTTTTACTAATAATAATTTCTTTAAGTTCCTCATTCTCACCACACCCTTGGTTTTCTCGTATTTCTAGGAGGCTTTTTGTGTCTTCCTCCGTGAAGACAGAAACAAAGTATTTATTTAATTTCTCTGCCATGTCCTCATTCCCCATTATAAATTCTCCCATCTCTGACTGTAAAGGACCTACATTTACCTTCGCCAGTCTTTTCCTTTTCACATACCTATAGAAGCTTTTACAATCTGTTTTTATATTTTTCGCTAGTTTGTGCTCATATTCCATTTTCCCTTTATCAATTTCTTGGTCCCCCTTTGCTGATTTCTAAAATGACCCCAATCCTCAGGCTGACCGCTTTTTCTGACAACTTTATAAGCTTCCTCCTTTGACTTAATACTGGCTTTAATTTATTTTGTTAGCCATGGTTGGATCACTTTTCCTTTTGGGTTTTTATGCCCTAGAGGAATATATGTTTGTTGCAAATTATGCATTATTTCCTTGAATGTTAACCATTGTATGTTCACCTTCATAACTTTTAGTGTAGTCTCCCAATCTACCATGGCCAACTTGTCCCTCATACCCTTGTAGTTTCCTCTGTTTAGATTGAAGACTTTAGTTTCAGATTGGACTACACCACTCTCAAACTTAATATAAAATTCAATCATATTATGGTCACTTGTCCCTAAAGGCCCCTTTACTACAAGATTATTGATTAGCCCTTTCTCATTACACAGTACCAGATCCAGAATAGCCTGTTCCCTGGTTGGTTCCTCCACATACTGATCCAGGAAACCATCTTGCATGCATTCCAAGAATTCGTCCTCCACCCCATTAGTGGTAATTTGATTTGTCCAGTCAATATGTAGATTAAAGTCCCCCATGATTACCGTATTGCCCTTGTTACATGTACTTCTAATCTCTTGATTGATACTGTGCCCTACATTACCACTACTGTTTGGTGACCTATACACAATTCCCACCAATGTTTTCCGCCCTTTGCTATTTCTTAGCTCCACCCAAACTGATTCCAGCTCTACATCACGATCTGCCAAGCCAAGATCTTTTATCTCTACCGTACCGATCTCATCCCTTATTAACAGCGCTATGTCACCTCCTTTTACTTTTTGTCTGTCCTTCCTAAATGTTGAGATATTGGCACTGCGCGGACTTTAGAGGGTAGCATAGCGACGTCATCTACACATGGTGAGACACTGGGCACGAGTGGCCTGCAGCCAGGGCAGGGGGAAAAGCTAGCACAGGTACCTGTTCCCCGGAGGGCAAGGTCGATCATGAGTTCTGCTGCACAGGACTCAGATGAAAACTTCGATGGGGCAGCTGACAAAGAAGGCTGATGGGTGTGCACAACAAAATGCTTGGTGCATTTGCAGGCCTATGAGAAAGTCTGAGTGCAATGTCAAGGAGTATGGGGGAGTCCGGTTCAAACTTTGCATAGGGCTTTGCGTAAACTTGCAGCCCATGATTTCCAGCATGGAAGTGATGGGCAACTCCATTAAAGCATTTGTGGACCCAACCATGATGCAGGGTCTGATGGCCGATGTCTCAGCTTTCACTGCAGCACAAGCAGAAGCCACCCAACATCTGGGTGCTGCAGTGGAATCTCAGATTGCTGTCATCATGGCTGCGGTTACCAGTGTTGAAAGGGGCATGCAGGGGGTGTCATAAGAACATAAGAACATAAGAAATAGGAGCAGGAGTAGGCCAATCGGCCCCTCGAGCCTGTTCCGCCATTCAATAAGATCATGGCTGATCTGATCCTAACCTCCAATCCACTATCACAGAACCATCTCCTGAATCTAACAGAATTAGACACACGAAATAGGAGCAGGATCAGGCTACACGGCCCCTGCGCCCGCTCCGCTACCCACAGGGCCATGACCGATCCGAACCTAGACTCGTGTCCAAATTCCTGCCCGCTCCCCGTAACCCTTAATTCCCTTTACTTCTAGGAAACTGTCTATTTCTGTTTTAAATTTATGTAATGATGTAGCTTCTACAGCTTTTTGGGGCAGCATATTCCATGGACCTACCACCCTCTGAGTGAAGTAGTACCTCCTCATCTCAGTTTTGAAAGAGCAGCCCCTTATTCTAAGACTATGCCCCCTAGTTCTAGTTTCACCCATCATCGGGAACATCTTCCCTGCATCCACCCGATCCAACCCCTTCACAATCTTATATGTTTCAATAAGATCGCCTCTCATTCTTCTGAACTCCAACGAGTAGAGTCCCAATCTACTCAACCTCTCCTCATATGTCCATCCCCTCATCCCCGGGATTAACCGAGTGAACCTTCTTTGTACTGACTCGAGAGCAAGTATGTCCTTTCTTAAGTATGGACACCAAAACTGTACGCAGTATTCCAGGTGCGGTCTCACCAATACCTTGTACAACTGAAGCAATACCTCCCTATTTTTATATTCTATCCCCCAGCAATGAAAGCCAACATTCCATTGGCCTTCTTAATCACTTGCTGCACCTGCATACTAACCTTTTGAGTTTCGTGCACCAGGACCCCCAGATCCCTTTGTACTTCAGTACTTTCCAGTTTCTTGCCATTAAGATAATAACTTGCTCTACGATTTTTCCTGCCAAAGTGCATAACCTCACACTTTCCAGTATTGTATTCCATCTGCCAAATCTCTGCCCACTTGCTTAGCCTGTCTATGTCCCCTTGAAGGTTTTTTATGTCCTCCTCACTCACTACTTTCCCCCCCATCTTAGTATCATCTGCAAACTTTGATATGTTACACTCGGTCCCCTCCTCCAAATCGTTAATATAGATTGTAAAGAGTTGGGGACCCAGCACTGACCCCTGCGGAACACCACTAGTTACTGATTGCCAGTCTGAGAATGAACCATTTATCCCAACTCTCTGCCTTCTGTTAGATAGCCAATCCTCTATCCATGCCAGAATATTACCCCCAATCCCGTGATTTTTTATCTTAAGCAATAATCTTTTGTGTGGCACCTTGTCAAATGCCTTTTGGAAGTCTAAATACACTACGTCCACTGGTTCCCCTTTATCCAACCTATACGTTACTTCCTCAAAGAACTCCAGCAAATTTGTCAAACATGACTTCCCCTTCATAAAACCATGCTGACTTTGTCCTATTAAATTATGATTATCCAAATGTCCTGTTATTGTCTCCTTAATAATGGACTCCAAAATTTTACCTACCACAGATGTTAGGCTAACATATAGTTTCCAGCCTTCTGTCTACTGCCCTTTTTAAATAAGGGTGTTACATTAGCAGTTTTCCAGTCTGCCGGGACCATTGCCGAGTCCAGGGAGTTTTGGAAAATTATTACCAATGCATCCACAATCCCTACCGCCACTTCCCTCAAGACCCTAGGATGTAAGCCATCAGGTCCAGGTGATTTATCCGAGTACCACTTCCTCAGTGATTTTGATCGTGTTTAGCTCCTCCCCCCCTTTAGCCCCCTGTTTGTCCAGTGTTGGGATATTCTTAGTGTCTTCTACTGTAAAGACTGATGTAAAATATTCATTCAGTGTTTTTGCCACCTCCATATTTCCCACCATTAATTTCCCGGTCTCATCCTCTAAGGGACCAACATTTACTTTAGCCACCCTTTTTCTTTTTATATAACTATAAAAACTCTTACTATCTGTTTTTATATTTTTTGCTAATTTACTTTCATAATCTATCTTCCCTTTCTTAATCAATCTTTTTGTTATATTTTGCTGTCTTTTAAAGTTTTCCCAATCCTCTATCCTCCCACTAGATTTGGCTACCTTATATGCCCTTGTTTTTAGTCGAATACTATCCTTAATTTCTTTACTTAGCCACGGATGGCTGTCTTTTCTTTTACACCCTTTTCTTCTCAGTGGAATATATATTTTTTGGAAGTTGTAAAATAACTCCTTAAATGTACACCACTGATCATGTATCGTCTTACCCTTTAATCTATTTTCCCAATCCACTCTACTCAATTCCGCTCTCATACCTTCATAGTCTCCTTTATTCAAGCTTAGCACGCTTGTTTGAGATCCAACCTTCTCACCCTCTAATTGAATATGGAATTCAACCATGTTATGGTCATTCATTCCAAGGGGATCCTTTACTAGGACATTTTTAATTAATCCTGTCTCGTTACACAGGACCAGATCTAAGGTTGCCTGCCCCCTGGTCGGTTCAGTTACATACTGCTCAAGAAACCCATCCCTAATACACTCAATGAACTCATCCTCAAGGCAACCCTGCCCAATTTGATTTGTCCAATTAATATGATAGTTAAAATCCCCCATAATTATAGATGTTCCCTTATTACAAGCCTCAACTATTTCCTGATTGATACTCCGTCCAACAGAGTTGCCACAGTTCGGAGGCCTATAGACTACGCCCACTAGTGTTTTTTTCCCCTTATTATTCCTTACCTCCACCCAAACTGTTTCATTGTCCTGATCTTTTGACCCAATATCATTTCTCTGTATTACAGTGATTCCTTCCTTTATTAACATAGCCACCCCACCTCCCTTTCCTTCCTGCCTGTCCTTCCTGATCGTTAAATAACCTGGTATGTTTAATTCCCAGGCATTGTCACCCTGCAGCCATGTTTCTGTAATGGCCACAAGATCATACCCATATGTAGTTATTTGTGCCATTAACTCATCTATTTTGTTACGAATGCTACGTGCATTCAGATAGAGTACTTTCAAAGATGTTTTGTGACACTTAGTTCCTGCTTTTGCCCTTTTTATTACTTTACCTTTTACTCCATACCTTCTGCCCCTTCCTGACACGCTCTGGTTTTTAATTTCCCCACTGCTACCTAAGTCTATGACCTTCTCTGTTGTCATTTTTATTATTTGCTCTCTAGGAACCTCCCCCCCACTAGTTAGTTTAAAGCCCTCTCTACAGCCCTAGTTATATGATCCGCCAGGACTCGAGTCCCAGCACTGGCCAAGTGAAGCCCGTCCCAATGGAACAGCTCCCTCCTGCCCCAGTACTGGTGCCAGTGTCCCAGGAAGCAAAACCCATTTCTCCCACACCAGTCTTTGAGCCACGCATTTAACTCTCTAATTTTATTTGTCCTAGCCAAATTCGCTCGTGGCTCAGGTAATAATTATTACCCTTGTGGTTCTGCTTTTTAATTTGGCCCCTAGCTGCTCAAACTCCCTCCGCAGAACCTCCTTCCTTGTCCTATCTATGTCGTTGGTACCAACATGGACCACGACAACTGGATCCTCCCCCTCCCACTCCAAGTTTCTCTCCAGTCCAGAGGAGATGTCCTTAACCCTGGCACCGGGCAGGCAACACAGCCTTCGGGACTCTCGCTCTTGGCTGCAGAGAACTCTATCTATCCCCCTAACGATACTATCCCCTACCGCTACAACATTTATTTTAACTCCCCCCACTTGAATGGCCCCCCGCTCCACGGTGCTGTGGCCAGGTTGCTCATC
This sequence comes from Somniosus microcephalus, assembly GCF_052327205.1. Taxonomy (NCBI): domain Eukaryota; kingdom Metazoa; phylum Chordata; class Chondrichthyes; order Squaliformes; family Somniosidae; genus Somniosus; species Somniosus microcephalus. The sequence continues at coordinate 155,176,785 of NC_140990.1, read as the reverse complement.
CTCCCCGCAGTCCCTGTTCCCATCCTCACAGGGAGTAAGAGCCTCGAACCTGTTGGACAAGTGCAAGGGCTGCGGCTCCTCCAACACTACCTCCTGGATCCCCGTACCTGCCTCACTTCTAGTCACACCATCCTGACCCTGGCCATGGACTACATCTGAATTAATTAATCTAATTGGTGTGACTACCTCCTGATACACAGAGTCCAGGTAACTCTCCCCCTCCCTGATGTGTCTCAGTATTTGAAGCTCGGACTCCAGCTCTTCAACATGGAGCCGGAATTCCTCGAGCAGCCAGTGCGGCATCGGCAGCGGGTGGAGGCGGAGCTGAGCGGCAGAGTGACTACAAGAGGCCCCAGAGGCTCAGGTAGGCCTCAGTGCAGCATCGGCAGCGGGTGGAGGTGGAGCAGCGCGGCAGAGCGACTACAAGAGGCCCCAGAGGCTGAGGTAGGCATCAGTGCGGCATCGGCAGCGGGTGGAGGCGGAGCAGCGCGGCAGAGCGACTACAAGAGGCCCCAGAGGCTGAGGTAGGCCTCAGTGCGGCATCGGCAGTGGGTGGAGGCGGAGCAGCGCGGCAGAGCGACTACAAGAGGCCCCAGAGGCTGAGGTAGGCCTCAGTGCGGCATCGGCAGCGGGTGGAGGCAGAGCAGCGCGGCAGAGCGACTACAAGAGGCCCCAGAGGCTGAGGTAGGCCCCAGTGCGGCATCGGCAGCGGGTGGAGGCAGAGCAGCGCGGCAGAGCGACTACAAGAGGCCCCAGAGGCTGAGGTAGGCCTCAGTGCAGCATCGGCAGCGGGTGGAGGCGGAGCTGAGCGGCAGAGCGACTACAAGGGGCCCCAGAGGCTCAGGTAGGCCTCAGTGCGGCATCGGCAGTGGGTGGAGGCGGAGCAGCGCGGCAGAGCGACTACAAGAGGCCCCAGAGGCTGAGGAAGGCCCCAGTGCGGCATCGGCAGCGGGTGGAGGCGGAGCAGCGCGGCAGAGCGACTACAAGAGGCCCCAGAGGCTGAGGTAGGCCTCAGTGCGGCATCGGCAGCGGGTGGAGGCGGAGCAGCGCGGCAGAGCGACTACAAGAGGCCCCAGAGGCTGAGGTAGGCCTCAGTGCGGCATCGGCAGCGGGTGGAGGCGGAGCAGCGCGGCAGAGCGACTACAAGAGGCCCCAGAGGCTGAGGTAGGCATCAGTGCGGCATCGGCAGCGGGTGGAGGCGGAGCAGCGCGGCAGAGCGACTACAAGAGGCCCCAGAGGCTGAGGTAGGCCTCAGTGCGGCATCGGCAGTGGGTGGAGGCGGAGCAGCGCGGCAGAGCGACTACAAGAGGCCCCAGAGGCTGAGGTAGGCCTCAGTGCGGCATCGGCAGCGGGTGGAGGCAGAGCAGCGCGGCAGAGCGACTACAAGAGGCCCCAGAGGCTGAGGTAGGCCCCAGTGCGGCATCGGCAGCGGGTGGAGGCAGAGCAGCGCGGCAGAGCGACTACAAGAGGCCCCAGAGGCTGAGGTAGGCCTCAGTGCGGCATCGGCAGCGGGTGGAGGCGGAGCTGAGCGGCAGAGCGACTACAAGGGGCCCCAGAGGCTCAGGTAGGCCTCAGTGCGGCATCGGCAGTGGGTGGAGGCGGAGCAGTGCGGCAGAGCGACTACAAGAGGCCCCAGAGGCTGAGGAAGGCCCCAGTGCGGCATCGGCAGCGGGTGGAGGCGGAGCAGCGCGGCAGAGCGACTACAAGAGGCCCCAGAGGCTGAGGTAGGCCTCAGTGCGGCATCGGCAGCGGGTGGAGGCGGAGCAGCGCGGCAGAGCGACTACAAGAGGCCCCAGAGGCTGAGGTAGGCCTCAGTGCGGCATCGGCAGCGGGTGGAGGCGGAGCAGCGCGGCAGAGCGACTACAAGAGGCCCCAGAGGCTGAGGTAGGCCTCAGTGCGGCATCGGCAGCGGGTGGAGCGCGGCAGAGCGACTACGAGAGGCCCCAGAGGCTGAGGTAGGCCCCAGTGCGGCATCGGCAGCGGGTGGAGGCAGAGCAGCGCGGCAGAGCGACTACAAGAGGCCCCAGAGGCTGAGGTAGGCCTCAGTGCGGCATCGGCAGCGGGTGGAGGCGGAGCTGAGCGGCAGAGCGACTACAAGAGGCCCCAGAGGCTGAGGTAGGCCTCAGTGCGGCATCGGCAGCGGGTGGAGGCGGAGCAGCGCGGCAGAGCGACTACAAGAGGCCCCAGAGGCTGAGGTAGGCCCCAGTGCGGCATCGGCAGCGGGTGGAGGTGGAGCAGCGCGGCAGAGCGACTACAAGAGGCCCCAGAGGCTGAGGTAGGCCTCAGTGCGGCATCGGCAGCGGGTGGAGGCGGAGCTGAGCGGCAGAGCGACTACAAGAGGCCCCAGAGGCTCAGGTAGGCCTCAGTGCGGCATCAGCAGCGGGTGGAGGCGGAGCAGCGTGGCAGAGCGACTACAAGAGGCCCCAGAGGCTGAGGTAGGCCTCAGTGCGGCATCGGCAGCGGGTGGAGGCAGAGCAGCGCGGCAGAGCGACTACAAGAGGCCCCAGAGGCTGAGGTAGGCCCCAGTGCGGCATCGGCAGCGGGTGGAGGCAGAGCAGCGCGGCAGAGCGACTACAAGAGGCCCCAGAGGCTGAGGTAGGCCTCAGTGCGGCATCGGCAGCGGGTGGAGGCGGAGCTGAGCGGCAGAGCGACTACAAGAGCCCCCAGAGGCTGAGGTAGGCCTCAGTGCGGCATCGGCAGCGGGTGGAGGCGGAGCAGCGCGGCAGAGCGACTACAAGAGGCCCCAGAGGCTGAGGTAGGCCCCAGTGCGGCATCGGCAGCGGGTGGAGGCGGAGCAGCGCGGCAGAGTGACTACAAGAGGCCCCAGAGGCTGAGGTAGGCCTCAGTGCGGCATCGGCAGCGGGTGGAGGCAGAGCTGAGCGGCAGAGCGACTACAAGAGGCCCCAGAGGCTCAGGTAGGCCTCAGTGCGGCATCGGCAGCGGGTGGAGGCGGAGCAGCGCGGCAGAGCGACTACAAGAGGCCCCAGAGGCTCAGGTAGGCCTCAGTGCGGCATCGGCAGCGGGTGGAGGCGGAGCAGCGCGGCAGAGCGACTACAAGAGGCCCCAGAGGCTGAGGTAGGCCTCAGTGCGGCATCGGCAGCGGGTGGAGGCAGAGCAGCGCGGCAGAGCGACTACAAGAGGCCCCAGAGGCTCAGTTAGGTGTATCAATCTCCAATCTCAGGGAAGGAGAGAGGTAAAAAGTATTCAAGGTGTGACGTCACCACAAAGCGGGTAAGTGATTGGTTGGTAAGTATTTCTCCCTTTTTAAGCTTAAATCTCCTTGCTTTATAGTTTCTAAAGTGTGATATTCACCATCTAGAATCGAGGCAGAGTGTATTTAAGAATAATAATAAATTTAATTAATTACATAGAATGGGGGATCAGGCGATGTGTTGCTGCTGCAATATGTGGGAGCTGGTGGACACCATTGATGCTCACGGTGATCACATTTGCAGTAAGTGTTGGCTGCTCGAGGAAGTCCTGTCACAGCAGTCCAGCAATCTGTCCTCCAACAGATTACTAGGAATGCTGTGGCGCCACCCCAGGGGAGTGGCAGTGGCCCTGTGGACCTCGAACCTGCTGTCCTCTCTCAGGAGGATAGCATTTGTCCTCCCACCACTGCCACTCCGCCAGTGCCCTTGCTGTTGCCTGTCAACCAGTCAGTCAGACTGCTACCGCCCATTCCGTGGTGGTGCAGTCCAAAGCTGGGCCTACTAGACCCAGAGCTGCTCGAGGTCATCCTGCAAGGCCATCTGCAGTCTTCCCCACTGAAAGTCAGCAGCCTTCCACCAGCCATGCGGCAGCCACTGGGGTAGCACTGCGTAGGAGCACTAGGACAGGCAAAGGCACATAGGCACCAAGGGTATACACAAGGGTGATTAGCTGACTTTTGTATGAAATATTGGAATGTTTTGATTTATAAATTTGGTTTGGACTGCTTGTTTTGTGGTGGCTTTTATTGTGACCAAGAGGATGCCATGACGGTCAGTAACAGAGGGAAGGTAAGGTGTGGGACTGTTAGTGAATGGGAAATTGTGGTTGCGTTCACTGGTACCGCATTCAGATGAATCGATCATAGACAGCCTGGGCAGAAAAGTGCTGTGCTGGTTGCCTCCTCCCTTCCTCCTCCTCCTCTTCTTCTTCCTCCTCTTCAGTTGATTGCCTGGCAAGGGCTGTGCCCTTATGATGGTGAGGTTGTGGAGCATGCAACAGACCACGACGAATCTTGAGACGCACTCTGGCAGGTACTGCAGGGCTCCTCCAGATCTGTCCAGGCAATGCAAGCATTGTTTCAGCATGTCAATGGTCCGCTCGATCATATTCCGTGTGGCACCATGGCTTTCATTACATGCATGCTGGCCACGTGTACTTGTGTTGCGCATCTGAGTCATGAGCCAGGTGGTCAGCAGGTAGCCCTTGTCGCCCAGTAGCCACGCTCTAGTTTGTCATGGTCACTCAAATGCAGATGGTACAGCGGACTGCCGCAGAATGAAGGCATCATGGCTGCTGCCAGGATATTGAGCATTGACTTACATGATGCGCTGAGTATAGTCGCACACCAGCTGGACATTGAGGGAGTGGAATCCCTTCCAGTTGCGATGCATCTCCGAGTTCACATGTGGCACCCGCAAAGCAAAGTGTGTGTGGTCAATGCACCATGGAGAAGCCTACTATCCTGGCAAAACCACGTACTCGCTCTGTCAAGAGAGAATGAAATGTATTCACCTCTCTTTGCATACAGAGCCTCAGTGATATCCTTTACGCAACAGTGAATGGCGAACTGGGAGACGTTGCAAATATCGCCTGTTCCAGCCTGGAAGGAGCCCGAAGCATAAAAATTGATGGCCACGCCCACCTTCACAGCCACTGGCAATGCCATCCTCGCCCTGCTCTGAGGCTGCAAGTTTGCCTGCAACAGGTGGTGGATTTCAGTGAGCATCTCCTTAATGAAGCAGAGATGTCGCATGCACTGTTCCTCACTGAGGTTGTGGTAGGAGAATTGCTCCCTGAAGAGTCTGGGTGGATATGGCCTCCTCCTGAGAGCCCTTCTCCCCCTCCTTCTTCTCCACCTTTGAGTAGCTTGTCCTCCTCTGTGTCGTCTCCGCTCATTCTCCCTATCATGCTGCAGGCCAAGGGGGATACAAACTACAACACCCATGTTTGGGAGCAACTGGTCTGAGCAGAAGCCTTGAAGTTACCTGCCACACCACTCCCTGGAGACTTCAGCAACTTCAAATAAGACACCAAACCAAGCCACCTCGACAAACTCACCAAGAGCCAATAGAAATCAATCAGGAACTAACCTTAGAGCAGTTGGTGATCCCTTTAAATAGTGCTGGTGGCGGGTCCTTCCTGGGGTTGAACGCATGTTCAGCTGTGGGAGGTTGAGAGAGGTCTTTAGCTCCAGCGTTGAGGTTGAAAATGGCAGCGCTGGCATCAAGTCAGCATTGCATGCTGATTGACATCACGATCTGCATACTTCCGGCGCACACTCCCTGCGCCGACGCAGACAACCTCACTAAAATGGTGTCTGACGCAGCCCGCACCAGGAGTGTGTGCGTGCAGACACCATTTTTGACACAAAATGTCACCCATAGCCCACTACAGAGCCAAATTTCTAGGCCACTGCCTTTAAACATGGTATAACAACACATCATTCAACTTACTGTGAGTACACCACCGAATGTGGAACTCGCTACCACAGGGAGTAGTTGAAGCGAGTAGTATAGATGCATTTAAGGGAAGGATATGAGGGAGAAGGGAATAGAGGGTTATGCTGACAGAGTTAGATGAGGAAAGACTGGAGGAGGCTCGAGTGGAGCATAAACACCGGCATGGACTGGTTGGGCCAAATGGTCTGTTTCTGTGCTGTATATCCTATGTAAAAACTTCACAATAAGTATGTGAACTAAATTGCTATAATAAAACCCTACTTTGACAGCTATCTTTATTTACAATTTTTAAATCAAACCATTTCCTTTAAAGTTAATTGGAAATGAAGTCTTCTTTGCTTACTTGTGTGAGACACATTCCATGGAAGAAAAATGATTGCAGATCTCATTGAGTAGTTGAGGAATAGGAAGAGCAGCAAGGCACAAAATTCAATTCACAGTTTGTGCTGAGTAAGCTGGTCTTTGTCAGAGCAACTATAGGGGTTACAACTGCCTAAAGTGCCCCAGGTTACTGAGGTGGGGGGAAAAATTAGACAAGGGTTCCTGCTCTTAGCTGCTATCCAACGAACCCTACTAGAAGTGCATGTGTGTATGATCATCGGGCAAGGAGACTTCTCGTGGTCAAGCTCATGCGAACATTCAAGGCTGAACAATATGAAATAATGAATAATACATGATACATAAATCACCGGTTGGGCCCAGCTGGAGTATTGTGTCCAATTCTGAGCACCACCCTTTAGGAAGGATGTCAAGGCCTTGGAGAGGTTGCAGAGGAGATTTTCGAGAATGATACCAGGGATGAGGGACTTCAGTTACGTGGAGAGACTGGAGAAGCTGGGATTGTTCTCCTTAGAGCAGAGAAGGTTAAGGGGAGATTTGATAGAGGAGTTCAACATCACAAAGGGTTTCGATAGAGTAAATAAGGAGAAACTGTTTCCAGCAGCTGAAGGGTCGGTAACCAGAGGACACAAATTTAAAGAACCAGAGGCGAGATGTGGAGAAATCTTTTTACGCAGCGAGTTGTTATGATCTGGAATGCACTGCCTGAAAGGATGGTAGGAGCAGATTCAGTGGTAACTTTCAAAAGGGATTTGAAGGGTAATATTTTGCATGGCAATGGGGATAGAGCAGGGGGGAGTGGGACTAATTGGATAGCTCTTTCAAAGAGCCGGCACAGACACGATGGGCCAAATGGCATCCTTCTGTGCTGTAACATTCTATGATTTTATGAATATATAGGAATAATAGTCCTTTGGGCAAGATACGGGAGGATGACTATGCCCCAGGAAGGAGTCAAAGCATTCAGGAAAGGAGGGAATGAACAAAATATGAGGCTGGATTGGGACCTCTCCCGCCTGTTCCACTCAGAACACATGAAGTTAATACATGCTTAAAGACCTTTGTGTTCACCAAGAACAACTCGTACACCTTGTGAGCAATGTTATTTTTTATTCACCCCTGCTGATACACACAAACACTTAGAGTGGAAACATTCCCCAGATGTATAACACAGCTACTCAGGAATGCTCCTATGGGTTTTACAGCAGATAGCTCAAAGCCGTGCTCCTTATTGCTGTAGTCCAGTGCCTCACTCTTTCCCTGACTCTTTCCGCTTGTTGATCAGCTCTAAGATCTGCAATGTGTTCTGTTTAGCCTGTTCCAGGAGGTCAGAGGCCCTCAGTCTAGCCTGTGAACAAGCAGAGAGAAAGTTAACCCCTAATCTGCAAGAAAATGTCATTCACGCTATCTGCTCTTCAGCACTGAATCTACGCAGCGTCTTCTCGACTAGGACAGCGGGAGAGGCAGAAAATGCCAAATACTTGAATTCACTGTATCAGCACAAACAAATGGAATTACATGAAACATCCACCCACTTTATTATACAATTGCAGTATATATGAAGCTGTGGACTGGCACACGTATGGACTGTGTGCACAGTATCCAGGATATGTCTTTGCTATACACAGGTGGTTTATCCGCAGTTATCCCTACCACTAAAGGTGCTGACTCTTTCTGGGGTGCTGTCCAGTAACTTGCTCAACTGTCGAGTATTTATCCAATTCCCTTTTGAAAGCTACTATTGAATCTGCTTCCACCACCCTTTCAGACAGTGCATTCCAGATCACTTGCTGCGTTAAAAAAATTCTCCTCAGCTCCACCTTTGTTCTTTTGCCAATTAACTTAAATCTGTGGCCTCTGGTTACCGACCCTCCTGCCAGTGGAAACAGTTTCTCCCTAAGTACTCTATCAAAGCCCCTCAAAATTTTGAACGTGTCTATTAAATCTCCCCTTAACCTTCTCTGCTCTAAGGAGAACAACCCCAGCTCCTCTAGTCTCTCCGCATAACTGAAGTCCCTCATTCCTGGTATCAGGAGGATAGAAACATAGAAGATAGGAGCAGGAGTAGGCCATTCGGCCCTTTCGAGCCTGCTCCGCCATTCAACGAGATCACGGCTGATCATCCAAACCCTAGCACCCGGTCCCTACACCGACAACCATCCCACCCAAGCCCTATCCCCGTAACCCCGTAACCCCACGTATTTAATCCCCCCTAACATTAAGGGCCAATTTTTTTATCATGGCCAATCAACCTAACCCGCACATCTTTGGATTGTGGGAGGAAACCGGAGCACCCGGAGAAAACCCACGCAAACACGGGGAGAATGTGCAAACTCCACACAGACAGTCACCCGAGGCCGGATTTGAACCCGGGTCCCTGGCACTGTGAGGCAACAGTGCTAACCACTATGCCACCGTGCTGCCCTATAGGATAAAAGCAAAAGATAGGAAGGAGAAAAACAAAAGTGGCAGTCAGAGAAATCAACGGTTTAAATCAAACATGGCCACAGTAAATAATTTTAATAGGTCTAAGAGTGGTAAAAAAACAAGCCTGAAGGCTTTGTGTCTTAATGTGAGGAGCATTCGGAACAATGGACAAATAGAGGTAAACGAACATGATTTGATTGGGATTACGGAAACATGGCTCCAGGGTGGCGAAGGCTGGGAACTCAACATCCAGGGGTATTCAATATTCAGGAAAGATAGGCAAAAAGGAAAGGGAGGTGGGGTAGCATTACTGGTTAAAGAAGGGATTAACACAATTGTAAGGAAGGATATTACCTCTGATGATGTGGAATCTGTATGGGTAGAACTGAGAAATACCAAGGGGCAGAAAACATTAGTGGGAGTGGTATATAGACCTCCAAACAGTAATGTGGAGGTTGGGGATGGCATTAAAAGGGAAATTAGAGAAGCGTGCAAAAAGGGCACAGCAGTCATCATAGGTGACTTTAATCTACATATAGATTGGGCTAACCAAATTAGTAACAATACTGTGGAGGAGGAATTCCTGGAGTGTTTACGGGATGGTTTCCTGAACCAATATGTCGAGGAACCAACCAGAGATCAGGCCATCTTAGACTGGGTATTATGTAACGAGAAAGGATTAATTAGCAATCTTGTTGTACAAGACCCCTTGGGTCGGAGCGATCATAACATGATCGAATTCTTCAGTAAGATGGAGAATGAAGTAGTTGACTCAGAGACTAGGGTCCTGAATTTAAATAAAGGAAACTACGATGGTCTGAGGCACGAATTAGGTAGGATTGATTGAGGAATGTCACTCAAAGGGTTAACTGTGGATAGGCAATAGCAAACATTCAAAGACCGCATGGATGAACTACAGAATTTGTTCATCCCAGTTTGGCATAAAAATAAAACAAAAAAGGTGACTCAACCATGGCTAACGAGGGAAATTAGGGATATCATAAGATCCAAGGAGAGGACATATAAATTGGCCAGAAAAAGCAGTAATCCAGAGGATTGGGAGCAGTTTAGGATTCAACAAAGGAGGACAAAGGGATTAATTAAGAAAGGGAAAATAGAATATGAGAGTAAGCTTTCAGGGAACATAAAAACTGACTGTAAAAGCTTTTATAGATATGTGAAGAGAAAAAGATTGGTGAAGTCAAGCGTAGGTCCCTTGCAGTCAGAATCAGGGGAATTTATAATGGGGAACAAAGAAATGGCTGACCAATTAAATACAAATTTTGGTTCTGTCTTCACAAAGGAGGACACAAATAACCTCCCAGAAATGTCGGGGAACATAGGGTCTGATGAAAGGGAGGAACTGAAAGAAATCAGTATTTGTAGGGAAATGGTGTTAGGGAAACTGATGGGACTGAAGGCCGATAAATCCCCAGGGCCTGATAATCTACATCCTAGGGTACTTAAGGAAGTGGCCCTAGAAATAGTAGATGCATTGCTGATCATCTTCCAACATTCGATGGAATCTGGAACAGTACCCATGGATTGGAGGGTAGCTAATGTTACCCCACTATTCAAAAAAGGTGGTAGAGAGAAAACGGGGAATTACAGCCTGACATCGGTAGTGGGGAAAATGCTAGAGTCCATTATAAAAGATGTAGTAGCAGATCACTTGGAAAACAGTGACAGGATCGGACAAAGTCAACATGGATTTACAAAAGGTAAATCGTGCTTGACTAATCTACTGGAATTTTTTGAGGATGTAACTAGTAAAATAGATAAGGGAGAACCAGTGGATGTGGTGTATTTGGACTTTCAGAAGGCTTTCGATAAGGTCCCACATAAGAGATTAGCGTGTAAAGTTAAGGCACATGGGATTGGGGGCAAGGTATTGACTTGGATAGAGAACTGGTTGGCAGATAGAAAGCAAAGAGTTGGAATAAACGGGTCTTTTTCCGAGTGGCAGGCAGTGACTAGTGGGGTACCACAGGGATCGGTCCTTGGACCCCAGCTATTCACAATATATATTAATGATCTAGACAAGGGAACTAGATGTAATATCTCCAAATTTGCAGATGACACAAAGCTGGGTGGACGTGTGTGCTGTGAGGAGGATGCCAAGAAACTACAGGATGATTTGGACAGGTTGGGTGATTGGGCAGAAGCATGGCAGATGCAATATAACGTGGATAAATGTGAGGTTATCCACTTTGGTGTCAAAAACAGGAAGGCAGATTATTATCTGAACGGCAATAGATTGGGAGAAGGGGAAGTGCAATGAGACCTGGGTGTCCTTGTGCACCAGTCGCTGAAGGTAAGCATGCAGGTGCAGCAGGCGGTTAAGAAGGCAAATGGTATGTTGACCTTCATAGCGAGAGGATTTGAGTACAGGAACAAGGATGTCTTGCTGCAGTTGTACAGGGCCTTGGTGAGACCACATCTTGAGTATTGTGTGCAGTTTTGGTCGCCTTATCTGAGGAAGGATGTTCTTGCCATGGAGGGAGTGCAGCGAAGATTCACCAGGCTGATACCTGGGATGGCAGGAATGACATATGAGGAGAGATTGGGTCGATTGGGCTTGTACTCGCTGGAGTTTAGAAGAATGAGAGGGGATCTCATTGAAACTTATAAAATTCTGGCAGGACTGGACAGACTAGATGCAGGGAAGATTTTCCCGATGGTCGAGGAATCCAGAACCAGGGGTCACAGTCTAAGAATAAGGGGTTGGCCTTTTAGGACAGAAATGAGGAGGAATTTCTTCATCCAGAGAGTGGTGAACCTGTGGAATTCTCTACCACAGAAGGCAGTAGAGGCTAATTCATTAAATATACTCAAGAAGGAGTTGGATATATTTCTTAAGGCTAAAGGGATCAAGGGGTATGGGGAGAAAGCAGGGACCGGGTACTGAACTAGGATGATGAGCCATGATCTCATTGAATGGCGGAGCAGGCTCGAGGGGCCGAATGGCCTACTCCTGCTCCTATCTTCTATGTTTCTATGTTTCTATCATTCAAGTGAATCTCCTCTGCACCCTCTCCAAGGTCTTGACATCCTTCTAAAGTGTGGTGCCCAGAATTGGACACAATACTAGGGCTTAACCAGTGATTTATAAAGCTTTAGCATAACTTCCTTGTTTTTGTACTCTATGCCTCTATTTATAAAACCAAGAACCAGCCTTATCAACTTGTTCTGCCACCTTCAAGGATTTGTGTATGTAAACCCCCAGCACCCCCTTTAAAATTGTATCATTTAGTTTATATTGCTTCTCCTCATTCTTCCTATCAAAATGCATCACTTTACACTTCACTGCATTAAATTTGATCTGCCATGTGTCTGCCCATTTCACCAGTCTGTCTATGACTTCCTGAAATCTGTTACTATCCTCCTCACTGGTTACTTCCCCATCTTGCTCAAATCCTAGCCCTGTGACCTCAGCTCAGTCAATACCTTGGCGTTGAACTCCTCCTCTTTGATATCCTTGAGGTTAATGATGACGTTGTAATGGGCCCCAAATACTCCCAGCTCTAAGGCTTTAGCAGCAACCTAGAAACAGATAGACAGTTTAGAATGGAGCAGGACCAGGAGCTGGCACATCTAACTTACACCCATAGTTAGTCTTCCAATTGTTTGAATTTTTCAAGTGCTAACATAGGAGAGGCTAGTAGGGAACGCATGCAGCACAGAACATGCCCAAAATATGTTTTCACACTTCAGTGTTCACACTTCAATTAGATCCCAGGCTTAGAAAAACTAATTAGGCTTCACAGCCTTGAATGGAAACCAGATCTTCACGAGACCAGCGAGTCTACATCCTTCATGAAGAATGATCAGGGTGATGACACTGCTGCCATAACAACTTGTAGATGCTACTGCCATGATAACTAACCAAAACATGTTACAATTGGTTCTCTCAGTACACTTTGTACCTGAACTGACAATGAGTGCACTGGTAACTATCCACTGCCTCCTGAGACACAGCACCCCAATCGTAGTTTAGGGTTTCTTATTCCCACCCATCACCATGTCTACCTGCATATCTGATTTGCACGCAAGATTTCCACACGTCGCCATCTCCCTTAGGACCGGCCAGAGGCTGTTGACTTTCTCTGCTAAGGACAGAGGGACGCTGACAGCTTTTTTCAAGCCATCCTGCATTGCAGCTTCTCGCCTGAAAAGGAAAATGAAAAGATCAGGCACCTGTTATCCTGAATAGAGTTGGATCAATCGAAGGTGCACAGTTTGTCGAAGTCAGTTCCTTCCCAGTGCCAGAATGGGACTGGAAGCTTCTTATTTACTTACAGAGGTTGTTACCTCCTCAGCAAGGCCCATAGTGCTGGACACCACAAGGCCCATAATGCAGGACACTACATGGACAATAGTGCAGAGTGGAAGAATTTGATGATAGTAGGAATTTCACTGGTAGGTATAAGGTGAGTACGGTAAGTAATCATCAGATTGGAATTTAGCTTTGTCTTGTAACATAAAAGAAAGTGCAAGGTCAGAGGCAGTTCGCAGTTAACAGGTAATCAGCTGTAAGTGGTTGCTTGATTAGATGGTAAAAGCTGTGAGCTAGAAGCTGATTAAGCAGTTGTAACTTATTTGACTCTCAAAAGGTATATATTAGGCACTAGTTTGCAAAAGCACAGAGCTTGAAGATAGAGCTGGGTGGAAGAATTTGGTAATACAGGTAGACGATCCTTTATCCGAAAACCTCGGGACCAGCCGTGTTTCGGTTTTCGGAAAATTTCGGATTTCGGAAGGTATTTTATAAGACTGGGAAATTTGTCGGGGGTGGGTCGGCGGGGGTCCGCGGGGGGGTCGGCGGGGGGTCAGGGGTCGGCGGTGGGGGTCGGCGGGAGTCGGGGTCGGCGGGGGGGTCGGCGGGGGGTCGGCGGGGGGGTCGGCGGGAGTCGGGGTCGGCGGGGGGGTCGGCGGGGGTCCGCGGGGGGTCGTCCGCGGGGGTCGGGGTCGTGCGCATGACTTACGCTGACCCTCTGCTCAGCGTAAGTCGTGCGCCACTCTGGTCATGTCATGCGCACGACTTACGCTGAACGAAAAAACCTTCGGTTTTTAGAGGGTTTCGGTTTTCGGAAGTTCGGATAAAAGGTAGTCTACCTGTAGTAGGAATTTGGTGGAGAGGAGTTAGGTAGTTTCTCATGTCCAACTCAAAAGGAGGAGTGGAGCCACAGAACCCGAGGACTGTAAGTTAAGTCTCTAAATATCTAATATTTAGGGTCTTTGTTTTTAGTATCTCAGTGGTTCTTGTTAAACTTGATTAAATAATCTTGTCTTTTTTCTCTTAAGTTAGGGCAGTAGGATAAACTAAGAAGTAATAGAGGCATGGCAGGGCACCTCAGTCCTGTTGAATGCACATCCTGTTCCACGTGAGAAATCCAGGATGTTTCTCGTGTCCTGGACAACCACATGTGCAGGAAATGTCGTCAGCTGGAGGAGCTTGAGCCCCAGGTTTCAGAGCTTCAGCAGCGGCTGGTGTCACTGCAGTGCATCCGCAAGGCAGCTATGTGGATAGCACGTTTCAGGAGACGGTCACCCCACTGCTTAACAGTTTGCAGGCAGAGAGGGAATGGTTGACCGTCAGATGGATAAGAAGGACCAGGCAAGTAGTGCAGAAGTCCTGAGTGTATCTCTCTCTCTAGCTGGTATTCACTGGCGAGGGCAATAGTTCCTCTGGGGAGTACAGCTTGAGCCAAGTCCATGGCACCGTGGGGAAGAAGGTCAAGAAGGCAATAGTTAGGGGAACAGACAGATGTTTCTGCGACCACAGACTTGAAACCAGGATGGTATGTTGCTTCCCTGGTGCCAGGGTTAAGGATGTCACTGAGCGGATTCAGGACATTCTGAGGGGAAGGGTGAACAGCCAGAGGTCGTGGTCCATATCGGTACCAATGACATAGGTAGAAAGAGGGATGAGGTCCTGCAGGCAGAGTTTAGGGAGGTAGGAAAGAGATTAATAAGCAGGATCTTAAAGGTAGTAATCTCCGAATTACTCTCGGTGCCACGTGCGAGTAAGTACATAAATAGGAGGATAGAGCAGATGAATGCGTGGCTGGAGAGATGGTGCAGGAGGGAGGGCTTTAGATTCCTGAGGCATTGGGACTGGTTCTGGGGGAGGTGGGACCTGTACAAGCCTGATGGGTTGCACCTCAACAGGGGTGGGACCAATATCCTCACCCGGGGGGGTGGGGGGTTTGCTAGTGCTATTGGTGAGGGTTTAAACTAGCTTGCCTCTGAGTCAGAAGGTTGTGAGTTCAAGTCCACATAGGGTTTCGCAAGAATTTTGAAAATCTCTACAGCCCCGAAGATTATATTTTTGATTAAAGAAAACCTGGGTAGAATATACCTTTAAAAATCCAGGGCATCAAAATGGCCATCAGACCTCGTGGCAGAAGAAAAGGGCAGCCTGTGTGTATGTGGAAAGGAAAATCAAAGATGGCTGTCCGGCCTCGTGGCAAAAGACACAACACAGCCTGTGTGTATGTGGAAGGAAAATCAAAGATGGCTGACAAGAGATTTGAAAAAAAACCAGCCTCTGAAGTAATGAGGTATTTAAACTGTCAATCAAATGCAGTTTGGGAAGCTGCAACAGAGAACAAAGAGCTTTGTTTACATGAACTCTTACAATGTTGACTCAAGAGATTAAGTACTTGAGACTGTCAATCAATTGCGGTTGGGCGGGACCGCAGGACAATTGGATTTGTTTACACTAACATCCAAGGGCTGTTTACTCAGCACTTAAGGAAACAGACAGGTTTTTTTCAAACTGAGACAGCTTTATT
The DNA here is from genome assembly GCF_052327205.1 of Somniosus microcephalus. Lineage (NCBI taxonomy): Eukaryota > Metazoa > Chordata > Chondrichthyes > Squaliformes > Somniosidae > Somniosus > Somniosus microcephalus. The sequence continues at coordinate 155,161,550 of NC_140990.1, read as the reverse complement.
CAAACCAGTCAATGAATGGGGGTTTGTTTACAAACCACTTAGTGCTATTGACTATTCGTTTGTCCAGCACTTGAGATATCAGTAAGACATTTAAACTGAGTGAATACCAGTTTAAATGAATGGGGTAATACATTGAAACCCATCACAGTCAATGGGGACAGATCGATTCCCTTTTGTATAGCCCAGATACATCCGGATTTGGGCGTGAAGATTTCGGCTCCCAATTGGGGTATATAGATAGCCTCTCGGGAAGCCACTTGCTCTCTCTCTGCCGCCTCGCCTCCATGCTCTGCCTACAGAGCAGCAGCTCAGCAAGCCCGCCCAAAAGAAGTGGAATACCAGCAGTTACTTTTAAATACTGGGGTATCTCTACTTTGGGGCAGTGAAGAATACAGACCGCAGGGGCACGGAGCAGGCGTTTTACTGGTGAGCATAGCTTTTCTGGCCCATTACAAGGCACCTTAAATAGGTACTAGGGGTGGGAGTTAAGGGGAATTTTTGTTAAAATTGTAATTTTAGTCAATTTTCCCTCGTTGTGTCTGTTTTCTCCTCCCCTATTAAGTAAAAGTGCTGTATTAAGTAAAAGAGTGCTGCACTAGGCAAAAGTGCTGTATTAAGTAAGAGTGTACTGTGTTAAGTAAAAGTGCTGTATCAAGTAAGAGTGTTGTACTACGCAAAAGGGTGCTGTAGTAAGCATAAGTGTACTGTACAGGAAACTTTCATTTAAACGGAGGTTAAATATCTGGAATGCTCTATTCACCAGCAAAATTCAGGAGTCGGTTCAGATAACTTTTTTAACTTTTAGTTGCTTTTTTTTCTCCATTTGCGGCTGTGCAAGCGTGTAGCTGAAGCTGTTGCTTAGCTACAGAGATGCTTGCAAGCTGCGCCGACTATTTTGAAGCTGTTGCTAAGCAACAGGGTTTGTTGCTTCAGACGGAGCTCAGAAGCTCCCTATCTTTTAACTATAGCGCTCGTTTCTCCGGCAGTTTTGATGGGCCGGCACCAGCTCGGTCCCATCAGTGCCGGATACCAGAAAGTTTCCTGTATTTGAGTAATAGTGCTGTATTTAGCATAGGTGTGCTGTATTGATTATTTTCAATTTATTTCAATAAATACTGGTCTTCTTTGCACCCAACCACGAGTCTCGTTTTGTCTACATCGCTACTGAATAAGTCCGGCGGTCAGAACCAGAAAAGGGGAGCGATTTGAAACCGCACGGGGCTCTGGAGCAGCTCAGATACTTCTGACTGGCCAGAGACTATAACCCCTAATTTCTACATCCACTCCGGTGCAGTGCTGAGGGAGTTCTGCACTGTCGGAGGTGCCGTCTTTTGGATGAGACGTTAAACTGAGGCTCATCTGCTCTCTCTCAGGTGGACGTATCCCATGGCACTATTTTGAAGAGGAGCAGGGGAGTTATCCCCAGTTATCACTCAATCAACATCACTAAAACAGATTATCTGGTCATTATCACATTGCTGTTTTTATGGGAGCTTGCTGTGTGCAAATTGGCTGCTGCGTTTCCCACATTACAACAGTGACTACACTCCAAAAGTACTTAATTGGCTGTAAAGAGCTTTGAGACATCCGGTGGTTGTGAAAGGTGCTATATAAATGCAAGTCTTTCTTTCTTTGGCAGAGGGATAGGAACCTGAGCATAGATTCAGAAGGGAGAGAAGCAAAGCTGGATATGGAAGGCAGAAATGTAGTAATTGAGTTTGGAAAGCAGAGAAAACAAAAGCTAGAAAGTAAAGAACAGTGTTTGGCAGTGCTTACTGTTGTATACCTCAATGCAAGGGGTCAAGTGAATAAGGCAGATGAGCTGAGGGCATAGATAGACACATGGGAGTATGATATCATAGCTATTACTGAAACATTGCTGAAAGAAGGGCAGGAATGGCAACTTCCTGGTTAGTGTTTTCAGAAGAGATAGAGGGGGGATAAAAAAGGAAGGGGTGGTCACAATATTGGTTAAAGAAACCATTACAGCTGTTAGAAGGATCATCAACTGAGGCCATATGGGTTGAACTGAAGAACAAAAAAGGTCAATTGCACTATAGACCCCCAAATTGTCAGGGGGAGCTAGAAGAGCATATGTCGGCAAATTTCTGAGGTGCAAAAACAATAGGGCAGTGATAGTAGGGGATTTCAACTACCCTAATATTAACTGGGATAGAAACAGTGTAAAAGCTATAGAGGGTGCAGAATTCTTAAAATGCATTCAGGAGAACTTTTTTAGCCAGTACATAAGCCCAACAAGAGGGGTGCGGTTCTGGACTTGGTTTTAGGGAATGACGCTGGGCAGGTGGAAGGGGTATCAGTGGGAGAGCTTTTTAGTGGTAGTGATTATAATTCGGTTAGATTTAGTGTAATTATGGAAAAGGTCAAAGATAGACTAGGAGTAAAAGTTCTCAAATGGTGACAGGCCAGTTTTACTAAGTTGAAGTGTGATTTAGCAAAAGTGGCCTGGAAACAGCTACTTGAAGGTAAATCAGTGTCAGAGCAGTGGGAGGCATTCAAGGAGGAGATTGTGGGAACATATTTGCTCTGGACCTTCACTAAGAAAAAGGGTGGGTCTCCCAAATCCAGGGCCCCCTGGAAGTCAAGGGGTATACAGGGGAGGATAAAGCAAAAAAGGGAAGTATATGTCAGATACCAAGAGCTAAATACTGCAGAAAGCCTAGAAGTATAGAAAGTACAGGGGTGAAATTAAAAAGGAAATTAGGAAAGCAAAGAGAGGGCATGAAAAAATATTAGCAAGTAAAATCAAGGAAAACCCAAAGATATTTTATAAATACCTAATGAGCAAGAGGATAACTAAAGTAAGAGTAGGGCCTATTAGCGACCAAAAAAGTAACCTGTGTGGAGGCGGAAGACGTGAGTATATATCTTAATGAATACTTCACACCTGTCTTCAGAAAAGAGAGGGACAATGCAGTCATTGTAGTTGAGGAGGAGTGTGAAATATTAGATGAGATAAACATAGTGAGAGTAAATATTAAGGGGTTTAGCATCTTTGAAAGTAGATAAATCCCCAGGCCCGGATGAAATGTATCTCAGACTGTTGAGAAGCAAGGGAGGAAATAGCAGAGGGTCTGACCATCATTTTCCAATCCTCTCTGGCTACAGATGTGGTACTGGAGGACTGCTAATGTTGTATCATTGTTTAAGAAGGGAGGAAGGGATAGACCAAGTAATTACAGGCCAGTCAGCCTAACCTCGGTGGTGGGCAAATTATTGGAAAAAATTCTGAGTGACAGTATAAATCGTCATTTAGAAAGGCACGGATTAATCAAGCAGTCAGCATGGATTTGTTAAAGGACGGTCATGTCAAAAGGCATGGGAAGATTGCATCTGACTAACTTGATTGGATTTTTTTGAGGAGGTAACGAGGAGGGTTGATGAGGGTAGTGCGTTTGGTGTAGCCTACATGGATTTTAGCAAGGCTTTTGACAATTTCCCACATGGCAGACTGGTCAGAAAAGTAAAAGCCGATGTGATCCAAGAGAAATTGGCAAGTTGGATCCAAAATTGGTTCAGTGGGAGGAAGCAAAAGGTAATGGTCGGCCGGCATTTTTGTGACTGGAAGGTTGTTTCCAGTAGGGTTCTGCAGGTCCTTTGCATTTTGTGGTACAGGAAACTTTGGTTTATCTGGAGGTTAACTGTCTGGATCCACCGGCAAAAATCAGGAGCCGTTTCGTTAGTTTTCTTTTCTTTTCGTTGCTTTTTTTTCCACCAGTCAGGCTCTGCAAGGTCTCGCTGAAGCTGTTGCTAAGCTACAGAGACACTTGCAAGGTATGGCCGACTGTTTAGAAGCTGTTGAAGCAACAGGGTTTGTTGCCAGATACGGAGCTCTCCGTATGTTTCAACATTAGCGCTGGTTTGTCCGGCAGTTTTGATGGGACGGCAACAGATCGGTTCCGTCGGTGCTGGATATCACAAAGTTTCCTGTATATATCAATGATTTAGACTTCAATGTAAGGGGCATGATTAAGAAGTTTGCAGATGATACAAAAATTGGCCGTGTGGTTGATAGTGAGGATGAAAGCTGTAGACTGCAGGAAGATATCAATGGACTGGTCAGGTGAGCAGAAAAGTGGCAAATGGAATTCAATCTGGAGAAGTGTGAGGTAATGCATTTGGGGAGGGCTAACAAGGCAAGGGAATACACAATAAATGGTAGGATACTGAGCAGTGTAGAGGAACAGAGGGACCTTGGAGTGCATGTCCACAGATTGTTGAAGGTAGCAGGACAGGTGGTTAAGAAGGCATACGGGATACTTTCCTTTATTAGCAGAGGCATAAAATATAAGAGCAGGGAGGTTGTGCGTGAACTGTATAAAACACTAGTTAGACCACCGCTAGAGTACTGTGTACAGTTCTGGTCACCACATTACGGGAAGGATGTGATCGCACTAGAATGGGTACAGAGGAGATTTACGAGGATGTTGCCAGGACTGGAGAATTTTAGCTATGAGGAAAGATTGGATAGGCTGGGTTGTTTTCTTTGGAACAGAGGAGGCTGAGGGGAGACTTGATTGAGGTGTATAAAATTGGGATTATTTTCTTTGGAACAGAGGAAGCTGAAGGGAGACTTATTTGAGGTATTAAAAATTATATGGGGCCAAGATAGAGTGGATAGGAAGGAACTGTTTCCCTTAGCAGAGAGGTCAATAACCAGGTGGCATAGATTTAAAGTAATTGGTAGAAGGATTAGAGGGGAGATGAGAAGAATGTTTTTTACCCAGAGGGTGGTGGGGGTCTGGAACTCACTGCCTGAAAGGGTGGTAGAGGCAGAAACCCTCATCACATTTAAAAAGTACTTGGATATGTGCTTGAAGTGCTGTAACCTACAGGGCTACGGACCAAGAGCTGGAAAGTGGGATTAGGCTGGATAGCTCTTTCCGGCTGGCACAGACACGATGGGCCGAATGGCCTCCTTCTGTCCTGTTAATTTCTGATTCTGAGGCCCATTCTGAGGCCCATAGTGCAGGACACCACCAATATTAAAAGAAAAGTGGATGGATGATGAAATAAATCAGGATGTACTGGGCTTTCGTTTTAAAATCCTGATGATTGTAGGGGGAAAGGAAGACCTGAGGGAGGTGAGGTGTTTCACAGATTTGAGGTACTGCCAAAGAATTCATTAGTGTTGGAAATAATGCACTCAATCACTTTTACAGTGAGGCCTCCTCACTGATCATTTCTCATGGATCTGATTTATTTATTGAATTCAGTGAAAAATTCCTTCCATTAAATCACAGAAATCACAGAAACCCCACAGTGCAGATAGAGGCCATTTCGGCCCATCGAGCCTGCACCGACACATATCCCACCCGATCCCCATAATCCCTACACCAACACATATCCCACCCTATCCCTGTAACCCCACGTATTTAATCCCCCTAACACTAAGGGTCAATTTATCATAGCCAATCAACCTAACTCGCACGTCTTTGGACTGTGGGAGGAAACCGGAGCACCCGGAGGAAACCCACGCAAACACGGGGAGAATGTGCAAACTCCACACAGACAGTCGCCCGAGGCCGGATTCGAACCCGGGTCCCTGGCGCTGTGAGGCAACAGTGCTAACCACTATGCCACCGTGCTGCATATTCCGTATGGTCAACTTCATATTCCGTATTATCACTTCTTAATTTGGCCAGTTTGTGCTGTGCTCCACCTTTTTTATATTGGTGTCAAGACCTGGAAAGTGGAGTGGATCCTGGGTGCTGGTGTCCAGTCTGTGAGTTAAATCTCCTGCCAGACATTAAGATGACATATTTAGGCATCTTTTTGAGCCGACTATAGGATGAAGTTTGTTAAAATGGAGAGTGGAATTTGGTACAATTACATTGAGTCTGCAGCACAGAATCAGGCCATTCTGGTCTATGCTCCACATGAGCCTCCTCCCACCCCTCTTCAGCTAACCGTACAACTACATTAAACATGGTTACAAAGTCATTTCTACCCTTAGTTTTATAACAGTAAAAATACTTATAATGTTGCCCTAGCATTGAAATTGACCTGCCCAATATGTTGCTGCTTAAGTTCCGGAGAGTGATATTCTCAATTAAAAGTTGCATTGAGACAAGTCAACTTCTGCACCATCCATCAGAGACAATTCCCTGTTCATGCGAGTGTTTGAATTTCTCGTTACTTTAATAACTGGAGCTGCTGTTTTCAAATCCCTCCATGGCCTTGCCCCTCCCTATCTCTGTAATCTCCTCCATCCCCACAACCTTGCGATCTCTGCGCTCCTCCATTTCTGGCCTCTTGCGCAGCCCTGATTTTCATTGCTCCACTATTGGTGCCTTCAGCTGCCAAGGGACTAAGCTCCGGAATTCCCTCCATAAACATTCCCGCCTCTCTCTCCCCTTTCAATACGCTCCTTAAAACCTACCTCTTTGACCAAGCTTTTGGGTCACATGTCCTAATATCTCCTTATGTGGCTTGGTGTCAAATTTTGTTTGATAACACTCCTGTGAAGTGCCATGGGATGTTTTACTACGTTAAAGTCACTATATAAATGCAGGTTGTTGTTGTTACTTTAATAACTGGAACTGCTGCTGAAGTCCTGCTCTCCCTGAAATTTTTCAATGCAGTACAGGATACTGGACAGGTACCTAGAGCAGCCTCCTGTACATTACCGGTATGAGGCCAGCTCCATGACTGACTCTAATGTACAGGTTGCACTGTACTGCAAGTGAGCAGGCACCTCGTGCAGGCAGTTCCCTCCCCCACAATATCATGATGACAAAAATTTTAAAGGGAGGTGGCTTTTCTCAGACTGTGCGTGGACTTTGCCCAAGAGCAAGGAAAGGTGAATCCAGAGAATGCAATCAATCGGAATGGTTGGGAATCTCACGGACATGATTTACCTTTCTCTTTCCACTAAGGTCGATTTGGGCATCTTGAGGGCAGCCTGAAGAAAACATTGAGAAAACACAAACTCAGTTAATCATCACTCCAACATTCCTTTTAATGGACACACACAGCACTCTGAGGAATAAGGGGGTAACATGGACCCAGGGACAATGTAAAGCCAACCCTTTGCTGATCAGAAGATGGTCTCCAATATCTTTAAGGGGGTCATTGAAAGGTTCAAGCAAGCTGAAGCAGCTTCAACAAACACTGTCCTTCCTCTTCCATCTCCTGATTACATCTTGTAACTGTCAGCATACACCATTGGGAAACCTGCTGCTTACACAAAGGCTGCATCTCATTTTATATCAGTTACAAAGAACTTACAGCACAGAAACTGGCCATTCGGTCCGACTGTCTATGCCAGTGTTTATGCACCACACGAGCCTCTTCCCATCTTATTTTATCAAACCCGAACAGCATAACTTTCTATTCCTTTCTCCCTCATGTGTTTATCTAGCTTCCCCTTAAATGCATCTATGCTACTCCATATGTTAGCGAGTTCCACATCCTAACAACTCTGAGTAAAGAAGTTTTTCTTGAATTCCTTATTGGATTTACTAGTGACTATTATATTTATGGCTCCTACTTTTGGACTCTCCACAAGTGGAAACATCTTCTCTATCTCTACCCTGTCTACCCTATCAAACCCTTTCATAATTTTAAAGATCTCTATCAGGTCACCCCTCAGCCTTCTCTTTTCTAGAGTAAAGTGCCCCAGCCTGTTCAGCCTTTCATGATAGATGTACCCTCTCACTTCTGGTATCAGCCTTGTCAATCTTTTTTGCACCTTCTATAATATGGCGACCAGAACTGTGGTCCAAGTGTGGTCTAACCAAGATTTGATAAAAATTTAAACAGGCAAGATGGGAAGAATGGCCTCCTTCTGTGCTGTAAAATTTTATGATTCTCTGATTCTACGATCACTAAAACAGATTATCTGGTTATTATCACATTGCTGTCTGTGGGATTTGCTGTGCACAAATTGACTACTGCGTTTCCTACATTACAACAGTATCTACATTCAAAAGTACTTCATTGGCTGTAAAGCACTTGGGGATGTCCTGAGGTCATGAAAGTGCTGTAATTATTGCAAGTTCTTTCTTTATCAATTATTCATCTGTCACTCACCATGTAGCTGCTAAATGCGTTGGAGTCATCATCCACCATTGTGATAAGCTCATTCATTGTGTGATGGAATGGTGCAATAAGGCTCCTCATTGGACCAACCAGATGATCAAACTGTCGCTTCCCATAGGTCATCAGTCCAACCATTGAGCCCAGTGCCGCACCCTAGTGAAACAAAACATAGAGGAGCCAGGAACGACCGAGACACTGAAGCCAAACCCATCACCAAGAAATGTCTTCAGTCATATAGCTGGGCACAAGTGTTTCAAAGCTTTGGAGTGGTGGGTAACAGAGGCTTGTATTTGAGTCAAGAAGGATTATTAAGGAAACTGGTGGTGCAATGGAACAACAGTGCCAGTGAAAGGTAGCAAGTAACGACTCTGGTTGAGCCAAGTGAATCAGTGGACTGTCACATTTGGCCAGGGCATTGATTCCTTGCTTAACATCACAGAACGTTGAGTGCTACAGTGCATGATCCCAGTAGCTGAGTGTAGATAGCTTTAAAATTAAAAACACAATGCTCTAGAAATTCGGTAAGGTCTGACAGCAGGCGGTGGAACCGCAGGGCGAGATGCTCGCGCCTGTTTAGAAAGTGCAGGCAGAGCTGTTATTTTGGTGCTACCTGCTGATTTGAAAGATTTTAGCTCACAGCCCAGCACCAAACACGCTGCTTCATATTTTACACTCAGCAGGAGACCCAATGTCGCGTCCCTTTAGTGTCGCTCGAGCGAGGCTACATTCTCTTAAAGCAAGACTGTCATTTTTGAAAGCAGTCTCGAGCCCTTAAAGCTCAACTACCTTCTGGAAAAAAAAAACCACTGAGTCATTCCAAACTAGGCAGTCTTCAGCTCTTAAAGCTGAACTGCCTTCTGCACATAAAAAATGGTAAAAGTGCTTCAACACTAACACAAAATGGCTCAACAGGCCAGGGAAAAGGCACCCAGGGTCTCGTACACAGCACTCCAACTTTGTACAGGGGGTCAACACTGGAAGAGAGCTCCTCTACCCACAGGGGGCCAGGAAGCCCTCCAGAAAGAAGGATGTGGGACCAGATCGCCAAGGCCATCACTGCCAGCAGTGTCACCCCCAGGACCTGGATCTCGGGCCCGAAAAAGTTTCATGACCTCAGATGAGTGGTCAGTGAATGCAACTTCAAAAGCCGTCTCCTACCAAATGCACCACTAGCCTCACACACTGCTCAATGCATAACCCCCCCTCCGGCCATCACTCACCTTCCAACAATCTCTACCAAACACGAGGCACACTTCACGGTCCTAGCTTCACCTCACCCCATTGGAGGAGATGGTGCTGGCCATTCTTGACAGGGACATGGCTGACCCGTGGCCAGCGGTGGGGCTGAAAGAATACAAGATGCCGGTATCCTCATATGTTATCCTCCTTCGCACATTCCACTTCCCCCTCATTCCACAATCTCTTCTGATGTACAAGCTGCACATGGTGTAAACATGCACCTCTTGCTTTCTCGCCCTCCTCTCACCACAACCCTACCCTTGTGCCTTTATCACTTCAGACACCCAAGAAATTGAGCGAGTGGTTGACCAAGAAGAGGGAGAGTGAAGAAGAAACACGTCACTTCCAGCCACCAGCTCCTTGATCGTCCTGCAAGGTCATCTGCAGTGTCCCCCCACTAAAGGTCAGCAGGCTTCCACTTGCCATGCTGCAGCCATTAGGTTAGGCAAAGGCAGACACAAGACAGGTGGTGAGAACCAACATGAAGGAAAAACCTACGAGACCTCATCCTCATCAATCTACCTGTCGCAGATGCATTTGTCCATGACAGCATTGGTAGCAGTGACCACCGCACAGTCCTTGTGGAGATGAAATCCCGCCTTCACACAGAGGACACGCTCCATCGTGTTATGTGGCACTACCACCGTGCTAAATGGGATAGATTCAGAATACATCCAGCAGCTCAAAACTGGGCATCCATGAGGCACTGCGGGCCATCAGCAGCAGCAGCAGAATTGTATTCCACCACAATCTATAATCTCATGGCCCGGCATATCCCTCACTCTACCATTACCATCAAGCCAGGGGACCAACCTGTGTAGAAGAGCATGCCGGGGAGCAGCACCAGGCGTACCTTAATGAGGTGCCAACTTGGGTAAGCTGCAACACAGGACTACATGCATGCTAAACAGCAGAAGCAGCATGCTATAAACAGAGCTAAGCGATCCCACAATCAACGGATCAGATCAAAGCTCTGCAGTCCTGCCACATCCAGCTGTGAATGGTGGTGGACAATTAAACAACTAACGGGAGGGGAGGCTCCATGAATATCCCCATCCTCAGTGATGGTGGAGCCCAGCACGTGAGTGCAAAAGACAAGGCTGAAGCGTTTGCAACCATCTTCAGCCAGAAGTACCGATTGGATTATCAATATCTGCCTCCTCCTGAGGTCCCCACCATCACAGAAGCCAGACTTCAACCAATTCGATTAACTCCACGTGATATGAAGAAACGGCTGAGCGCACTGGATACAGCAAAGGCTATGGGCCCTGACAACATCCCGGCTGTCATGCTGAAGACTTGAGCTCCAGAACTAGCCACGCCTCTAACCAAGCTGTTCCAGTACAGCTACAACACTGACATCTACCCTACAATGTGGAAAACTGCCCAGGTATGTCCTGTCCACAAAAAGCAGTACAAATCCAATCTGGCCAATTACCACCCCATCAGTCTACTCTCAATCATCAGCAAAGTGATGGAAGGTGTCATCGACAGTGCTATCAAGCGGCACTTACCAATAACCTCCTCACCGATGCTCAGTTTGGGTTCTGCCAGGAACACTCGGCTCCAGACCTCATTACAGCCTTGGTCCAAATATGGACAAAGGAGCTGAATTCCAGAGGTGAGGTGAGAGTGACTGCCCTTGACATCATGGTAGCATTTGACCAAGTGTGGCATCAAGGAGCTCTAGTGAAACTGAAGTCAATGAGAATCAGGGGGAAAACTCTCCACAAGCTGGAGTCATACCTAGCACAAAGGAAGATGGTTGTTGGAAGCCAATCATCTCTGGCTCACGGCATCGCTGAAGGAGTTCCTCAGGGCAGTGTCCTAGGTCCAAACATCTTCAGCTGCTGCATCAATGACCATCCCTCCATCATAGGGTCAGAAGTAGGGAAGTTCACTGATGATTGCATTGTGTTCAATTCCATTCGCAACTCCTCAGATAAATAAACAGTCCCCGCAAGCAGCAAGGCTTGGACAACATTCAGGCTTGGGCTGATAAGTGGCAAGTAACATTTGCCTCACACAAGTGCCAGGCAATGACTATCTCCAACAAGAGAGTCTAACCACTGCCCCTTGACATTCAATGGCATTACCATCGCCAAATCCCCCACCATCAACATCCTGGGGATCAACATCCTGGGGGTCACCATTGACCAGAAACCAAACTGGACCAGCCACATAAATACTGTGGCTACAAGAGCAGGTCAGAGGCTACATATTCTGTGGTAGCCTTTCCACCGTCTACAAAGCACAAGTCAGGAGTGTGATGGAATACTCTCCACTTGCCTGGATGAGTGTAGCTCCAACAACACTCAAGAAGCTCGACACCATCCAGGACAAAGCAGCCCGTTTGATTGGCACCCCATCCACCACCTTAAACATTCACACTCTGCAGCACCAGTGTACCATGACTGCAGTGTGTACCATCTACAAGATGCACTGCAGCAACTCGCCTAGACGTCTTTGGCATCACCTCCCAAACCCGCAACCTCTACCACTTAGAAGGACAAGGGCAGCAGGCGCATTTGAACACCATCACCTGCAAATTCCCCTCCAAGTTACAAACCATCCTGACTTGGAAATATATCGTTGTTCCTTCATTGTCGCTGGGTCAAAATCCTGGAACTCCCTCCCTAACAGCACTGTGGGAGTACCTTCACCACAAGGACTGCAGCGGTTCAAGAAGGCGGCTCACCACCACCTTCTCAAGGGCAATTGGGGATGGGCAATAAATGCTGGCCTTGCCTGCGATGCCCACATCCCAGGAACGAATAAAAAAAAAAGTCACTTAGGGAATATATAAAGGTGATTAGTTGATTTTTTGACGTAATATTGGATGTATATAGCTAAAGTTGGATTGGAAGGTCTGCTTTGTGGTGGCTTTATTTCAGCATTGTGGCCAAGAGGAAGATCTGATGGTCAGTAACAGAGGGAAGGTAAGTTGTGGGACAAATGTTGGGGCTGTGGTCACTGGTACCACAGGTGGATGATTCGCACCCAGATATCCTGGCCAGAAAGGGGCAGTCTGGGTTGCCTCCTTCCTTCTGCTTCCTCCTCTTCAGCTTCTGCTCTTCCTCTTCTTCTTCCTCTTCCCTCTGCAATCAGCTTGTCCCCTTTGCTGCCTCTGCTTCATCTCCATGTGATGTTGCAGCCCAAGGGGGACTGCAGCTAGAGCCCCTAAAACTGTGAGCAAGTTGTGTTCTCTGAGGCCTTCCTTTGACATCCAAGGCCTTGCAAGCATCCAGCAGCATGCTCTGCACCCTTTAACAACTTTTTAAATGTAGTGCACCAAGCCACGACTTCAATAAAATATAAAAAATGCCACTCCAAAAGCTGAAATTCAAACTTACCTGAAAGATGTATGTGTGCCTTTAAGAAGCGCTGACAGCATTTCTGTACAACTGCTGCATGCATGTTCTTCTGTTAAGTTAGGAGAGGGCAGTATGGAGTCCTGCCTCAATTTAGGCGCTGCTGACCTCTCTCAAATGGCAGCTGCCGTATCCCGCACCGGAAACGGGCGGAAGTGAGGCGGCCACCATGTTTTCGGCCGGGGCTACAAGATCGAATTTTGTGGCCAATATATTTTCTAAACTCTTTCATTTGTAAATGGCACACCACCACTTTCATCAAGTAAATAGGTTGCAGCAATGATATTACTCATTGGAGAGACACGCAAGGCTCACAACCCAGCACCGGTCACAGGGGTGACACTAGTTTGTTCTTTGGATTGTGAATTTGTTTCTAGGCACATCTCAAATCTTAATGTACCAACCATGGCAGCCACGGCTGCAGCGACAGAGCCGCCCCCGGGGGCTGCGGACCGCGCTCCAACGCTTCGGATAAACTCCTGCAAAGGCAAAGAAACCAGGCAGCCCTCCTCCTTCTCATCCCGCACCATGTATCTGTTAAAAATAAAGACACCTTACATGGAACAACCTTCCTAAAGGCGCTGGGGAGACCCCCCAGGGTTCATACTATTTTTATAGATATTCTAAAATGTATTATAAAATAAATAGTTGGATTGAAGAAAAACTGTCCCTAATTCTGGAGTTTGCAAAGGTTTCTGGTCTAACCAGATTGGGTGGCCCATTCGCAAATCACCCTTGGATGTACATTTTGCTAATACTATTTGTCCTAGCCCATGCACTCATATTGGCCGAATTGATAATTCTGGTGTGTTATCTCCAAAGATTGGTTAAACAATTTCGCAGCAGGTTAAATTGGATATAAAGTCACCAAATGTCCAATTTATTACAGAATCAGTGGAAGTGATAAAGGATGGGGTAAGCCAATGTGGGTCAGATCTCTGAATGCACAGGGACAACCCAAGACAAGCTTTAATCATCACTGACATTCTTTTCTGAAACCCATTTGGCTTCGTGGAAGAGATTGAAGGTGGGGAAAGTAAAATAGTGCTTGATATTTCACATGCTTGATATTTTATACTCTACATGCTAATATTTTATACTATATTGCTAAATACATTTTTACGTTAGGTTGGACCTTGAGAGAAACTTGAATGGCCTGCAGCAGATGAGGGGATAGCTAGGATGTAGTGAGAAGAAGTGAGCACATGCAGCATGGCACGTAGGCCTAACGGATTCTGCCGGCAAAGGAGGAGACATCCTTGGGCAAAGCAGACAGTCAGTGAGATTAGCAGAAGTAAATGCAGTGGAGACAGTTTTATTTAGCCATAACATAGGCTAAAGGTAAGAATGAACACTGGAATAGATCAGACTGAATTTTTAATAATGTAAGAATTAACACAATTAACAAGATGTAAGCTAGTTTAGGGAAAATGGAAAAGTACTGGGAAAGAAGAGATGAGCAGCCAAACAATGTAAGCAATAGAATGTGACACCCTTGAGGACAGCTAAGAGTGGGGCCCATGCAACTCACTGATGTGAATGAATGTCTTTCAGGCGTTGTTTACTGATGGGTATAAATATGACAAACCCCATTGTGCTCTGGGACCACGGGAGTACGGCTCACTCCATCTTCATTGATTGACCCGTCTGAGTTGATTGACTTCTGTCCTCATGATCTGTTATGAGTAGGTTCTATAGCTTTAAGACCTAGCTATATACATTGTACTTCCCTGTAGCTTATGTGGACTTTGGATCTGGAGATTTCTTGAACATACTGAGTAAACACACACACCCAGGCTAACATATTAATGTGGATAAGTGCAACATAATGCATATTGGAACAGGAAACAAGAAAACACAAAGAAGGAAAATTAATTACCAAAAATGGAAAAACATTTGGGGTGATGCCTTCATGGCCTCGACTCTCTCTAAATCCTCCAGACCTACAACCCCTCCCCCGAACTCTCTGTCCCTCTGATTCTGGCCTTTTGTGAAGTCCCCTTTCCTTTGTCCCACCATTGGCAGCTGTGCCTTCAACCACACCCTGGAATTCCCTCCCTGAAGCCCTCCACCTCACCAGCTCCCTCTCCTCCTTTAAGGCCACCTCTTTGATCAAGTACCCCTCCAAATATCTACTTCTTTGTTTCGGCATCCATTTTTGTCTGCTTACGTCTCTGTGAAGCACCTTGGGCCATTTTCTTCTATGTTCAAAGCACTATATAAACACAAGTTGTTGTGTTTTTGACCACTCATTGAAAATCAATATGAAGTTGTATCAACAGAACCAATAAAGTACTAGGATGCATCTCTATAGCAACTGAAGTTGAACTAATTATTGTAACCATATACAAATCACTAGTAAGGGCTAATTTACAATGCTGTATGTGGTTTTACTCACTATAGCCTCAAGAAGAGGCACAAGGAGGGGGTTTGTAAAAGCGTAATGAGAATGATTCTAGGGCTGAGGGTGGGAGATATGATCCAGGCTTTGAAAACACACAATAAAGAGCAAGTAGGCAGTTTAATTTGGATTGTGAGCACAGGACCAGAGGATACAAGTACAAAGTTGACAAGCCGGAAAGGAGAAGGACTTGGGGGGTCATGGGGAAGCAAATCATTGAAGGTCCATGACCAGTACGGTGAGGTTATTGTGAAAGCGAATAGGGTGTTCGGCAATGTTCCCGTTAAGCTTCTTAGCTGCTCAGCGGTCTAGAGGTCCAGTGCAGGCCGCTTACTGTTAAAGGGAACATTGGTGTTAGGATGCATTACCAGGGCAATTAAATGTAAGGCTTGGTCAGGCCACATCTTGAGTACTGTATTCCGTTTTGGTCCCTTCACATGCTGGGGGATATAGAGGCCCTGGAAAAGGTTCAGAGGAGACCCACTAGATTGATATCTACTTTAAGGGTCCTCGGTTAACAGATCTTATTACTCTAGAAAAGCATAGACTTCAAGGCGATTTGATTGAAATCTTTAATATAATGAAAGGATTAGATTCGGTCCAAGTGGATAGGCTGTTCGAGTTGGATAGGTTAGGGAAGGCCAGAGGACATGAGTAGCGGTTACAAAACCATAGACCTAGGTTAGATTTGAGGAATGACTCCTTTTCACAGAGTTGTTAAACTCTGGAATGAGTTGCCAACACGTGCAGTGAGCACAGATTCCCTGAAAGCAGTCAAAGGGGAACTAGATGGGTTCCTGAGTGGCAAATATATTGGTAGCTGGGTGAGTGGAGGTTATGTCACAAGGTAATGTGATCTCTGGGAGTTCACTTAACAACCTTCAAGGGTTAGAATGGAATTTTAGTTTTTCTGGGAAATTAGCCTATAGATTATTTTCTCTCTTTTTTCTTCTCCCAGGCTCGATGGAGCAGCTAGTCTTTACCTGTCATCATAGAATCATAGAAACTTCCGGCACAGCAGGAAGCCATTTGGCCCATCGTGTCTGTGGTGGCTGAAAAAGAGCTATCCAGCCTAATCTCACTTTCCAGCTCTTGGTCCGTAGCCCTATAGGTTACGGCACTTCAAGTGCATATCCAAGTACTTTTTAAATGCGATGAAGGTTTCTCCCTCTACCACCCTTTCAGGCAGTGATTCCAGACCCCCACCACCCTCTGGATTAAAAATATCTCAACTCCCCTCTAATCCTTCTACCAATTAATTTAAATCTATGCCCCCTGGTTATTGACCTCTCTGCTAAGGAACATAGGTCCCTATCTACACTATATAGGCCCCTTGTAATTTTATACACCTCAATTAGGTCTCCCCTCAGCCTCTTCTGTTCCAACGAAAACAACCCCAGCCTATCCAGTCTTTCCTCAGAACTAAAATTCTCCAGTCCTGGCAACATCCTCGTAAATCTCCTCTGTACCCTCTCTAGTGCAATCACATCTTTCATGTAATGTGGTGACCAGATCTGTATGCAATAATCTAGCTGAGCCCTAATGAGTTTTTTGTACACTTCAAGCATAACCTCCCTGCTCTTATATTCTATGCCTCAACTAACAAAGAAAAGTATTCCGTATGCCTTCTTAACCACCTTATCTACCTGTCCTGCTACCTTCAGGGATCTGTGGACATGCACTCCAAGGTCATTCTGATGCTCTATGCTCTATGAGGCACGAGTTGGCTAGGATGGATTGGGGAACGTTACTTAAAAGGTTGACGGTGGATAGGCAATGGCAAACATTTAAAGATCGCATGGATGAACTACAGAATTTGTTCATCCCTGTTTGGCATAAAACTAAAACAAAGAAGGTGACTCAACTGTGGCTAACGAGGGAAATTAGAGATAGCATAAGATCCAAGGAGACGACATATAAATTGGCCAGAAAAAGCAGCAAACCTGAGGATTGGGAGCAGTTTAGGATTCAGCAAAGGAGGACAAAGGGATTAATTAAGAGGGGGAAAATAGAGTGTGAGAGTAAGCTTGCAGGGAACATAAAAACTATCTGTAAAAACTTCTATAGATCTGTGAAGAGAAAAAGATTGGTGAAGTCAAGCGTAGGTCCCTTGCAGTTAGAATCAGGGGAATTTATAATGGGGAACAAAGAAATGGCTGACCAATTAAATACATACTTTGGTTCTGTCTTCACAAAGGAGGACACAAATAACCTCCCAGAGATGTCGGGGAACATAGGGTCTAATGAGAGGGAGGAACTGAATGAAATCAGTATTTGTAGGGAAATGGTGTTAGGGAAATTGACGTGATTGAAGGCCGATAAATCCCCAGGGCCTGGTGATCTACATCCTAGGGTACTTAAGGAAGTGGCCCTAGAAATAGGAGATGCATTGCTGGTCATCTTCCAAAATTCTATAGACTCTGGAACAGTTCCCATGGATTGGAGGGTAGCTAATGTAACCCCACTATTCAAAAAAGGTAGTAGAGAGAAAACGGGGAATTATAGACTGACATCGGTAGTGGGGAAAATGCTGGAGTCTATTATAAAAGATGTAATAGCAGAGCACTTGGAAAACAGTGACAGGATCGGACAAAGTCAACATGGATTTACAAAAGGTAAATCGTGCTTGACTAATCTACTGGAATTTTTTGAGGATGTAACTGGTAGAATAGATAAGGGAGAACCAGTGGATGTGGTGTATTTGGACTTACAGAAGGCTTTCGATAAAGTCCGCATAAGAGATTAGCGCGTAAAGTTAAAGTACATGGGATTGGGGGCAAGGTACTGATTTGGATAGAGAACTGGTTGGCAGACAGGAAGCAAAGAGTTGGAATAAACGGGTCTTTTTCCGAGTGGCAGGCAGAGACTAGTGGGGTACCGCAGGGATCGGTGCTAGGACCCCAGCTATTCACAATATATATTAATGATCTAGACGAGGGAACTAGATGTAATATCTCCAAGTTTGCAGATGACACAAAGCTGGGTGGGCATGTGTGCTGTGAGGAGGATACCGAGAAACTCCAGTATGATTTGGACAGGTTGGGTGATTGGGCAGAAGCATGGCAGATGCAATATAACGTGGATAAATGCGAGGTTATCCAATTTGGTGGCAAAAACAGGAAGGCAGATTATTATCTGAGCGGCAATAGATTGGGAGAAGGGGAAGTGCAAAGAGACCTGGGTGTCCTTGTGCACCAGTCGCTGAAGGTAAGCATGCAGGTGCAGCAGGCGCTTAAGAAGGCAAATGGTATGTTGGCCTTCGTAGCGAGAGGGTTCGAGTACAGGAACAAGGATGTCTTGCTGCAGTTGTACAGGGCATTGGTGAGACCACGGGCCCGATTTTGTGGATTGTGTGGGAAATAGTCGGATTCCCCAAATGTGGGGTTGTGACACAAAAAAATGGGTCAGCCAGCTGCACGCAATTTTCCCCTCAAGTGGCCAATTAATTTCCAGCATGTGGGCAGCCTTGCTAATTGTCCATTTCCAGTTGGAAAGCCCCACAGTATGATGTCATCATTCGTGGTGCTTTTAAAGTGTCCAGCAAGCTTCTCCACCTCTGCAGGCTTCTCAACCAGTGTTGCACAATGGCAGAGGAGCCTGCACCAGCTGCTGCCAGCGGCAGAGGCCGAGCTGCTGCCAAATTCAGCGAGACGTCACTGCAGACATTGATCGATGGGGTAAGGGCCCACAGGAAGGTCCTCTACCCTCGCTCAGGGAGAAAGAGGCCTCCCACAGAGACCAGGGCTGCCTGGATGGAGGTGGCTGGAGAGGTCAACTCTCTGGGAGTCACCCGTCGCACCTGGATGCAGTGCAGGAAGCGCTTCCATGACCTTCACCGCACAGGGAAAGTAAGTACGAAGTTTCCATCACCCTCAACCTGATCCCCATTGCCTTTCCCCAACAGCACTTTGTGAGGGTGCCAGTCGGTTCCTTTTGTAACCTCTAGATGGCACCTTCACTTGTTTGTTTCTCTGTTAATTGTTCCTAGTCTCCTGTGTTAATTCTTAACGGCCTGTTAGCTGTTCATGGGTTTCACCTGGTTTTCTTGGTATATAAGTTCTTTGGTTTCTTCACTCTGGGCTGAGTCCTAGCCGGGTAACCGGAGGGACTAGCCCTTGCTCTGTGGCTCCTGGCTTTAACTAGTTGGTTGCCATGGTGTCTCTCGAGCTTTGTATTTAAGATGTATTCCCGAGCTTTGTATTTAAGATGTATTCTCGAGCTCTGTGTTTAAGATGTATCTAAGTCTGTGTTCTTGTTGTTAGTCTTGATAAGGTGCTGGGCTGGACTAGCGTGTTGCCATGTTGGAGCTTGTCCTGAGCTTTGTATTGATAAGCTGATTACCCCTGTGGTAGCTTGTCTCGAGTCACGTCTCGGCAAGCCGGTTACCCTTGTGGTAGCTTGCCTCAAGCTCAGTATGGACAAGTGGCTTTTCCTCATGGAAGCTGTCCTGAGTTCCTATCTTGACTAGCCGTCTTGTAACTTGTCTCTAGTTCTTATGTATATTGCTGTGTTCCTTGTGTGAATCTAGTTATGTGCGGCTTACCCCTGTGGTAGCTTGTCTTGAGTCCCGTCTCGGCAAGCCGGTTGCCCTTGTGGTAGCTTGTCTCAAGCTTAGTGTCGTTTTGTAACTTGTCTCTAGTTCTTATGTATATTGCTGTGTTCCTTGTGTTAATCTAGTTATGTGTGAATCTAGTAAAGTTCAAACAAAGTACTGTATATTTGCCTCTCGCCTCGTTTCTGCGCTTGGGTCCAGAACCTACATAACTCGGAGAGCACGGCCCCGTGTGAACACGGCCCCGTGGCTCCCCAACCCCGTCACACACTTAGCTTCAGCAATCTCTCTAGCCACTTGCAGGCGCTGAGGGGGAGCTGACCCATGAGAGGGAGGTTGTTGGCACACCTCAAGGAAGTGGGGGCTCCTCTCCACGCGCTCACACTTCCATGCCACTTCAGAGCCCTCGGTCAGAGGCCCGCCGGAGTCCACGCCCCAGTGAGATAGGAGTCTCAAGCCCTGCACAGCCGCAGGAGCAGCAGACTGCTGGCGAGCTCTCACAGGCTTGCCACCCCAGAGGACGCCCGCCAAAGGTGTCGAGACAGGCGCAGCAGGAAAGTGAGCAAGGGGCCTCCACATCTGCTGAAACCACAGGGGTACCACTATGTAGGAGCATGCGTAAGAGAAAAATAAAGCACCACTAATCACAAGGGTAGTCACTTGGGTGAAAAGTCTTGTAAATTGTTTTAATGCCATCATTTTGCTGTACATAAAAAATCTGGTGGCAACTGCTGCAGTTATGGCGTCTGTCATTTGGCAAATGGGGATATCACAGAGGCCTTAGGATAACTTGCAGATGTCAGCAAGCTGGTCAAATAGGTAGGAATGTGCAGGCATGGGCCACTGTCCATGGTCAGTTAAGAAGCAGTGATGCTGCAGTGTTTGATGTACCAGGCTATGCAAATCTGCCCAGGATGAGTGCGTTCCTTGCATTCCACCCAGCAATGTTCTCGCATACTGGTGCCGCTGGTTGGCAGTGTTAAGTCTGTGTTATAGTGAGAATTACTACACAGACCACAAGAGTAAATTCAACAGGTCTTTACTGGTTGGAGGTCGGACTATACTGAATACAATATTATTACACTGTGCTTATATACCGGTGTGGTCACCACCGGTACTACGTATACAGCAGCCAAAGAAAGTAGTACCTTTCTTAAGGTGGACCAGGCTTAAGTTCTCTTAAGGTGGAACAGGTTACATACACCACAATCCTCCCTTTTTAGCTTAACAGTCATATCCCCAAATAAACATAACATATATACATATATAACTTCAGGTATAACAGTTCAAAGGTTCAGTCTCTCAGGAGGCTTTCTGATTCGGCTTGGATAACGCCTTTCAGTGGTCTCTGATTCTTGTTGTTGAGGTGCCTCCTCTAGTTGGTTGCCAATGTATTGGGTGTCATCATCATCAAATACATTCTCGGCCGAGGTAGATGCTTTAGGTTCATGAACGTCTTCCACAGCTGTCTCTGTCACAACCATGGGTTCGACCCTTGCTCTCGACTCTACCAGTTGATCTGCATGACGCCTTATCACATTATGACCAATATCTACGGTGTACATCAGAGGTCCTTGTCTGGCCCGGATTGTTCCGGACTGCCATTTGTCATTTCCATAGCCCCTTGCCATCACTGGTTGTCCTACGTCGAAAGTTTGAGTGGTCTTGCTGTTAATATGCCGAAACTGTTTGTTTTCCACTTCCCTCCGCACATTTGGTTTTAACAAGTCCAACTTGGACCGCAACCTCCTGTTATAAAATATCATAGCAGGACTTTGGTTAGTCAAGGCATGATCGGCGTTTCTATATGACATCAGGAACTTATCGACCTTGTGTTGCAGCGGAATCTGATCATCATTCATGGCCTTAATAGCCTTTTTGAATGTCTGGACAAATCTTTCAGCCAACCCGTTTGTCGCCGGATGATATGGGGCAGAGGTATAATGTTTAACTCCATTCTTCTTTAAGAATTGTTGGAATTCTTCTGATACAAACTGTGGTCCGTTGTCCGAACAGACCTGTTCTGGCAATCCATTCCTTGCGAATATTGTTCTTAACACCGCAATTGTCCTTTCTGAAGTAGTGGTATTCATCTTGATGACTTCTGGCCATTTGGAATGTGCGTCCACCGCAATTAGGAACATGGAGTCCATGAATGGACCAGCAAAGTCAATGTGTATGCGTTGCCATGGGGCTGAAGGCCATTCCCATGGGTGTAGCGGTGCTATCGGAGGTGCATTTTGCACTTTTTGACACCCAGCGCAGCTTTTCGTTAACTCCTCAATCTGTTGGTCAATACCCGGCCACCATACGTAAGCCCTAGCAAGACTTTTCATTTTAACTCCCCCCAGATGACCTTCATGTAGTTCTTTTAAAACTCTTTCCCTTAACTTGGGAGGAATAATCACTCTTGTCCCGTACATCAAAGTACCATGGCAGACGGACAGCTGGTCTCGCCTTGCCGAGAATGCCGGTAACAGAGGATCACCCCGTGTTGGCCATCCTTTCATTGTTACAGCGTCGGGTCGTTCCTGGTTTCTCTTTCAATACTTGCGTTGGTGACAGGTAAACACTCGATAATGGTCGAATGAAATAACTCAACAGGGTCAACTTCCGTCGTGTCTTCATCTTCAGGTAGTGGCAGGCGCGACAGGCCATCAGCATTGCCATGCTGTTTCGTACCTTTGAATTCTATCTGATATTGATGTGCCTCTAAGAAAAGAGACCATCTCTGGAGACGCTGTGCTGTCATCACCGAAACACTTTTCTTAGGGTTAAAAATGGACACCAACGGTTGATGGTCCGTCAGAAGTGTGAATTTTTGGCCCTGTAGGTAATGATTAAACTTCTTCACTCCCCATACAAGGCTAAGGGCCTCCCTATCGATCTGCGCATAGTTGCGCTCAGCGGAGGTCAATGATCTGGATGCAAACGCGACTGGCCTTTCCGTGCCATTTGGCAATTTATGTGAGAGTACTGCCCCAATACCATATGGAGAAGCATCACAAGCCAACCGAATAGGCAGTGTCGGGTTGAAGTGAGCCAACACTTCCTCTGAGGTGATCAATTCTTTGCTTTTGCGAAATGCCTTCTTATAGTTTTCGCCCCAATCCCATGGTACCCCTTTCTGTAAAAGAGCGTTCAACGGATGCAGCACCGTGGATAGATTTGGCAGAAATTTATGGTAGTAGTTAATTAATCCTAGAAACGACCTCAACTGAGAGACATTCTCCGGAGCGGGAGCCTTTACAACTGCCGCTATCTTGTCAGGGGACTTATGAAGCCCCTCCCGGTCAATGACATGACCACAGTACGAGATCCGCTTCTGGAAGAACTCACATTTCTGCCGATTTACCCTAAGTCCATGCTCTTTCAGTCTGTTGAGCACCAGTTCCAAGTTAGCGAGATGCTGTTCATCACCATCACCTGTGATCAGAATGTCGTCCAGGTAACATTGTGTGCCTGGAATTCCCTGTAATACCTGCTCCATGGCCCTCTGCCAAATTGCTGGAGCCGATGCCACACCAAAAACCAGCCTATTGTACCGGTACAACCCTCGATGCGTGTTGATCGTGAGGTATTGGCGTGACTCTTCTTCAACCTCCATCTGCAAGTACGCCTGCGCCAGGTCTATCTTGGTGAAGTGTTTCCCGCCAGACAGTGAAGCGAAAATATCCTCAATCCGTGGAAGCGGATACTGCACCATGTGAAGCACCGGATTAACGGTGATCTTGAAATCTCCACAGATGCGAACCTTCCCTGGATCTCCTGGCTTATTGTTCGCAGGACGTTTCATAACGGGAACAATGGGCGTAGCCCACTCACTCCAATCTACTTTAGACAGTACCCCTGAACGTTCTAGTGCTTCCAGCTCCGCTTCAACCGCAGGTCGTATTGCATAGGGTACCGGTCTGGCTTTAAAAAATTTTGGTTGTGCATGTTCATCAATCTTGATGTTTACCGTAATTCCTCTCAGTGTTCCCAGTCCCGGCTGGAACACCTCTTTAGCCTCATCCAATATTCTGGACAATCGTTTAGGTTTGACAGCTGTTTCCCCGGAATCTACCGTTAGTGCTTTCAAGGAGTGCCAGTCCATATTCATTTTCCTAATCCACTCCCGTCCTAGTAGTTGTGGACCTCCTTCAGGTAGCACATATAAGTCCATTACTTGGCTTCCTTCACCCTTGTGGACCACTTCTACCTCTATTTTTCCGATGGGGTACACTCTTTGCCCCGTGTACGTTTTCAATATAATCTCCGTATCCTGTAAGGGAATATGTTGGAATAACCTTCTGTAATCTTTCTTATTCATGACCGTCAATGCCGATCCAGTGTCCAATTCCATTTTTACTTGGACTCCTGCTATCTTAAGAGTGACCCAAATTGTCTGGAGGTCTGTATCCTTACCAACGTTGTGTATTCTTAAGCTATCCAGTTCATTACTGCTAGCGTCTGAATCTGACTTCTGTTCAGTCAAACTGTTCTTTGTCACCTTGTGTACCTTTGCATATTTTCCTTGCGGTGACTTTTTATTGCTGGTCTTCTTTCCTGACCGGCATACTTTAGCTATGTGGCCAAACCTGCCACACGTTCTGCATTCTTGGTTTTTAAACCAACACTGGTTCTGATCGTGTGTTGTCTTTCCACAACGATAACATTTGACAGAACTCAAACCCAATTTGTTTGTACCGAGTTCCGGTGGCCGTAGCTGCATTACTGCCGTGCCTCTCGCTGCGGCCTCGTGTGCTGCTGCCATAGTGACCGCCTTCTCGAGAGACAGCTCATTCTCCTCGAGCAGTCGCCTTTGTGTATCCTGTTTAAATAAACCACACACAAATCTATCTCGAAGCGCCTCTGTCAGTCCCGTTCCAAACCGACAATATTTTGCTAGCTTACGTAATTCCATCAAATATTCAGCATTGCTTTCATTTTGCCGCTGTCTTCTATCATAAAATTTAAATCGTTCCGCTAGCATCAGCGGCGTGGGGCTAAGATGATTTTTTAGGACAGTAACAATCTGTTCGAACGTCTTATCCGCCGGTTCATCTGGTGATAACAGGTGTTTCAATTGCCCGTATGTCTTCGCACCCATTAAGTTTAGTAATGTTAGTGCTTTATCTGTCTCAGGAATTTTATTTGCCTTACAATAGTTTTGTATGCGTTCTACATACATAGCCCAGTCTTCTATATCACTGTCGAAGGCATTAATGTTCCCATGTTTAGGCATCGTAGCAATTTATCGTATTTTTAATGTTATCTAAGATGGCGGCTTCCCGCTCTTGCCGTCGTCCTCCGCCCACAAAATGGCGGTTTTCCCGCGCTTGGCGGTCTTCACCCGTCCCCCGACGCTGTCTCCGCTTCACCGCGGCTCTCGCGCCTTCAGTTTCCCCAGACGCTGCGCCTTTAGCCCGAATGCGGCCCTTATCTCCGGTCGCGATCGATGTCCCGCGCTGCGCCTCTCGCTCGAAAGCGGCCCGGCCCTTATCTCTGGTCGCGATCGACCTCACCGCCCTTATTCCTCCGTCTTCCCAGCCCCGTCTGTACAGCCAACGCGGTTGACTTTCTGTCGTGCCACTGCCCGGCTTACCCACCATGAGGTAGTAGAAGAAGCTGACAGTCGCTGATGGAGGCTTCGAGGTCAGGATGTCTTCTGCACTCCAGTTGCTCGATGCCTGCCGCTCGACGTGTCTTCCCGTAGGTGATGAGGGTGGAAACCTCTCTTCGACGTCCTGTCTGTGGACGAAGTCGCCGTGGAAATTACTGCAGCAGGGTAAGAATCGGACTCGTCGCCACTGTTAAGTCTGTGTGTTATAGTGAGAATTACTACACAGACCACAAGAGTAAATTCAACAGGTCTTTACTGGTTGGAGGTCGGACTATACTGAATACAATATTATTACACTGTGCTTATATACCGGTGTGGTCACCACCAGTATTACGTATACAGCAGCCAAAGAAAGTAGTACCTTTCTCAAGGTGGACCAGGCTTAAGTTCTCTTAAGGTGGAACAGGTTACATACACCACAGGCGGGCCTCTGCAGGATGCTCGTTTCCCTCCTCCTCCTCCTCCACCTCCGAGGCGGCTCTATGAGGAGCCTCTTGGTCCTGCGGAATCGGCAAGCCACGACGCTGTGCTATATTGTGAACCACACGGCATACCACGACGATTTTGGAGACCCTGGCTGATGAGTACTGTAAGGCTCCACCTGATCTATCCAGGCACCTGAAGCGCATCTTCAGCAATCCTATGGTTTGCTCGATAATGCATCTGGTGGTAATGTGGCTGGCGTTGTAGCGCTCCTCAGCTTCGCTGGCTGGTCTCCTCAGCGGCGTCATTAGCCAAGAGCACAGGGGATATCCCTTGTCTCCAAGTAGCCATCCTTCAAGTTCGCTTGGCGGGCTGAATAGCGGAGGCACAGTAGACTGGCGCAGTATGAAGGAGTCATGGCAGCTACCAGGGTACCTGGCACAAACATGCAAAATCACCTTCTTGTGGTCACATACCAGCTGAACGTTAAGGGAGTGGAAGCCCTTGCGGTTGACAAAAACTCCTGGATTGCGGTGGGGTGCCCTAAGGGCCACATGTGTGCAGTCAATGACGCCCTGCACCCTTGGAAAGTCTGCCAGCTGAGAGAATCCAAGCACTCGCGCCCTCACACTTGCGCGATCCCTGGTGAAATGGATGTGATTGTGCGCGAGGGCAAAGAGGGCATCGGTTACCTGCGTGATGCAAGTGTGTGCGACCGCCTGGGAGATGCCGCTGATGTCTGCCGCTGATCCCTGGAAGGAGTCTGAGGCATAAAAGTTGAGAGCGGTGGTGACTTTGATGGCCACTGGTAAGTAGTGTGGAACTGGTGCTCTGGGCTCCAGCTGTTGCTGCAGCATTGCGCAGATGTCAGTCACAACCTCTTGCGAAAGTCGGAGCCGTCTGTGGCACTGCTGCTCAGTCATGTTGAGGTAGCTGACCTTGTGTCTGTAGACCCTGTTTGGGGGGTATCTCCTGCGTTGATGGCCTTCCATGCGCTGGCCCCTTCTGGCCTGTGCTGCCTCAGGTGGCTGAGCCGCAGCCTGTCGCTCCTGCTGGTGCTGCTGTTGTTGCTGGTGCTGCTGTTGTTGGAGTTGCTCCAGCCTCCTCTGCTGTTGGAGATCCTCTAATGCCAGGAAGGAGGAACAGAAGGCCTCCCATACTTCTGGCAGATGCCTCTGTAGAGGAGGCGCTGAGTTAAGGTGGTGAGAGGGGCTTCCCAGGAGCACTCACTGGAGAAGTGTGTGAGGCTCCAACCTTCCACAGCTGTGCCTAAGCCTTGAGGACGTAGCCCTAAGCCTGCAGCAACAAGGTCCCTCAACAATCAAATGCTCTCCGTTTAAATCTCAGCTTTCCCAAATGACCTGCAGCTGAGAGCAAGCAAGCCAACTTGCTGCACGCCAGGTTTCATCAGCGGGGTTCCCCGCAGGCATGTTTAGCGTGGGGAACCCTTAAAAATAGCAAGGGCTCCTTAAAATGGCATTAAACATGCCAATAATTGGTGATTAGGGTCCCGACGGCCAGTCCCGCCAGCGGTGGGCGGGACTGAGTTGGGTCGCGGGGAAACGGCGGTCCGAAAGTTGGCGGGCCGGGGAATCAGGCGGGGGGGGGGTCGTGGCCCCCTATTTCGGCGATGTTCGGCCCCCAGCCGCCTGAAAAGCCGCCTGACGGCTGGCAGAAAATTGGGGCCCACACCTTGAGTATTGTGTACAGTTTTGGTTGCCTTATCTGAGGAAGGATGTTCTTGCCATGGAGGGAGTGCAGCGAAGATTCACCAGACTGATATCTGGGATGGCAGGAATGACGTATGAGGAGAGATTGGGTTGATTGGGCTTATATTTGCTGGGGCTTATATTTGCTGGAGTTTAGAAGAATGAGAGGGGACCTCATTGAAACTTATAAAATTCTAACAGGACTAGGCAGACTAGATGCAGGAAGGATGTTCCCGATGGCGGGGGAGTCCAGAACCAGGGGTCACAGTCTAAAGATAAGGGGTAAGCCATTTAGGACAGAGATGAGGAGGAATTTCTTCACCCAGAGAGTGGTGAACCTGTGGAATTCTCTACCACAGAAGGCAGTTGAGGCCAATTCATTAAATAAATTCAAGAAGGAGTGAGCTATATTTCTTAAGGCTAAAGGGATCAAGGGATATGGGGAGAAAGCAGGGACAGGGTGTGATAATAATAATAACTTCCGGGAAGTTATGTCATCACTTCCTGTGAACTGTGAACTATGAACTGTGTACATACCTCACTTCCTGTCATATGTCACTTCCTGTTGGACTGGTATAAATACTGGACTGTTCAATATTGTAAGAGGCTTCTACCAGAGGCATGGTAAAGACCTCTCTTGTATATAGTGTGTTTGTAAGTTGCTTAAAGCTTACCTTAAAGTTACTTGATGTGTAAGACTCCTTTTCTTACATCAATTTAAGCAACTTAATATTTACACTCACAAATACTAGACCTTCAGACAAACTCGGAGTTAAGGATCCGGGGAACCACCCATCATGGAGAGAATCCTTAGACCTATTCGTCTGGACTTGGACCCGAATACACCAGCAGCTGGCAGGGTATGGAAGCATTGGTACCGTACTTTTGAGAATTTTCTGGATGAATGTGAAGCGGATGCTCCTACTAGATTGAGGATACTTATCAACTATGTAACCCCAAAAGTGTTCGAATATGTTGATGAATGGGATAATTACGATGAGGTGATTCGGGCACTTAAGAAACTGTATGCCAAGACTCCAAATGAGGTCTATGCTAGACATCTACTGGCCACAGCCCAACAAGGGCCAGGGGAATCGATTAACGAATTCCTCCAAGAACTTCGCAGGCTCAGCATAGATTGTAACTTTCAGGCAGCCTCAGCTGAGCTGTACCGCGAAGAAATGATTCGTGATGCTTTCATCTGCGGGATTGCCTCTCCATTTATATGCCAGCGTCTACTAGAAAGTAAAACACTTGAGCTACAAAAAGCTTTTGACCTAGCTTGTTCTCTGGATTTGGCAAAGAGAAATGCAGACCTCTATCAGCTGCCCAGATCTCGATCTGCTGCTGTAACTGCAACCAGACAATTCAAGCGGTCTCAGGTGAACCCTATCATGGGGGAATCTAATTCTGATAATTCTGATGAAGAAGAGGAGGATGACCCTGTTAAGTCTGTGAGTTGTTCAAGTAATTAATACTCAGACTTAATCAGTAACAATAAAACAGGTCTTTACTGGTTGGAGGTAGGGACTACACTGAATACAAGATTACTGCACAGTGCTTATATACCGGTGTGTTCACCCCCGGTATTACGTCTACAGCAGCCTGAGAAAGTAGTACATCTCTTAAGGTGGAACAGGCTTAAGCTCTCTTAAGGTGCAACAGGTTACATACACAACACTCCTCCCTTCTTAGCTTTATAGTCATCCCCCCCATTTAACATAATGTAATAACATATATACATATATAACTTCATGTTTAACGTAACATATCACAGATTCAGTCTCTGCGGAAAACAGTTCACAGATTCAATCTCTGTGGTGTAGTCGGTTCACGTTACTCATTCAATAGTCCTTTCATGGATTTAACAGCTTGAACTTCCGAACTGATTTGGCTCCGTTCGGAGGGACCACGTGTGTGATCTGGTAGAGGTGATAATGGTTCAGATGGGTCATCTTCTGTTTTTCCTTTTCCTTTTCTGCTTCTTGGAGACTCTCTGGGCTCCATTGTGAGCTGCCACAGCTGCCAGCTGCATGCGCAGTTCCTCCTTCTCTTCCTCCTTTTTTCGTAGTAGAGCCACCTTCTCCCGATGTTCCGTAGACTTTCGGTGCTCCTCCATGATTTCTGTATGGTGGGAGTCGAAGTTACAAGTTGGGCAGGACAGGACATAGTAATATTCGGAGTCGTCCGACAGGTCAGCGAGAGGGTCTTCTATTTCCTCCATACCCAGCTGGACGTTAGCCAGCTCTTGTTCCAAATCCAGACATCTTTCCTGAAGAGACTTCTTCATGTGTACCTCTGCATCCAGCTTTTTCTGGGCTTTCAGCAAGTCGTTTACTAGTGACCTCATTTGTGATTTTAATACTTCAACTTCCTTTGGAGATTGATTGATCGGACTATGCAATCCCTCTACCGGAGCAGCTGTTTCAGCGGTCTGTTGTTCTACATTGACGTGAGTCAGCGTACTTTTGGCATCCAATGGCTGCTCTGTTGCAGTCGTTTCAGTCTGTGTCGTCACATCAGCCATCTCAATGACTTTTGAGAGCTCCGAACCCTTTTCCTTTGAAGATCGCAGCTCGTGTTCAAGTTTTTCCCATTTCAGAGTCTTGTCCCTCAGCATATGAAGGAGTTGGCTGACCGTTAACTCTTCTGACACCAGATTATGGCACGCACCTTCAGAACCTGAATCAGCTTTGATTCGTTCGGCCTCCTCGCGCAGATGGTTGGTGTGCTCCTGCTCCATTTTCTCCATCAGTTGCTTCTGTTGCCTTTCCAGATTCTCCCACTCTGTAACAAAGAACTTTTTTATTTCATTCATCTCTTGCTCAAAACGGCGAATCATTTGTTCTAATTGCTGTTGTAGTTTGAAATGGAGTTGAGTTCGAGCCCAGTGTCCCTCAAAAATGTGCATATCAGTAGACTTGACAGACTCAGAATTCTCTGTTAAACTATGCTGTTGTTGCTCAGTGGAATTCTGTGCTGAAACTTTGTCTTTTGCACATGGGTTGGTCTTACCATCATCAGTTCTAGAGTCTGGGCTGATTATCTGCACCGAGTTCTCACTCTTTATGGCTTTTAGCGAATGCCAGTCCATATTTATGTTTCTAAACCACTCCCGGCCTAGTAGTGGTGGACCTCCCTCCGGTAGCACATATAAGTCCATTATTTGACTTCCTTCGCCCTTGTTGGCCACTGCAACCTTTATTGTCCCGATGGGGTACACTCTCTGCCCCGTGTAGGTTGTCAATATAATCTCCGTATCCTGTAGGGGAATATGTTGGAATAACCTTCTGTAATCTTTCTTATTCATGACCGACAA
Source organism: Somniosus microcephalus (assembly GCF_052327205.1). Classification (NCBI taxonomy): domain Eukaryota; kingdom Metazoa; phylum Chordata; class Chondrichthyes; order Squaliformes; family Somniosidae; genus Somniosus; species Somniosus microcephalus. The sequence continues at coordinate 155,130,867 of NC_140990.1, read as the reverse complement.
TGCCGATCCAGTGTCCAATTCCATTTTTACTTGGACTCCTTCTATCTGAAGAGTAACCCAAATTGTCTGGAGGTCTGCACCCTTACCAACGTTGAGTACCCTTAAGCTAGCCAGTTCAATACTGCTTAAGCCAGCCAGTTCATTACTGCTAGCGTCTGAATCGGACTCCTGTTCGGCCACCTTGTGTACTTTTGCGTATTTTCCTCGCGGTGACTTCTTGTTGCTGGTCTTCTTCCCTGACCTGCATACTCTAGCTATATGTCCAAGCCTACCACAAGTTCTACATTCTTGGTTTTTAAACCAACACTGGTTCTGATCATGCGTTGTCTTTCCACAACGATAACATTTGCCAGAACTCACACCCAATTTGTGTGCACTGAGCTCCGGTGACCGTAGCTGCATTACTGCCATGCCTCTCGCTGCGGCTTCGTGTGCTGCCGCCATAGTGACCGCCTTCTCAAGCGTCAGCTCATTCTCCTCGAGCAGTCGCTTTTGTGTATCCTGTTTAAATAAACCACACACAAATTTGTCTCATAGTGCATCTGTCAGTCCCGTTCCAAACTGGCAATATTTCGCTAATTTACGCAATTCCAGCAAATATTCAGCATTGCTTTCATGCTGTAGCTGCCTTCTGTCGTAAAATTTAAATCGTTCCGCTAGCATCAGCGGCGTGGGGTTTAGATGATCTTTCAGGACAGTAACAATCTCATCGAACGTCTTATCCGCCGGTTCATCTGGTGATAACAGGTGTTTCAATTGCCCGTATGTCTTCGCACCCATTAAATTTAATAATGTTAGAGCTTTATCTTGGTCACGAATTTTATTGGCCTTACAATAATTTTTTACTCTTTCAACATATATGGCCCAATCTTCGAGGTCACTATCAAAGTTGCTAATATTCCCGTGTTTAGGCATTGTAGTACTTTATCAGATTTGCAATTTCTCAGATTTTTTTTTTTTTACTGCTATCCAAGATGGCGGCTTCCCGCTCTTGCCGTCGTCCTCCGCCCACAAAATGGCGGTTTTCCCGCGCATGGCTGTCTTCACCCGTCCTCCGACGCCGTCTCCCTTCAGCCCCGAGTGTGGCCCTTATCTCCGCCGCGATCGATGGCCCGCGCTTTTCACCGCGGCTCTCGCGCCTTCAGTGTCTGCCGACGCTGCGCCTTTCAGCCCGAGTGCGGCCCTTATCAGGGATTGCGATCGATGGCCCTTCTACCTCTGACTTCCCCCAGCCCTGTCTTTGCAGCCAACGCTGCTCGGCTTACCCACCACCGAGGTTGAAAAAGAAGCTGCAGGATGTCTTCTGTCCTCCAGTTTTCAGTCGCTGATGGAGGCTTCAGGGTCCTAATGCCTGTCGCTTCCAGTGGGGTGGTGAGATTTGAAACCTCTCTTCAACGTCCTGTCTGTGGACGAAGCCGCCGTGGAATAACTGCCGCAGGGTAAGAACCTGACTCGTCGCCAGTGTTAAGTCTGTGAGTTGTTCAAGTAATTAATACTCAGACTTAATCAGTAACAATAAAACAGGTCTTTACTGGTTGGAGGTAGGGACTACACTGAATACAAGATTACTGCACAGTGCTTATATACCGGTGTGTTCACCCCCGGTATTACGTCTACAGCAGCCTGAGAAAGTAGTACATCTCTTAAGGTGGAACAGGCTTAAGCTCTCTTAAGCTGGAACAGGTTACATACACAACAGACCCCACTTTAGCAGCCTCTTGGCAATCTAGGAGGGAATGCTTCTTTTGTGGAGATGCTTTTCACCCTAGGAAAACCTGCCCTGCTCGCAATGCAATCTGCAGTTATTGCAAAAAAAAAGGACACTTTGCTAAAGTTTGCCTATCAAGGGCCTCTACGAGGGCCAATCCAGCTAAGGCCTACCGAACTGCCCCAATTAGGGCCTATCAGGATGCTCCAGCTAGGACCTATCAAGCTACCTCTCGAGCTCTCTCCCAAAGAAGCACACCGAGAGTTTTAGCCACTCTCTGTGCAACGACACCAATTACAGCTGCTTGCCCACAGAACCTGTCTCATGCAGCTACAAAAGTTTCAATTAAAGGGCATAACTTAGATGCCTTAATTGACTCAGGAAGTACTGATAGTTTCATTAAGGAACAGATTGTTGCGAAATTGAAACTACATGTCTTCCCATCGGACCAGGCAATTGCGATGGCTCAGTCATCACTGAATACCAGAATCTCCAGCTTTTGTATTGTTGATATGACACTTAATGGTCGCATGTATCCCTCCACCCGACTTTCGGTACTCAAGGACTTATGTAGTGATCTCCTCTTAGGGCTGGATTTCCAGAAACAGCATAAGAAACTCACTATTGAGTTCGGCGGATCCAAACCTAGTCTTACTATTTCTAATATACCATCTAAATTACCGTTTTGTGCATTATCAGCAGCTTCACTGGATGAACCCTCATTATTTGCCAGTATTCCGCCTCGATGCAAACCAATAATAACGAAATCGCGGCGCTTTAATCAGGAAGACCAATCTTTTATTGAGGCTGAAATCTCTCGACTTCTAGCAGAGGATATCATCAAACCATGTTCATCGCCCTGGCGGGCTCAAGTCGTCATTGTCAAGAACCCTCTAAAACCTCACAAACAGCGACTATGCATTGATTATTCGCAAACCATCAATCAATATACCGACTTGGACGCCTACCCATTGCCACGCATTGATGATATGGTTAATAAACTGGCCGAATACAAAGTGTTCTCAACTTACGACTTAAAAAGTGCCTATCATCAGGTACCCTTGAAGGTCTCAGATAAGCAGTACACGGCCTTTGAGGCTAATGGACGGCTGTACCAATTTCGTCGCCTCCCATTCGGGGTTACTAATGGAGTGGCTGTCTTCCAACGGGCAATGGATGGCCTGGTTAAACAGGAAAACCTAAGGGATACTTTTCCCTATCTTGATAACATTACCATTGCAGGTCACGATCAACAGGAACACGACGCCAACCTCCAAAAATTTCGGGATGCCCTCCATTGCTGTAATTTAACCCTGAATGAATCCAAATCTGTTGAGTCGCAACCGACCATCAACATCCTTGGCTACTGCGTAGGCAATGGTATCATTAAGCCAGACCCAGAAAGACTTCGCCCGCTCCAAGAGCTCCCGTCACCTAAGAATCCGGCTTCTTTACGTCGGGCTCTCGGTCTGTTTGCATACTACGCTAAATGGATTCCTCATTTTTCGGACAAAATCCAACCCTTGCTGCATGCTAGATCATTTCCACTGGGAACAGCAGCTGTTGCAGCCTTTAACCTTCTCAAAAAACAGTTGGAGAAAGCGGCTCTTCACTCCATCGATGAGAATCTCCCTTTCGTGGTTGAATGTGATGCCTCGGAGGTGGCGATCTCGGCTACTCTGAATCAGGAAGGTCGTCCTGTAGCATTTATGTCCAGGACCTTACAAGGTGCCGAGCTACATTATCCTCCGGTTGAGAAAGAAGCCACAGCCATCATAGAGGCAGTACGGAAGTGGAACCATTTTCTAGCTCGCCAGCACTTTACATTAATCACGGACCAACGATCAGTCGCCTTCATGCTCGATAATCGAAAACGAACCAAAATTAAGAATAATAAAATACAACTTTGGAGGATGGAACTGGCCTCTTTTGGTTATACCATTCTCTATCGGCCAGGCAAGGAGAATGTGGCCCCGGACACCCTCACACGGGCATTCTGCTCCACTATGTCGTCCTCGACTCTCATGGATGTCCACAATGGATTGTGTCATCCTGGCGTTACGCGCATGCTACATTTCGTACGATCACGGAATCTCCCTTTTTCCACTGGAGATGTAAAGAAAATATGCTCAGAATGCCGGCTTTGTGCGGAATTAAAACCTCAGTTCTTCCGCCCCTCAGATGGTATACTCATACATGCAACCCAACCGATGCAACGACTTAGCATCGATTTTAAGGGCCCAGTGCCCTCTTCAACTCGGAACACATATTTGCTCACCATGATCGACGAATATTCACGTTTTCCGTTTGCCTTCCCCTGCTCCAATATGCTGGCGTCCACAGTAATCTGCTGCCTTGAGCAGGTATTTTCTCTCTGTGGCATGCCGGCTTATATTCACTCAGATCGGGGTCCATCCTTTATGTCAAGGGAACTCAAGGACTACCTCTCAGAACGGGGAATTGCTACAAGCAAAACAACATCATACCATCCCATCGGAAATGGGCAGGTAGAGAGGTATAACGGTATCATCTGGAATTCCGTACGTCTCGCTTTAAGATCTCGGAGCCTACCAGGCCAGCAATGGGAAACAGTGCTTCCGGATGCATTGCACTCTATACGGTCCCTGCTTTCTACAGCCACAAATACTACACCTCATGAGCGGTTCTTTGGATTCCAGCGTCGCTCATCTCATGGGACATCACTCCCGTCATGGCTAACTACTCCTGGACCTGTATTACTCCGAAGATACGTTCGGACGTCTAAAAATGACCCTCTCGTAGACGAGGTCGAACTAACCGATGCCAACCCCACCTATGCAAACATACGATATTCCGACGGCCAAGAATCTACCGTATCATTACGGGATCTGGCTCCCTGCCCACCAGGACCTAGTGGGACATCGGGTGATGGCATTTCACCAGGAAACTCTTGGGACCTATCGGGTACCCCTCTCCAGGATCCTGATCGGACACCAACTAGCTTGGTGCCAGTAGAACCCCGTACTCAAAGTTGCGGCCCTCCCAGTACCGCGCATGAAAGTACTGATCCGCCACAAACCAGCTCTGCACCTCCCTCTGAACAGAGGCAATCCGACTTTGAACCTATTGGGGCTCGTACACGGAGCCATGATCTCCCCGACCCTTCACAGGGTAATCCAGGCCACACAGACTCTGACCAATGGCCAACCGCATGTAAGCGGACCAGCGACCCACTACGACGGGAACCCAAACGGGTGCGACTCTTCCTCGTTCGGCGGCTGCGGAACAAAAGGTAGACCACAGCCATTCCATTCATCACTGCCTGTGACTGTGGTTGGTTTCAGGTTGGTGGTTGGTGTACATGTACATAGATCCCTGAAGGCAGCGGAGCAGGTAGATAAGGTGGTTAAAAAGGCATATGGGATACTTGCCTTCATTAGCCGAGGCATAGAATATAAGAGCAGGGAGGTTATGATGGAGCTGTACAAAACGCTGGTGAGGCCACAGCTGGAGTACTGTGTGCAGTTCTGGTCGCCTCACTATAGGAAGGATGTGATTGCTTTGGAGAGGGTGCAGAGAAGATTCACCAGGATGTTACCTGGGATGGAGCGCCTCAGCTATGAAGAGAGGCTGGACAGGCTGAAGTTGTTTTCCTTGGAGCAGAGAAGGCTGAGGGGGGACCTGATTGAGGTGTACAAAATAATGAGGGGCATAGATAGGGTAGATAAAGAGGAACTTTTCCCCTTAGTAGGGGGGGTCAATAACAAGGGGGCATAGATTCAGGGTAAGGGGCAGGAGATTTAGAGGGGATTTGAGGAGGAACCTTTTCACCCAGAGGGTGGTTGGAATGTGGAACTCAATGCCTGAAAGGGTGGTGGAGGCAGGAACCCTCACAACATTCAAGAAGCATTTGGATGAGCACTTGAAATGCCATTGCATACAAGGCTATGGACCAAATGCTGGAAAATGGGATTAGACTGGACAGGGATGGATGGGCGGTGCAGACACGATGGGCCGAAGGGCCTCTTTCTGTGCTGTAAAACTCTATGACTCTATGACTCCTAATCCTGCAGGAGGGAAGAATGTGATAATAATAATAACTTCCGGGAAGTTATGTCATCACTTCCTGTGAACTGTGAACTATGAACTGTGTACATACCTCACTTCCTGTCATAGGTCACTTCCTGTTGGACTGGTATAAATACTGGACTGTTCAGTATTGTAAGAGGCTTCTACCAGAGGCATGGTAAAGACCTCTCTTGTATATAGTGTGTTTGTAAGTTGCTTAAAGCTTACCTTAAAGTTACTTGATGTGGAACACTCCTTTTCTTACATCACAGGGTACTGAATTTGGATGATCAGCCATGATCGCATTGAATGGCGGAGCAGACTCGAGGGGCCGAATGGCCTACTCCTGCTCCTATCTTCTATGTTTCTATGCTTCTCAGTATCCTACCATTTATTGTGTATTCCCTTGCCTTATTAGCTCTCCCCAAATGCATTATCTCACACTTCTCCGGATTGAATTCCATTTGCCACTTCTTGGCCCACCTGACCAGTCCATTGATATCTTCCTGCAGTCTACAGCTTTCTTCCTCACTATCAACCACAAGGTCAATTTTTGTATCATCTGCAAACTTCTTAATCATGTCTCATAAATTGAAGTCTAAATCATTGATATATACCACAAAAAGCAAGGGACCTAATGTGATGAAATATTCCATTCATCACTGCCTGTGACTGTGGTTGGTTTCAGGTTCCCCCTTACCATTGTATTGCCTGTGACTGTGGTTGGTTTCAGGTTTCTCCTCACCATTGTATTGTGTATTGGAATGTATGGAATGTGTTGTGTGTAGGGCTCCGCCCATACCTGGCCTCTATGTAAGCCAGCTCAGTCTGGCCTCACAGCCAGTACTGCAGACCTCCAGGGAAGATACCTCTCTCCACTGCGTGTTATCTTCTAAGTTAATAAAAGCCTTGTTTTGTTTCGCTAACATCGAGTCTCGGGGTTATTGAGGCACATCAATTTTATTAACTTATTTTTCAACACAATGGATCAACTCCTGAAACCCGAACGTTTGGATTTGGATCAGCATGCTCCGGACGCATCAGCACGCTTCGGACACTGGTTTATGTGTATGGAATTCTTCCTGGACAATTCCGCAGCCGTCAAAGACGCTACGGACGCTGCGAGTATGAAACTCGGAATTCTGCGGAATTGGGTAAGCCACCGGGTTTACCCCCTCATCCAAGACGCCGACACGTACCTGGCCGCCTGCGACATCTTAAAGGCGCATTACCAGCAGCCTACGAATGAGGTGTATGCTAGGCATCTGCTCGCTACTCGCGCACAGCGACCTGGGGAATCGGTGGAGGAGTTCCTAGGCACCCTGAAAATGCTTGGCAAAGAATGCAAGTGCCGAGATGTAAAAGCCGCAGTGTACACCGACGAGCTTGTTCGCGATGCCTTTATCACAGGCCTCAGCTCCACTTACATCCGGCAAAGACTGCTGGAAAAAACGGGATTGGACCTGAAACAGGCTGCGGACACCGCGCGATCCCTGGATGTGGCCCAGAGAAACTCGGACGCCTACTCTTCAGCCCGCGCCGTCCACGCCGCCACGTGTGCACCAAGGGCGCCGCCATCTTGGAAGGCATCTTCCCCGCCCGGCAGCCCGACACCGTCGGGGCCCCGCTCTCCCCCCAGAAGCCCTACGACAGCCGCGACGCGTCGGGGACCCAACTGCTACTTCTGCGGGCAGCCAAAGCACACCAGAAACCTGTGCCCGGCGAAAGGCACCACCTGCTTTAAGTGCGGTAAGAAGGGGCACTTTGGGAAGGTGTGCAGAGGGAACCCCGCTGGAAAACCAAAACCCGCCACCGCCGCGTGTGCGCCGTGGGAGCGGCCATCTTGGATGCCATCTTGCCCGACCTCGTGGGGTCCGCCATCTTGTGAGCAGACAGCGCGGATGCCATCTTGTCTCGATCAGGGCCCTACAGTGGCATCGGTCACAGTGGACCAGACCAGGCCCCACCCGCTATCCAAATCAATGGTGGACATCGAGGTAAACGGGTGCGGGGTTAAATGTTTAATTGACAGTGGAAGCACGGAGAGCTTTATCCACCTGGAACTGGCACGACAACTCTCCCTAAAGGTGGTCCCTACTCGGGGTACCATCTCTATGGCTGATAAAACCCAGACATCGACCATTCTGGGTTACTGCACGGTACAATTGTCCGTTAACGGGACTGTATACGATAATTTTAAAGTATTAATCATGAAGAATCTATGCGCGAGCGTGATCTTGGGCCTGGATTTCCAGTGCAACCACCAAAGCATCACGCTCAAGTACGGTGGGTCCCAGCCGCCCCTCACAGTGTGCGGCCTGGCTACCCTGAAGGTAAAGCCGCCTTCGCTATTTGCGAACCTTACCCCTAACTGCCGGCCAATAGCGACCAAAAGCAGGAGGTACAGCTGGGAGGACAGGCAGTTTATCGCAACCGAGGTAGACAGGCTCCTGAAAGAGCGCATTATTGAATGCAGCAATAGCCCGTGGCGCGCCCAAGTGGTGGTGGTAAGGGGTAGCGAGAAGAAACGGATGGTGATCGACTATAGCCAAACGATCAACAGGTACACCCAACTAGACGCCTACCCGCTACCCCGCATGTCAGAAATGGTGAACCAAATCGCCCAATACCGGGTGTTCTCCACCATCGACCTCAAGTCAGCGTACCACCAGCTCCCTATCAGACCAGAGGACCGCCCGTACACCGCCTTCGAGGCGAACGGACGCCTCTACCAATTCCTCAGAGTCCCCTTTGGGGTGACGAATGGGGTCTCGGTCTTCCAGAGGGAGATGGATCGCATGGTCGATGACCACCACTTGCAGGCAACCTTCCCCTACCTCGACAACGTCACCATCTGCGGTCACAACCAGCAGGATCACGACTCGAACCTCGAGAGGTTCCTGAAAACCGCACAAAAACTCAACCTCACCTACAACGAGGACAAGTGCGTTTTCAACACCACGCGCCTCTGCATACTAGGCAGCGTGGTGGAGAATGGGGAAATCGGACCAGACCCCGACCGATTGCGCCCCCTACGGGAGCTGCCCCTGCCCAACACTCCCAAAGCCCTGAAGAGGTGCCTGGGGTTATTTTCTTATTATTCCCAATGGGTCCCCAACTACTCCGACAAAGCCCGCCCCCTCTTGAAAGCATCCTCTTTTCCGCTCTCTGCTGAGGCCCACGCCGCCTTCAAAAGCATTAAGCAGGATATTGAGCGGGCCACGCTACAGGCAGTGGACGAGAACACTCCATTTCATAGAAACATAGAAACATAGAAACATAGAGATAGGAACAGGAGTAGGCCATTCGGCCCTTCGAGCCTGCTCCGCCATTCAATGAGATCATGGCTGATCTTCGTCTGAGATCATAGCTGATCTTACCAGTTCAGTACCCCGTCCCCGCCTTTTCTCCGTAACCCTTAATCCCCTTAGCCTTCAGAAATATATCCAATTCTCTCTTGAAAATATTTATTGAATTAGCCTTCACAGCCCTCTGTGGCAGGGAATTCCACAGGCTCACCACTCTTTGAGTGAAGAAATTCTTCCTCATCTCTGTTTTAAATGATTTGCCCGCTATTTTTAGACTGTGGCCCCTGGTTCTGTGCTCCCCTGCCATTGGAAACATTCTCTCTGAATTCAGCCTGTCCAGGCCTGCCATAATTTTATATGTTTCGATGAGATCCCCTCTCAATCTTCTAAACTCCAGTGAGTACAAGCCCAAACTATTCAATCTCTCCTCGTAGGTCATTCCCGCCATTCCAGGTATCAGCCTGGTGAATCGCCGCTGCACTCTTTCCATGGCAAGAACATCCTTCCGCAGATGGGGCGACCAAAACTGTACACAATACTCCAGATGCGGTCTCACCAGCACCTTGTACAGCTGTAGTAAGGTATCCCTATTCCTATACTCGAACCCCCTTGATATGAAGGCCAACATACCATTTGCCTTCTTAATCGCCTGTTGCACCTGCATGCTCTCCTTCAGTGACTGGTGCACAAGAACACCCAGGTCCCTCTGCACTTCCCCATCTCCCAATCTATTGCCATTTAGATAATAATCCACCCTCCTGTTTTTACCCCCAAAGTGGATAACCTCGCATTTATCCACATTATAGTGCATCTGCCACGTATCCGCCCATTCCCCCAACCTGTCCAAATCGCACTGTAGCCTCCTGACATCCTCATCAGAGCCCACCCCTCCTCCTAGTTTAGTGTCGTCAGCGAATTTGGAAATATTGCATCCAATTCCCTGATCCAGATCATTTATATATATTGTGAACAGCTGGGGTCCCAGGACAGATCCTTGCGGCACCCCGCTGGTCACTGCCTGCCACTCCGAAAACGAGCCGTTTATTCCAACTCTCTGTTTTCTATCCGCCAGCCAGTTCTCTATCCACGTTAATACTTTGCCCCCAATCCCATGAGCCTTAATTTTGCATGATAATCTTTTGTGTGGAACCTTATCGAAGGCTTTCTGGAAGTCAAGGTACACCACATCCACTGGCTCTCCCCCATCTATTTTACCAGTTACTTCCTCAAAAAATTCCAGCAGATTAGTCAAACACGATTTACCCTTTGTAAATCCATGTTGACTCTGTCCGATCCTTTCCCCATTTGTCAAGTGCTCCGCTATTTTATCCTTAATAATGGACTCTAGCATTTTGCCCACAACCGATGTAAGGCTTACTGGTCTATAATTCCCTGCTTTCTCTCTACCCCCCTTTTTAAATATTGGGGTAACATTAGCTACCCTCCAATCCACGGGTACTGTTCCCGAGTCAATGGAGTTCCGGAAGATGATCCTTAGAGCATCTGCTATCTCCAGGGCCACCTCCTTAAGTACCCTAGGATGTAGTTTATCAGGCCCCGGGGATTTGTCGGCCTTCAGTCCCCTCAACTTACCCAACACCATATCCCTAGAGATACTAATTTCTGTCAGCTCCTCCCTCTCATTAGTCCCTATGTTTGCCGATATTCCTGGGAGGTTATTTGTGTCCTCCTTTGTGAATACAGAACCAAAGTATGAGTTTAATTGGTCTGCCATTTCCTTATTCTCCATTATATATTCTCCCGAATCGGACTGCAAGGGACCGACTTGGGATTTTACCAGTCTTTTCCTCCTGATATACCGATAAAAGCTTTTGCAGTCTGTCTTTATGTTTGCTGCAAGTTTACTTTCGTATTCTATTTTCCCCTTCCTGATTAATCCCTTTGTCCTCTTTTGCTGTATCCTGTACTGCCCCCAATCTTCCGGTCTGGTGCTTTTTTTTGCCAGTTGATATGCCCTTTTTTTTGATTTTATGCTGTCCCTAATTTCCCTCGTTATCCACGGTTGAGTCACCTTTTTAGGTTTATTTTTATGCCAAACCGGTATAAACATGTTCTGGAATTCTTCCATTCTATCTTTGAATGCTTGCCATTGTCTATCCACTGTCAATCCCGTATCGAATGGAGCACATCTGAGAGGACTTCCTGCCAGCAGGAGCTAGGGAGGCCCTTGGTCCTTAGAGCTCGAGTGACTGCTTCCATACTGTCCCGTTCAAGTGGAAAGTGATGCGTCTGACTTTGCCTTGGCGGCCACCCTCAACCAGGCGGGGCGGCCCGTAGCTTTCTTCTCGAGGACCCTCCAAGGGCCCGAGATCAGACACTCCTCCGTGGAAAAGGAGGCCCAAGCCATCGTGGAGGCAGTGCGCCACTGGCGCCACTACCTAGCCGGCAAACGCTTCACCCTACTTACCGATCAGCGGTCGGTAGCGTTTATGTTCAATAATAAACAGAGGGGGAAGATCAAAAATGATAAGATTCTTAGGTGGCGGATCGAGCTCTCCACCTTCGAGTATGACATCATTTACCGGCCAGGGGCCCTTAACAAATCCCCAGATGCCCTCTCACGAGGGATGTGTGCCAGCGCCACCGGGGATCGGCTACAGACCCTCCACAACGACCTCTGCCACCCAAAGGTCACGCGGCTGTTCCACTTCATAAAGTCCCGCAACTTACCCTACTCGATTGAGGAAGTTCGGTCTCTGACCAGGAACTGCCGCACTTGCGCTGAGTGCAAGCCTCGGTTCTACCACCCTGATAGAGCCCACTTAATCAAAGCTACACGGCCCTTTGAGCGGCTCAGCTTAGATTTCAAGAGCCCCCTCCCGTCCGTCGACCGCAATGTTTACTTCCTGAACATTGTGGACGAATACTCCCGGTTCCCATTCGCCTTCCCCTGCCCAGACATGACCAGCGCCACGGTCATTAAATGCCTCAACAGCCTGTTCTGCCTGTTCGGTATGCCGAGCTACATCCACATGGATAGGGGGGCGTCCTTCATGAGTGAAGAGCTACGCCAGTACATGCTGTCCAGGGGTATCGCCACGAGCCGTACCACCAGCTACAACCCCCGGGGTAACGGTCAAGTGGAGCGAGAGAACGGGACAGTATGGAAAGCAGTCACTCTAGCTCTAAGGACCAAGGGCCTCCCTAGCTCCTGCTGGCAGGAAGTCCTCTCAGATGTGCTCCATTCGATACGGTCGCTATTGTGTACTGCCACTAATGCCACGCCTCATGAACGAATGTTTAGCTTCCCCCGGAAATCCACCTCAGGCGTATCCATGCCGTCATGGCTCTCCACCCCGGGTCCGGTATTCGTGCGAAGGCATGTGAGGGGCCATAAGACGGACCCTCTCGTGGAGCCAGTGCACCTACTCCACGCCAACCCCCAATACGCGTATGTCCGGCACGCCGACGGAAGGGAGGACACCGTGTCAATAAAAGACGTCGCCCCAGCCGGTAACGACAACAACCACGGCAATAGCAGCAACAACGACCACAGCAACTCTTACCCACCCACTACTCTTTCATCACCCCCGGAAGAACATCGACCAACGGCACCCCCACCAACTACCCCTTCAACAACCCTGGCGGCACCCCTGGCAGAGACCCAGGAGGCCACCGGGGACACCCAGCCGACACCCGCGACACCACAACAGCCACGTCGGTCGCAGAGGACTACCAAACCCCCGAACAGACTAAATCTATAGAAGGGGTGAATGTGATGAAATATTCCATTCATCACTGCCTGTGACTGTGGTTGGTTTCAGGTTCCCCCTTACCATTGTATTGCCTGTGACTGTGGTTGGTTTCAGGTTTCTCCTCACCATTGTATTGTGTATTGGAATGTATGGAATGTGTTGTGTGTAGGGCTCCGCCCATACCTGGCCTCTATGTAAGCCAGCTCAGTCTGGCCTCACAGCCAGTACTGCAGACCTCCAGGGAAGATACCTCTCTCCACTGCGTGTTATCTTCTAAGTTAATAAAAGCCTTGTTTTGTTTCGCTAACATCGAGTCTCGGGGTTATTGAGGCACATCACCTAGTACTGAGCCCTGTGAAACCCCACTGGAAACATCCGTTCACCATTACCCCTTTGCTTCCTGCCTCTGAGCCAATTTTGGATCTAACTTTCCACTTTGCCTTGGATCCCATGGGCTTATACTTTTCTGACCAGTCCGCCATGTGGGACCTTGTCAAAAGCTTTGCTAAAATCCATGTAGACTACATCAAACGCGCTACCCTCATCAACCCCTGTTACCTCCTGGAAAAAACTCACTTAAGTTAGTCAGACATGACCTTCCCTTAACAAATCCATGCTGACTGTCCTTGATTAATCTGTGCCTTTCTAAATGGTGATTTATCCTGTCCCTCAGAATTTTTCAATAATTTGCCCACCACCGAGGTTAGGCTGACTGGTCTGTAATTACTCGGTCTATCCCTTTCTCCCTTTTTAAACAACGGTACAACGTTAACAGTCCTCCAGTTCTCCGGCACCACACCTGTAGCCAGAGAGAATTGGAAAATGATGGTCAGCTATTTCCTCCCTTACTTCTCTTAACAGCCTGGGCTATATTTCATCCGGACCTGGTGATTTATCTACTTTCAAAGATGCTAAACCCCTTAATATTTCCTCTCCCTCTATGTTCATCTCGTCTAATTTTTCACGCTCCTCCTTAACTACAATGTCTACATCATCCCTCTCTTTTGTGAAGACAGACGCAAAGTATTTATTAAGAACCATTTTGGTCTCTAAGAAGCCTTACTATTTCCTTTGTTATCCACTTGCTCTTTATGTATTTATGAAACATCTTTTGTTTTTCCTTGATTTTATTTGCCAATATTTTTCATGCCCTCTCTTTGCTTTCCTAATTTCCTTTTTAATTTCACCCCAGCACTTTCTATACTCCTCTAGGTTTTCTGCAATATTTAGCTCTCCATATCTGACATAAGCTTCCCTTTTTAGCCTTTTCCTACCCTATATGCCCTTGACGTCCTTTCTTGTACGTTCATATGTGATAGAAGATTAGGGCCGTTTTTCTTTCTCACAAAATATTGGATAGTTGGAGCAGATTCACAACGGAACAAGCAAATGTATCACTCAATTAGTTCAAACAAAAAAATAACTGGATAAATTTCTAGTTAGAGGATGGGATTGGAGCTTATAGCGTTTGACAGAACGAAGTCAATTACTCCATGGTTGCTGTGCAGTGGGGACTAAAGAAATGCTATTTGTAGAAAGTATTTACCCAAGTGGAGATGGTTAAATATTCGGGGTCTGCCTGGTTACCTTTTGTGAGTGCGGGAGTATATACAGGATTTTCCATTGGGTGATAAGTGGGTTTTTTTGTTTAAAGTACATGGTTCAGCGAGACAACCACTAGATGACTGTGAGAAGCCAACTCACAACCAGCACAGTTTTATTACATTCACTACCTTGAGGAAATGTCCTTTTTAAATATGGATTCAAGCCCCACTCCAGGATTTAAATACACAATCAAAGCTGACACATCTGGGTGCTACTGGAGCAGTGCTGCATTGTTGGAGGTGCCATCTTTTGGGTGACTTAAAAAAGGAATAAGGAGGCCATTTAGTCAGGAGGCGGGTAGTCAGGAAAGCCCCAGAGTGCATCTCACTCAACAACCATTTTTCTGTGTTGGAAAACGGTGAAAGTGACGGTTCCTCTGGGGAGTGCAGCCAGAGCCAAGTTCACAGCACAAGGGGGGAGGAGTAAGAGTGGAAGAGCAATAGTTGTAGGAGACTCAATAGTGAGGGGTGCAGACAGGCGTTTTTGCAGCCGCAGACGTGACTCCAGGATGGTATGTTGCCTCCCTGGTGCCAGGGTCAAGGATGTCACTGAACGGCTGCAGGGCATTCTGAAGCGGGAGGGCGAACTGTCAGAGGTCGTGGTTCACATTGGTACCAACGACATAGGTAGAAAGAGGGATGAGGTCCTGCAACAAGAATTTAGGGAGCTAGGTAGCAGATTAAAAAGCAGGACCTCAAAGGTTGTAATCTCTGGATTACTCCCGGTGCCACGTGCTAGTGAGTATGGGAATAGGAGGATAGAACAGATGAATACGTGGCTCAAGAGTTGGTGCAGGAGGGAGGGCTTTAGTTTCCTGGATCACTGGGTCTGTTTCTGGGGAAGGTGGGACCTGTACAAGTTGGACGGGTTGCACCTGAACCGGAATGGGACCAACATCCTTGCAGGGAGGTTTGCTAGTGCTGTTGGCGGGGGTGGGGGCAGTTTAAACTAACTTGGCAGGGGGATGGGATACGGAGTGGAGCTATAGTAGGGGGTGATGCACAGCCAAATATAGAGGAAAAAACAAGTCAGTCTGAAAGGCAGAGCAAATATGTAACGACACAAGGGAGTATGGCAAGGCTGGATGGCATTTATTTTAATGCAAGGAGTCTTACGAGTAAGGCAGATGAATTGAAGGTGTTGATGAACACATGGGAGTATGATATTGTTGCTATCACAGAGACATGGTTGAGGGAGGGGCAGGACTGGCAGCTCAACATTCCAGGGTATAGAGTCTTCAGGCAAGACAGAGTGGGTGTAAACATAGAAACATAGAAGATAGGAGCAGGAGGAGGCCATTCGGCCCATCGAGCCTGCTCTGCCATTCAATGAGATTATGGCTGAACATCCAAATTCAGTACCCTGTCCCTGCTTTCTCCCCATATCCCTTGATCCCTTTAGCCTTAAGAAATATATCCAACTCCTTCTTGAATATATTTAATGAACTGGCCTCCACCGCCCTCTGTGGCAGAGAATTCCACAGGTTCACCACTCTCTGGGTGAAGAAATTCCTCCTCATCTCAGTCCTAAATGGCTTACCCCTTATCCTTAGACTATGACCCCTGGTTCTGGACTCCCCGGCCATCGGAAACATCCTTCCTGCCTCTAGTCTGTCCAGGCCTGACAGGATTTTATAGGTTTTGATGAGATCCCCTCTCAATCTTCTAAACTCCAGTGAGTATAAGCCCAATCGACACAATCTCTCCTCATACGTCATTCCTGCCATCCCAGGTATCAGCCTGGTGAATCTTCGCTGCACTCCTTCCATGGCAAGATCGTCCTTCCTCAGGTAAGGTGACCAAAACTGCACACAATACTCAAGGTGCGGTCTCACCAAGGCCCTGTACAACTGCAGCAAGACATCTTTGTTCCTGTACTCGAACCCTCTTGCTACGAAGGCCAACATACCATTTGCCTTCTTAACCGCCTGCTGCACCTGCATGCTTACCTTCAGAGACTGGTGCACAAGAACACCCAGGTCTCTTTGCACTTCCCTTTCTCCCAATCTATTGCCATTCAAATAATAATCTGCCTTCCTGTTTTTGCCACCAAAGTGGATAACCTCACATTTATCCACATTATAGTGCATTTGCCATGTTTCTGCCCAATCACCCAACCTGTCCAAATCGTACTGGAGTTTCACGACATCCTCCTCACAGCATACCCTCCTGCCCAGCTTTGTGTCGTCTGCAAATTTAGAGATATTACATCCAATTCCCTCGTCCAGATCATTAATATATATTGTGAACAGCTGGGGTCCTAGGACCGATCCTTGCGGTACCCCACTAGTTACTGCCTGCCACTCGGAAAACGACCCGTTTATTCTTTGCTTTCTATCCGCCAACCAGTTCTCTATCCAAGTCAATACCTTGCCCACAATCCCATGTGCCTTAATTTTGCACGCTAATCTCTTATGCGGGACCTTATCGAAAGCCTTCTGAAAGTCCAAATACACCACATCCACTGGCTCTCCCTTATCTATTGTTTTTTTTAATTCATTGATGGGATGTGGGCGTCGCTGGCCAGGCCTGCATTTAGTGCCCATCCCTAATTGCCCTTGAGAAGATTGTGGTGAGCCGCCTTCTTGAACCGCTGCAGTCCATATGGTGTAGGTACACCCACAATGCTGTTAGGAAGGGTGTTCTAGGATTTTGGCCCAGCGACAGTGAAGGAACGGCGAAACAGGTCCAAGTCAGGATGGTGTGTGGCTTGGAGGGGAACTTGTAGGTGGTGATGTTCCCATGCGTCTGCTGCCCTTGTCCTTCTAAGTGGTGGAGGTCGTGAGTTTCGAAGGTGCTGTTGAAGGAGCTTTGGCGAGTTGCTGCAGTGCATCTTGTAGATGGTACACACTGCAGCCACAGTGCGCCGGTGGTGGAGGGAGTGAATGTTGAAGGTGGTGGATGGAGTGCCAATCAAGCGGGCTGCTTTATCCTGAATGGTGTCAAGCTTCTTGAGTGTTGTTGGAGCTGCACTCATCCAGGCAAGTGGAGAGTATTCCATCACACTCCTGACTTGTGCCTTGTAGATGGTGGAAAGGCTTTGGGGAGTCAGGAGGTGAGACACTCGCCACAGAATTCCCAGCCTCTGGCCTGCTCTTGTAGCCACAGTATTTATATGGCTGGTCCAGTTCAGTTTCTGATCAATGGTAACCCCCAGGATGTTGATAGTGGGGGATTCAGTGATGGTAATGCCATTGAATGTCAAGGGGAGATGGTTAGAGTCTCGCTTGTTGGAGATGGTCATTGCCTGGCACTTGTGTGGTGCGAATGTTACTTGCCACTTGTCAGCCCAAGTCTGAATGTTGTCCAGGTCTTGCTGCATATGGACACGGACTGCATCAGTATCTGATGAGTCTCGAATGGTGCTGAACAGTGTGCAATCATCAGCGAACATCCCCACTTCTGACCTTATGATGGAGGGAAGGTCATTGATGAAACAGCTGAAGATGGTTGGGCCTAGGACACTGCCCTGAGGAACTCCTGCAGTGATGTCATGTGATTGAGATGAATGACCTCCAACAACCACAGCCAACTTCCTTTGTGCTAGGTATGATTCCAACCAATGGAGAGTTTTCCCCTTGATTCCCATTGACTTCAGTTACAGTTTTACCAGTTACATCCTCAAAAAATTCCAGTAGATTAGTCAAGCACGATTTAGCTTTTGTAACTCCATGTTGACTTTGTCTGATCCTGTCACTGCTTTCCAAGTGCTCTGCTATTACATCTTTTATAATGGACTCTAGCATTTTCCCCACTACCGATGTCAGGGTTACCAGTCTATAATTTCCTGCTTTTTCTCTACCACCTTTTTTGAATAGTGGGGTAACATTAGCTACCCTCCAATCCATGGGTACTGTTCCAGAGTCTATCGAGTTCTGGAAGATGACCAGCAATGCGTCTACTATTTCTAGGGCCACTTCCTTAAGTACCCTAGGATGTAGATTATCAGGCCCTGGAGATTTATCGGCCTTCAGTCCCATCAATTTTCCTAACACCATTTCCCTACAAATACTGATTTCTTTCAGTTCCACCCTTTCATCAGACCCTATGTTCCCCGGCATCTCTGGGAGGTTATTTGTGTCCTCCTTTGTGAAGACAGGACCAAAATATGTATTTAGTTGGTCGGCCATTTCTTTGTTCCCCATTATAAATTCCCCTGATTCTGACTGCAAGGGACCTAAGCTTGACTTCACCAATCTTTTTCTCTTCACATATCTATAAAAGCTTTTACAGTCAGTTTTTATGTTCCCTGAAAGCTTACTCTCATATTCTATTTTCCCCTTCTTAATTAATCCCTTTGTCCTCCTTTGTTGAATCCTAAACTGCTCCCAATCCTCAGGATTATTGCTTTTTCTGGCCAATTTATATGTCCTCTCCTTGGATCTTATGCTATCCCTAATTTCCCTTGTTAGCCACGGTTGAATCACCTTTTTTGTTTTATTTTTATGCCAAACTGGGGTGTAAAAGAGGAGGGGGTGTCGCAATATTAATCAAGGAGTCAATTACTGCAGTAAGGAGGGATGATATCTTAGCAGGTTCCTCTAATGAGGCCATATGGGTAGAACTTAAAAACAAAAAGGGTGCAAGCACTTTGCTGGGAGTGTATTATCGGCCCCCAAACAGTCAGGGGGAGATAGAAGAACAGATTTGTAGGCAAAGCTCAGAGAAGTGTAGAAATAATAGGGTAATAATAGTAGGGGATTGCAACTTCCCCAATATTAACTGGGATAGTCAGAGTGTGAAAGGCTTAGAGGGTGCGGAATTCTTAAAGTGCATCCAGGAGAGCTTTTTGAGCCAGCATGTAGAAAGTCCTGCAAGAGAGGGGGGCAGTACTGGACCTAATTCTAGGGAATGTAGCCAGGCAAGTGGTAGAAGTGTCAGTAGGAGAGCATTTTGGTGACAGTGACCATAATTCGGTGAGATTTAAGGTAGTCATGGAAAAGGACAAAGATGCACCGGAAATAAAGGTTCTAAATTGGGGGAAGGCTGATTTTAATATGATAACGCAGGATCTAGCCAAAGTGGACTGGGATCAGCTACTTGTAGGAAAATCCACATCAGAGCAGTGGGAGTCATTCAGAAAGGAAATAGAGAGAGTACAGCGCCAACATGTTCCCGTAAAGGTCAAGGGTGGAACCAACAAGTCCAGGGAACCCTGGATGTCAAGGGATATACAAGAAAGGATTAGGGAAAAAAGTGAGGCTTTTGGCAGATACAAAGGACTAAAAACAGTGGAAGCCCTAGAGGAGTATAGAAAGTGCAGTGGGGTACTAAAAAAAGAAATTAGGAGAGCGAAGAGGGGGCATGAAAAAACACTGGCGGGCAAAATAAAGGAAAATCCCAAGATGTTTTATAAGTATATTAAGGGCAAGAGGATAACCAGGGAAAGAGTAGGGCCCATTAGGGACCAAAGTGGCAAACTGTGTGTCGAGCCGGAAGATGTAGGTGAGGTTTTAAATGAATATTTTGCATCTGTGTTCAGAAGGACGATGTAGGCATAGAAATCAGGCAGGGGGATTGTGATATACTTGAACAAATTAGTATTGAGAGGGAGGAGGCTTGAACAAATTAGTATTGAGGGAGGAGGTACTAACGGTTTTAGCGGGCTTAAAAGTGGATAAATCCCCAGGCCCTGATGAGATGTATCCCAGGCTGGTGTGTGAGGCAAAGGAGGAGATTGCAGGGGCTCTGACACAAATTTTCAGAACCTCTCTGGCCACAGGGGAGGTGCCAGAGGACTGGAGGACAGCTAACGTAGTACCATTATTCAAGAAGGGTAGTAGGGATAAACCAGGGAATTACAGGCCAGTGAGCCTAACATCAGTGGTAGGGAAATTATTGGAAAAAATTCTGAGCGACAGAATTAGTCTTCACTTGGAGAGGCAGGGATTAATCAAGGATAGTCAGCATGGCTTTGTCAGGGGGATATCATGTTTAACCAATTTGATGAATTTTTCGAGGGGGTGGCTAGGTGTGTGGATGAGGGTAGTGCAGTTAATTTAGTCTACATGGACTTCAGTAAGGCTTTTGACAAAGTCTTGCATGGGAGACTGGTCAAGAAGGTAAGAGCCCATGGGATCCAGGGACAATTTGGCACTTTGGATCCAAAATTGGCTTAGTGGCAGGAGGCAGAGGGTGATGGTTGAAGATTGTTTTTGTGACTGGAAGCCTGTGTCAAGTGGTGTACCGCAGGGATCGGTGCTGGGTCCCTTGCTGTTTGTAGTGTACCTTAACGATTTAGATATGAATGTAGGAGGTATGATCAGTAAGTTCGCAGATGACACAAAAATTGGTGGAGTGGTAAATAGCAAGGGGGGAAGCCTCAGGCTACAGGACGATATAGACGGGTTGGTCAGATGGGCCTGGACCTAGAATTTAACCCTGAAAAGTGTGAGGTGATGCATTTTGGGAGGACTAACAAGGCAAGGGAATACACAATGAATGGTAGGACCCTAGGAAGGACAGAGGATCAGAGGGACCTTGGTGTGCATGTACATAGATCCCTGAAGGCAGCAGGACAGGTAGATAAGGTGGTTAAGAAGGCATATGGGATGCTTGCCTTCATTAACCGAGGCATAGAATATAAGAGCAGGGAGGTTATGATGGAGCTGTACAAAACGCTAGTTAGGCCACAGCTGGAATACTGTGTGCAGTTCTGGTCACCAGACTATATGATTGCATTAGAGAGGGTGCAGAGGAGATTCACCAGACTGTTACCTGGGCTGGAGCGCTTCAGCTATGAAGAGAGACTGGACAGGCTGGAGTTGTTTTCCTTAGATCAGAGAAGGCTGAGGGCGGACCTGATTGAGGTGTACAAAATTATGAGGGGCATAGATAGGGTAGATAGAAAGGAACTTTTCCCATTCGTAGAGGGGTCAATAACCAGGGGGCATAGTTTCAAGGTAAGGGGCAGGAGGTTTAGAGGGGATTTGAGGAGAAACTTTTTCACCCAGAGGGTGGTTGGAATCTGGAACTCACTGCCTGAAAGGGTGGTAGAGGCAGGAACCCTCACAACATTCAAGAAGCATTTAGATGAGCACTTGAAATGCCATAGCATACAAGGCTACGGACCAAGTGCTGGAAAATGGGATTAGAATAGAGAGGGCTTGATGGCCGGCGCAGACACGATGGGGCGAAGGGCCTCTTTCTGTGCTGTATAACTCTATGACTCTATTTCATCCCTTGATGGTAAGAAATGAAATGAGGTAGAAGAACAAAGAGATCTGACAATACAGATACATAAATTGTTAAAAGTAGCAACTCAAGTTGAGAAGACCATAATGAGGGCAAACAAAGTACTGGGGTTTATTTCTAGAGGAATAGAATACAAAAGCAGTGAGGTAATGTTAAATTTATATAGAACCTTGGTCAGCCACTCTTGGAGTACAGTGAGCAGTTCTGATCTCCATACTTCACAAAGCACTGGAGAAAGTGCAGAAAGGTTTACAAGGATGTTACCAGAATTGAAATGATGTAACTTTCAGGAAATATTGAGTAGGCTGGAGCTCTTTCCTCTAGAAAAGAGAAGACTAAGAGGACACTAGATAGGTCTTTAAAATTATGAAGGGGTTCAATGGGGCGGATGTGGAGAAACTGTTTCCACTTGTGGGTGAGTGCAGAACAAGGGGGCACAAATATAAGAAAGCCAGTAACAGAACAAATAAAGGGCTAGAACTTCATCTGTTCAGTGCCAATCTGTAGCACCATGAAATGGCGATAAAATGGCGGCCGCTACTCTTTTGCCAGCTGGTGGCAGGTCCCGTGGTGGCTGCCATATTTTTTTTTATTCGTTCCTGAGATGTAGCCATCGCTGACAAGGCCAGCATTTATGCCTATCCCTAATTGCCCTTGAGAAAGTGGTGGTGCACCTCCTTTTTGAACCGCTGCAGTCCGTGTGGTGAAGGTACACCCACAGTGCTGTTAGGGAGGGAGTTCCAGGATTTTGACCCAGCGACGAGGAAGGAACGGCAATTTTTTCCAAGTCGTGATGGTGTGTAACTTGGAGGGGAACTTGCAGGTAATGGTGTTCCCATGTGCCTGCTGCCCTTTTCCATCTAGGTGGTAGAGGTCGCGGTTTTGAGAGGTGTTGTTGAGGAAACCTTGGTGAGATGGCGCAGACATTTTGTACATGGTACACACTGCAGCCACGGTGTGCCGGTGGTGGAGGGAGTGAATGTTTAAGGTGGTGGATGGGGAGCCGATCAAGTGGGCTGCTTTGTCCTGGATGGTGTCGAGCTTCTTGAGTGTTGTTGGAGCTGCACTCATCCAGGCAAGTGAAGAGTATTCCATCACACTCCTGACTTGTGCCTTGTAGATGGTGGAAAGGCTTTGGGGAGTCAGGAGGTGAGACACTCGCCGCAGAATACCCAGCCTCTGACCTGCTCTTGTTGCCACAGTATTTATGTGGCTGGTCCAGTTAAGTTTCTGGTCAATGGTAACCCCCAGGATGTTGATGGTGGGGGATTTGGTGATGGTAATGCCGTTGAATGTCAAGGGGTGGTGGTTAGATTTTATCTTGTTGGAGATAGTCATTGCCTGGCACTTGTATGGCACGAATGTTACTTGCGACTTATCAGCCCAAGCCTGAATCTTGTCCAGGTCTTGCTGCATGCGGGCATGGACTGCTTCATTATCTGAGGAGTTGCGAATGGAACTGAAGACTGTGCAATCATCAGCGAACATCCCCACTTCTGACCTTATGATGGAGGGAAGGTCATTGATGAAGCAGCCGAAGATGGTTAGACCTAGGACACTTCCTTGAGGAACTCCTGCACGATGTCCTGGGGCTGAGATGATTGATCTCCAACCACCACAGCCATCTTCCTTTGTGCTAGGTATGACTTCAGCCAGTGGAGAGTTTTCCCCCTGATTCCCATTGACTTCAGTTTTACTAGAGCTCTTTGATGCCACACTTGGTCAAATGCTGCCTTGATGTCAAGGGCAGTCACTCTCGCCTCACCTCTGGAATTCAGGTCTTTTGTCCATGTTTGGACCAAGGCTGTTATGAGGCCTGGAGCTGAGTGGTCTTGGCGGAACCCAAACTGAGCATCGGTGTGCAGGTTATTGGTGAGTAAGTGCCGCTTGATAGCACTGTTGACGACACCTTCCATCACTTTGCTGATGGGGCGGTAATTGACCGGATTGGATTTGTCCTGCTTTTTGTGGACAGGACAGTTTTCCACATTGTTGGGTAGATGCTGGAACAGCTTTGCTCGTTCTGGAGCTCAAGTCTCCAGCACGATAGCCGGGATGTTGTCAGGCCTATACCCTTTGCTGTATCCAGTGTGCTCAGCTGTTTCTTGATATCACGTGGCGTGAATTGAATTGGCTGAAGCCTGGCTTCTGTGATGGTCGGGATGTCAGGAGAGCCTCCTGGCCCTTTTGGGTAGAGGGCCTATCTTGCAGTGTTGACCCCCTGTACAAAGCTGGAGTGCTGCGTGTGAGACCCTCAGTGCCCCTTCCCTGGCTTGCTGAGCAATTCGTGTTGGTGCTGAGGCAGTTGTTCCATTTTTTGAGGAGTAGGAAGGGAATTCAGTTTTAAGAGCTGAATATTCACATTTGGGACTTCCTTTTAATGATAAATATTTTTTAAAAGGCAGAAAGGGCTGTAAACTACATTGTTTCACTTCATTTTAATTTGCATTGCTACAGTGTGCATGGCCCCTTTAATTCTTAGACCTCTTCATTGCCCACAATTCCTTGCGAGCTCCAGATTCCAGCGGCTGTGCAATGCCACCAGGACGGCGTTGCACAGAAGGTGAGTGCTGCGCCAGCAATCGCCATGCCCCCCAGACCAATTTTGCCCCATTAGCATTGCGGCCATTTTCAGTGGCCGTTAACTGTGCGGTGACGCCGGTAACTTTGCTGGCGAACACGAATTTCTCCCCCATAGAATTTAGGGGAAATTTCTTAAAAAAAGAAAGACTCACATTTATATAGCACCTTTCACAACCTGAGGGTGTCCCAAAGCACTTTGCACCAATGAAGTACAGTACTTTTTGGAGTGTAGTCACTGTTGTAATGTAGGAAACGTGGCAGCCAATTTGAGCACAGCAAGCTCCCACAAACAGCAATGTGATAATGACCAGATAATCTCTTTTTTTTACACAGAGTGGTGAGAATGTGGTGCTTGCAGCCACATGGAGTGGTTGAAGCAGAGAGAATTGAGGCATTTAAGGGGAGGCTTGATACATACATGAGGGAGAAGGGAATAGAGGGATACTGGGGCTGGGTGAGAAGAGGTAATTAGAGTGGGAGGAGGCTCGTGTTGGAGTATAAACGCCGATTGGCCTGTTTCTGTGCTGTAGATTCTATGTAAATCTATGTAAAAACCAAACCAACCAATTCAGGTGGATTCAAAAGAGCCCATGGCAGTTTTACCAGTATCCTGGCCAACATTCCTCCCTCACTACCACCACCAAAAACACATTGGGGTTTAAATTGTATAACCCCCGAAAACGGGAGCTACCGAGCCCAATTTCTCCCTCATTGCTGTTTGCAGAACCTTGCTATGTACAAACTGGCTGCTGCGTTTGTCTATGTAACAACAGTGACTACACTTTAAAAGTAAATACATTGGTTGTATAGCACTTCGGGACATCCTGAAGACACAATGGCCCAGTAATTCGGGTCGGTGGCTTGCCACGCGTGCAAGCCCCGTATATGCACTTACCCGACGCGCTGACATTTCACCTCCAGGGACGCCTGGAATTCGTGTTTGAAAAAGAAGAATCCCGGGCAGCGTCTGAAGTCACGCCGCCCAGGAGTGCAGCCAGCGCGAAGCCTGGAGCGCGCTGTGCAAGTGAGACACGGCCCTTGAGGGCTCAGTTTAATAGGACACGCCCCCAATGTTTCTCACAAGCTGCTAAGCATTTTTACATGCAAAGCAGCATTTTAAATAGGTTTTTGGTATTTTTATGAAGCTTTTGGTAACTTTTATAAACTTTTAAAAACGTTTACATTATTTTGAAGAATCTGAAGTAGTTTTAAACAGAATTAAAGCAATTTAAAGACTTTTAAAAGCCCTAAAATAATTTTTTAAATTCCATTTATTTATTTACCAATGTCGTCGTCATACGTGTCTTCACACTGTTCCCTTTGGGGAACTGTATGAAGTGGTGGAAGGATTTATGGCTGTGATTAACACTCATTCCGTGACCGTAACCATCTTTGAACCAGCCATTAGGGCGGTTAGTCCTATGGCGGGAGGGTTTTACGGGCTCCCACAAGCTACACAAGGAGGGGGGGCCACCCACACACACGGACGCAAATATCCCACTGGATGTCAACCCAGAATTTAGAGCCGGAGCTCCGACTCCACTTGCCGGGACTGTCTGGAGCGGGGTTCGAAACCCTACCCTGATCTGGCCCAGCGGCGGGGATCCTACCGCTACGCCAAAGGCCCAATCCGATTAGCAACGTGAAATGGCTGGAATGAGCACAATTCACGGCATTAAAAGAACTCACAATTGAACTGATGATGACCTCAGCAATCTCCTCAACGAGGTGGAGGCACAGCGCCTGCTCATCATTGGTAATGAGAAGTCAAAGGCGCCACAAAAAGGACAGATGATAGCTTGGTCTTTCAAGTGGCAGCATAGGGCTCCAGTCACGGGGAGGGAAAAGGCGCAGGAAACGTATGGGTGTCACCTTTTGCACGGAGTGGGCCTTTTGCGTAGCGGTAAGCATCCCCGCCGCTGGGCCAGAAGGAGTAGGGTTTCGAACCCTGCTCCAGACAGTCCCGGCAAGTGGAGGCGGAGCTCCAACTATAAATTCTGGGTGGACATCCAGCGGGATACTTGCGTCCGCGGGTGTGGGTGGCCCCCCCCCCCTCAGATGGGTTCATAGTCATAGAGTCATAGAGTTTTACAGCACAGAAAGAGGCCCTTCGGCCCATCGCGTCTGCGCCGCCCATCCATCCCTGTCCAGTCTAATCCCATTTTCCAGCATTTGGTCCATAGCCTTGTATGCAATGGCATTTCAAGTGCTCATCCAAATGCTTCTTGAATGTTGTGAGGGTTCCTGCCTCTACCACCCTTTCAGGCATTGAGTTCCACATTCCAACCACCCTCTGGGTGAAGAAGTTCCTCCTCAAATCCCCTCTAAATCTCCTGCCCCTTACCCTGAATCTATGCCCCCTTGTTATTGACCCCCCTACTAAGGGGAAAAGTTCCTCTTTATCTACCCTATCTATGCCCCTCATCATTTTGTACACCTCAATCAGGTCCCCCCTCAGCCTTCTTTGCTCCAAGGAAAACAACCCCAGCCTGTCCAGCCTCTCTTCATAGCTGAGGCGCTCCATCCCAGGTAACATCCTGGTGAATCTTCTCTGCACCCTCTCCAAAGCAATCACATCCTTCCTATAGTGAGGCGACCAGAACTGCACACAGTACTCCAGCTGTGGCCTCACCAGCGTTTTGTACAGCTCCATCATAACCTCCCTGCTCTTATATTCTATGCCTCGGCTAATGAAGGCAAGTATCCCATATGCCTTTTTAACCACCTTATCTACCTGTTCCGCTGCCTTCAGGGATCTATGTACATGTACACCAAGGTCCCTCTGACCCTCTGTACTTCCTAGGGTCCTACCACTCATTGTGTATTCCCTTGCCTTATTTGTCCGTCCAAAATGCACCACCTCGCACTTTTCAGGGTTAAATTCCATTTGCCACTTTTCCGCCCATCTGACCAACCCGTTTATATCGTCCTGTAGCCTGAGGCTTTCCTCCTCGCAATTTACCACCCCACCAATTTTCGTGTCATCTGCGAACTTACTGATCATACCTTTTACATTCTCATCCAAATCATTTATGTAGATCACAAACAACAAGGGACCCAGCACCGATCCCTGAGGTACCCCACTGGACACAGGCTTCCAGTCACAAAAGCAACCTTCGACCATCACCCTCTGCCTCCTGCCACTCAGCCAGTTTAGGATCCAACGCGCCAAGGCACCCTGGATCCCATGGGCTCTTACCTTCTTGACCAGTCTCCTATGCGGGACTTTGTCAAAAGCTTTACTGAAGTCCATGTAAACCACATCCACAGCATTTCCCTCATCCACCCCCCTAGTCACCCCCTCGAAAAATTCAATCAGATTTGTCAGACATGATTTACCCTTGACAAAGCCATGCTGACTATCCCCGATTAATCCTTGCCTCTCCAAGTGGAGACTAATTTTGTCCCTCAGAATTTTTTCCAATAATTTCCCTACCACAGATGTTAGGTTCACTGGCCTGTAATTCCCTGGTTTATCCCTGCTACCCTTCTTGAATAATGGTACTACGTTAGCTGTTCTCCAGTCCTCTGGTACATCCCCTGTGGCCAGAGAGGTTCTGAAAATTTGTGTCAGAGCCCCTGCAATCTCCTCCTTTGCCTCCCACAGCAGCCTGGGATACATCTCGTCCGGGCCTGGGGATTTATCCACTTTTTGGCCTGCTAAAACCGCTAGCACCTCCTCCCTCTCGATGCTAATATGTTCAAGTATGTCACAGTCCCCTTGCCCGATTTCTATGTCTGCATCGTCTTTCTCCATAGTGAACACAGATGCAAAAAATTCATTTAAAACCCCGCCTACCTCATCTGGCTCTACACACAGATTGCCACTTTGGTCCCTCATGGGCCCTACCCTTTCCCTGGTTATCCTCTTGCCCTAATATACTTATAAAACATCTTAGGATTTTCCTTTATTTTGCTCGCCAGTGTTATTTCATGGCCTCTCCTCGCCCTCCTAATTTCTTTTTTAAGTACGCCCCTGCACTTTTTATACTCCTCTAGGGCTTCTTCCGTCTTTAGTCTTTTGTAACTGCCAAAAGCCCCCCTTTTATTCCTAATGCATTTTTGTATATCCCTTGTCATCCAAGGTTCCCTTTGCTTGTTGGTCCCACCCTTGACCTTTACAGGAACATGTTGGCGTTGTACTCTCTCTATTTCCCTTCTGAAAGTCTCCCACTGTTTTGATGTGGATTTTCCTATAAGTAGCTGCTCCCAGTCCACTTTGGCCAGATCCTGCCTTATCATATTAAAATCGGCCTTCCCCCAATTTAGAACCCTTATTTCCGGGCCGTCTTTGTCCTTTTCCATGACCACCTTAAATCTCACCGAATTATGGTCACTGTCGCCAAAATGCTCTCCTACTGACACTTCCACCACTTGCCCGGCTACATTCCCTAGAATTAGGTCCAGTACCGCCCCCTCTCTTGTAGGACTTTCTACATGTTGGCTCAAAAAGCTCTCCTGGATGCACTTTAAGAATTCTGCACCCTCTAAGCCTTTCACACTCTGACTGTCCCAATTTATATTGGGGAAGTTGAAATCCCCCACTATTATTACCCTATTATTTTCGCACTTTTCTGAGATTTGCCTACATATCTGTTCCTCTATCTCCCCCTGACTGTTTGGGGGCCTATAGTACACTCCCAGCAAAGTGCTTGCCCCCTTTTTGTTTTTAAGTTCTACCCATATGGCCTCATTAGAGGAACCCGCTAATATATCATCCCTCCTTACAGCAGTAATTGACTCCTTAATTAATATTGCAACACCCCCTCCCCTTTTACACCCCCCTCTGTCTCGCCTGAAGATTCTATACCCCGGAATATTGAGCTGCCAGTCCTGACCCTCCCTCAACCATGTCTCCGTGATAGCAACAATATCGTACTCCCATGTGTTCAACAACAACTTCAGTTCATCCACCTTATTTGCAAGACTCCTTGCATTAAAATAAATGCCTTCCAGCCCTGCCATATTCTCTTTTGCCTTCACATATTTGCTCTGCCTTCCCAGCTGACTTGTTTTTCCCTCTGTATTTGGCTGTAAATCACCCCCTACTATAGCTCCACTCTGTACCCCATCCCCCTGCCAAGTTAGTTTAAACCCCCCCCAGCGGTTGTGGGAGCCCGCAAAGCCCTCACGCCATAGGACTAACCACCCTAATGGCTGGTATGAAGATGGTTATGGTCACGGAAGGAGTGTTAACGTGGCCAGAAATCCTTCCACCACTTCATACAGTTCCCGAAAGGGAACAGTGTGAGGATACGTACGACGATGACCTGTTGCGCAATGCACCTCCTTGGACCCTCAGTCGCAGATGCGAGGGGGCAAATCGTGCAATTGTTAAATTTTTCATTTTATTGACATGTAAAATATTGGCCCAGTAATTACCTTCCAAACGCGCGAGTACGGTTGGGGTACTTACGCGTCTGTCCGGAGGAAATGCCGGTTTTCAGCATGCACAGCGCATGCGGGGAAAACCGGCATTTCCTCTCCTCTGAACGAAGGGGTTCAGAGGCAGAACGCGTGCGACTGTACAGGCAGCGCGTGCGCAGTAAAATTCGCCGCTTTCATTCATGCTTTCAGTGAGGTCAAGTCCTTACAACTTACACATGAAAAAAGCATGAGTACAGTTGCTCCAGAGGCTGCGGTTGTTTGGGAAAGGGATGAAAGTTATTTTAAGAAATGCTGAGGTAAGTTTTAAAGTTTATTTTTGTTTTTTAAAACGGGTTTTCAGTACTGTAGGTAGAAGGATCAATTGTGGCTATGTGAATTGAATTTGCTGTGTTTATTAAATGTGAAAATGACTCCAACATTTTTAAGAAAGAAACTTTTCATCAGTAATATATTCTTTTAAGTAATTATGTATGTATGTCTGTATATATTCCTTTGCGTGTATGTATATATTCCTTTACTTATGTGTATGAATGTATGTATTTAATTATGACTTTCAGAGAAAGTAACTTATTGGAAAATCATAATTAAAAACATACATTCATACACATAAGTAAAGGAATATAAAACATACATACATATACGTAAAGGAATATATGCGGACATACAACTTATTACTGATGAAAAGTTTCTTTCTTAAAAGTGTTGGAAATGTTACATTACTCATTTTAGAACACTCATTCTCACATTCAATTCACACAGCCACAATTGCTCCTTCTACCTACCGTACTGAAAACCCGTTTAAAAAAAAAAATTTAAACTTTAAAACTAACCTCAGCATTTCTTAAAATAATTTTCCTCCCTTTCCCAAACAAAAATATTGCCTTTCAGAAGCTCCACGATAAAATATATCTTCCTCCGCAGCCTTGGAGCAACTTTACACATGCTTTTTTCAAGTGTAACTTGTAAGGACTTACCCTCACTGAATCCATGAATGAAATCGACGAAGTTCACTGCGCACGCGCTGCCTGTGCAGTCGCACGCGCTGTGCCTCTGAACCCCTTCGTTCAGAGGACTGGCAATGCCGGCGTTCCCCGCATGCACGGTGTTTCCTGAACGCCGGCATTTCATCCGGCCAGATGCGTGAGTACCCAGACCGTACTCACGCATTTGGACCCGAATTACTGGGCCAATAAGGTGCAATGTAAATGCAACCTCTTATTTCATTCTTTCTATAAGAGATTTCCACCCGAGGAATTTGGATTCACACTGCTAATGGTTTCGAATTTTTACAGTGGCAGATTTCGGAGCATCTGAGCGTCCCGCTGTGGAAAGGCAGGTCCGTGTTTAACATATTTAAATCAGGCTCCCACAGTGCAATTGTGATCCCAGTCTAAAATTCACTTGCTGCACAGGATTCCCAGGAGTCGGGAGACACGACAGTGAAATGGAGGCGGGAGCTGCTGGCTCCACAGGGTAAGTGCCTCTTTCAGCACTCCTTGTTCGGTCTCCCCAGCCCCGAATGTCAGCCTCTCTCCATCCCAGCCCCAATCTCAGGTCTCCCACCCCCCAGCCACGATTGTTGATACCCCCCAGCCCCGACACTCTCCATCCCCCCCCAAGCCCCAATCGCAGGCACCTTCCCCACTCCCCCAGCCCCAATTGCTGATCTCCCCCACCCCGGGGACCATCCCCAAGGGTCCCTAGCTGAAGCCTTCTGCTGCCGGTGCGCTCTCCCGCCCGCCGGCCAGGCAGCCCATTTGCCCAGCTGCCGAGGAGGAGACTGCCCTACAACATGTTAATGAGGTCCTGCCGTTAAGATCGGCAGGACCTCCGCGTCCCTGGCCTCGCCGGGGTCTTTGGCTGTTTTTGGGCTCACCTGCACCCTCCATATAACACACTGTGACACACTATATAACACACTGTGACACACTATATAACACACTGTGACACACTATATAACACACTGTGACACACTATATAACACACTGTGACACACTATATAACACACTGTGACACACTATATAACACACTGTGACACACTATATAACACTGTGACACACTATATAACACACTGTGACACACTATATAACACACTGTGACACACTATATAACACTGTGACACACTATATAACACACTGTGACACACTATATAACACACTGTGACACACTATATAACACACTGTGACACACTATATAACACACTGTGACACACTATATAACACACTGTGACACACTATATAACACACTGTGACACACTATATAACACTGTGACACACTATATAACACACTGTGACACACTATATAACACTGTGACACACTATATAACACACTGTGACACACTATATAACACACTGTGACACACTATATAACACACTGTGACACACTATATAACACTGTGACACACTATATAACACACTGTGACACACTATATAACACACTGTGACACACTATATAACACTGTGACACACTATATAACACACTGTGACACACTATATAACACTGTGACACACTATATAACACACTGTGACACACTATATAACACACTGTGACACACTATATAACACACTGTGACACACTATATAACACACTGTGACACACTATATAACACACTGTGACACACTATATAACACACTGTGACACACTATATAACACTGTGACACACTATATAACACACTGTGACACACTATATAACACTGTGACACACTATATAACACACTGTGACACACTATATAACACACTGTGACACACTATATAACACACTGTGACACACTATATAACACACTGTGACACACTATATAACACACTGTGACACACTATATAACACTGTGACACACTATATAACACACTGTGACACACTATATAACACTGTGACACACTATATAACACACTGTGACACACTATATAACACTGTGACACACTATATAACACACTGTGACACACTATATAACACACTGTGACACACTATATAACACACTGTGACACACTATATAACACACTGTGACACACTATATAACACACTGTGACACACTATATAACACACTGTGACACACTATATAACACACTGTGACACACTATATAACACACTGTGACACACTATATAACACACTGTGACACACTATATAACACTGTGACACACTATATAACACACTGTGACACACTATATAACACACTGTGACACACTATATAACACACTGTGACACACTATATAACACTGTGACACACTATATAACACACTGTGACACACTATATAACACACTGTGACACACTATATAACACACTGTGACACACTATATAACACACTGTGACACACTATATAACACACTGTGACACACTATATAACACACTGTGACACACTATGGGCCAGAACTTTGGGTCCCCACGGGTGAGTACGCACTGGGTACTCACGCGTAGGCCCAACGAAAGTGCCGGTTTTGTGCATGCACTGCACATGCGCGGGAAACCGGAACTTCTGTTCCCTTAAAGGAAGGGGTTCACAGGTCGAACATGTGCGCCGGAGAGGCAGCGCGTACACCTGGAACTTCTGGTTTTTTTTGCAGGTTTCTTCGGGAGGGTAAGTCTCCAGGAGCTATGCTTGTAAAAAGCAGTCGCAAGGCCTGCTTTTAACAAGGTAAGTGGTGAATTAAGTTAAATTAATACATTTTTTCCACAGGTTTATTATTTTTAAATACTTTAATGAAAGGTAAGTTTATTTTTAGCCCTGTTAGAAACTGTAATTAATTTTTTCAAAAATGTTAATTGTTTAAAATAGTTATTTTATGTAATTTATAGTTATTTTAAAAATGTGATGTTTTAAAAAAAAATTATTTAAAGTTTTAGTGATGTTTTGGGGCTGAATTGTATTCATAGATTTGACAGGTCTTCCTGCCAAATCTATGAATAAAGATTCCCTGCAACCATTGGCTCTCCATGGCCCACGTGATCCCAGGGGACGCTTCGAACTAACTGCGCCCCTGGGATACGCAAGCACTGCGCGCCGTCAGTTGGAGCAGGCCCAGGATCGGAATCCCACGCAGGCCCACAGCACAACGGTCGGCGTGCTAGGTAAGCACAGGTCGGAGGCTTGCACCCGCGGGAAGCCTCCGACCCGAATTTCTGGGCCCTTATAACACCGTGACACACTATATAATGCACTGTGACAGACTATAACACACTGACACATTATATAACGCACTGACAGACTATATAACATACTGCGACACACTATATAACATACTGTGGCACACCATATAACACACTGACAGACTATATAACACTGTGACAGACTATATAACACTGTGACACACTAGGTAACGCATAGTGACACACTAGATAACACACAGTGACACACTAGATAACACACTGTGACACACTAGATAACACACTGTGACACACTATATAACACACTGACACACTATATAACACACTGACACACTATATAACACTCTGACACACTATATAATACACTGACACACCACATAACACACTGTGACACACTATATAACACTGACAGACTATATAACACTGTGACAGACTATATAACACTGTGACAGACTATATAACACTGTGACAGACTATATAACACTGACAGACTATATAACACTGTGACAGACTATATAACACTGTGATGCACTATATAACACTGACACACTATATAATACACTGTAACAGACTATAACACACTGACACATTATATAACACACTGACAGACTATATAACACTGTGACAGACTATATAACACTGTGACAGACTATATAACACTGTGACACACCATATAACACACACTGGCGCACTATACAACTCTGTGACAGACTATACAACACTGACACCCTATATAACTCACTGTGACACACTATATAACTCACTGTGACACCCTATATAACACTGTGACTGACTATGTAACACACTGTGACACACCATATAACACCATGTAAATATCGGGGCCATAAAGTTTGATTACCTCTCCTCAGCATGATCCTCCTCATGCTTTGATTGAAGTTTATCTTTCACACACCTCAGCATAGAGCCATTACCTTAAGTGTCAGGACACAATAAATCACATGGCCGGGAATTCCCTCGGAGCTGCTCCCACTCCACCATTGTAACGTCACAGTGATTGCCAGAAAACCCGGTTCCACTGCACTTGTGGTGAAGGAGCAGGGGCAGGTTTGAGGAAACTACTGGCTATAGTGATTGCTTTTAAAGCTTTGCTTGTGTTACCTCAAGAGCCACAAGGTCTTTGCTCATTGCTGCATAGTGCAAGAATGATAGTGTTGGAAAAATGGCCTTTCTAAACCACACTACTAAATTCTCTACCAAAAGGTGCTGTACCATACTTACTCAATTATTCTTTCTTTAGCATTGAAAGGAGCGAGAGAATCCAGTCCCAGGCGGCTTACAACCTGCATTAAAGTGGATAGAGCAACAACATTAATAGGAACATAGGAACAGGAGTAGGCCATGCAGCCCCATAAGCCTGTTCCAGAACTAGCTGCGCCCCTAGCCAAGCTGTTCCAGTACAGCTACAACACTGGCATCTACCCGGCAATGTGGAAAATTGCCCAAGTATGTCCTGTCTACAAAAAGCAGGACAAATCCGACCCGGCCAATTACCGTCCCATCAGTCTACTCTCAATCATCAGCAAAGTGATGGAAGGTGTCGTCGACAGTGCTATCAAGCGGCACTTACTCAGCAATAACCTGCTAACTGACGCCCAGTTTGGGTTCCGCCAGGGCCACTCAGCTCCTGACCTCATTACAGCCTTGGTCCAAACATGGACAAAAGAGCTGAACTCAAGAGGTGTGGTGAGAGTGACTGCCCTTGACATCAAGGCAGCATTTGATCGAGTGTGGCATCAAGGAGCCCTAGCAAAACTGAAGTCAATCGGAATCAAGGGGAAAACTCTCCATTGGTTGGAATCATACCTAGCACAAAGGAAGTTGGCTGTGGTTGTTGGAGGTCATTCATCTCAATCACATGACATCACTGCAGGAGTTCCTCAGGGCAGTGTCCTAGGCCCAACCATCTTCAGCTGTTTCATCAATGACCTTCCCTCCATCATAAGGTCAGAAGTGGGGATGTTCGCTGATGATTGCACACTGTTCAGCACCATTCGAGACTCGTCAGAAACTGACGCAGTCCGTGTCCATATGCAGCAAGACCTGGACAACATTCAGACTTGGGCTGACAAGTGGCAAGTAACATTCGCACCACACAAGTGCCAGGCAATGAGGCAATGACCATCTCCAACAAGCGAGACTCTAACCATCTCCCCTTGACATTCAATGGCATTACCATCGCTGAATCCCCCACTATCAACATCCTGGGGGTTACCATTGATCAGAAACTGAACTGGACCAGCCATATAAATGCGAGGTTATCCACTTTGGTGTCAAAAACAGGAAGGCAGATTATTATCTGAATGGCAATAGATTAGGAGAAGGGGAAGTGCAACGAGACCTGGGTGTCCTTGTGCACCAGTCGCTGAAGGTAAGCATGCAGGTGCAGCAGGCGGTTAAGAAGGCAAATGGTATGTTGGCCTTCGTAGCAAGAGGGTTCGAATACAGGAACAAGGTTGTCTTGCTGCAGTTTTACAGGGCCTTGGTGAGACCACATCTTGAGTATTGTGTGCAGTTTTGGTCGCCTTATCTGAGGAAGGATGTTCTTGCCATGGAGGGAGTGCAGCGAAGATTCACCAGGCTGGTACCTGGGATGGCAGGAATGATGTTTGAGGAGAGACTGGGTAGATTGGGCTTATACTCGCTGGAGTTTAGAAGAATGAGAGGGGACCTCATTGAAACTTATAAAATTCTAACAGGACTAGACAGACTAGATGCAGGAAGGATGTTTCCGATGGCCGGGGAGTCCAGAACCAGGGGTCACAGTCTAAGGATAAGGGGTAAGCCATTTAGGACAGAGATGAGGAGGAATTTCTTCACCCAGAGAGTGGTGAACTTGTGGAATTCTCTATCACAGAAGGCAGTAAAGGCCAATTCATTAAATATATTCAAGAAGGAGTTAGATATATTTCTTAAGGCTAAAGGATCAAGGGATATTGGGAGAAAGCAGGGACAGGGTACTGAATTTGGATGATCAACCATGATCTCATTGAATGGCGGAGCAGGCTCGAGGGGCCAAATGGCCTACTCCTGCTCCTATTTTCTATGTTTCTATGTTTATATGCCCAGAATGGTAGAATGGAGGGATCCCACACATGCCCAGTATGGTAGAATGGATGGATCCCATACATGCCCAGTATGGTAGAATGGAGGTAACCCACACGTGCCTAGTATTGTAGAATGGAGGGATCCCACACATGCCCAGTATGGTGGAATGGGGGGATCCCACACATGCCCAGTATGGTAGAATGGAGGGACCCCACACATGCCCAGTATGGTAGAATGGAGGGATCCCACACGTGTCCAGTATGGTAGAATGGGGGGATCCCACACATGCCCAGTATGGTGGAATGGGGGGATCCCACACATGCCCAGTATGGTAGAATGGAGGGATCCCACACATGCCCAGTATGGTAGAATGGAGGGATCCCACACATGCCCAGTATGGTAGAATGGAGGGATCCCACACATGCCCAGTATGGTAGAATGGAGGGATCCCACACATGCCCAGTATGGTAGAATGGAGGGATCCCACACATGCCCAGTATGGTAGCATGGGGGGATCCCACACATGCCCAGTATGGTAGAATGGAGGGATCCCACACATGCCCAGTATGGTAGAATGGAGGTAACCCACACATGCCCAGTATGGTAGAATGGAGGTAACCCACACATGCCCAGTATGGTAGAATGGAGGGATCCCACACATGCCCAGTATGGTAGAGTGGAGGGATCCCATACATGCCCAGTATGGTAGAATGGAGGGATCCCATACATGCCCAGTATGGTAGAATGGAGGGATCCCATACATGCCCAGTATGGTAGAATGGAGGGATCCCATACATGCCCAGTATGGTAGAATGGAGGGATCCCATACATGCCCAGTATGGTAGAATGGAGGGATCCCATACATGCCCAGTATGGTAGAATGGAGGTAACCCACACATGCCCAGTATGGTAGAATGGAGGTAAATCTTCTTTCCTCTTGAAGATCCTTGAACACATCAGTGCCACAATATGTCAGGCGTGGCTCAGTGGGTAGCACCCTCGCCTGTGAGTCAGAAGGTCGTGGGTTCAAGCCCTGTTCCAGAGAATTGAACGCATAATGTAGGCTGATACTCCTGTGCAGTACTGAGGGGGTGCTGCACTGTCAGAGGTGGCGTCATTCAGATGAGATGTTAAGCCAAAGCCTCATCTGCTCCCTCAGGTGGACGTAAAAGATCCCATGGCACTATTTGAAGAGGAGTTCTCCCTGGTGTCCTGGCAAATATTTATCCTTCAACCAACATCACCAAAACATATAATCTGGTCATTATTACTGTTTGTGGGAGCTTGCTGTGCGCAAATTGGCTGCCATGTTTCCTACATTACAGCAGTGACCACAGTTCAAAAAGTTCTTAATCAGCTGTAAAGCACTTTGGGATGTCCTGTGGTTGTGAAAGGCGCTATATAAATGCATTCTGTCTTTCGTTATATCTCACACGTGTCCTCACGTGCATTTCTCCGAGCTTTCTGTGGAGTGACTGAAAACACTTTAGTGAAATGAGACCAGATATGAATCGTTCAGCTGCTTTATTTTGCAGACAGCAAGTCGTCGTCGTACGTGTCTTCACACTGTTCCCTTTGGGGAACTGTATGAAGTGGTGGAAGGATTTCTGGCCGCGATTAACGCTCCTTCCGTGACCGTAACCATCTTCGTACCAGCCATTAGGGTGGTTAGTCCTATGGCGGGAGGGTTTTACGGGCTCCCACAACCCATACGAGGGGGGGGGGCCACCCACACCCACGGACGCAAGTATCCCGCTGGATGTCAACACAGAATTAAGAGCCGGAGCTCCGACTCCACTTGCCGGGACTGTCTGGAGCGGGGTCCGAAACCCTACGCCTTCATGGCCCAGCGGCGGGGATGCTACCGCTACGCCAAAGGCCCACCCCAGACAGCAAGTGAACATATAGAGTAACAGCTGTAATCAAATCTTACCTTAATTCAACTCGTCCTATCCCTCCTAGAGAACAAGAAAAATATACCACAGTATCCCTATTAGCTGGGCTGAATTAACTTTTGCTGCTCAGTCCTCTGATTTTAACTGGCTGAGGGCTTGAGAAGAGCAACCTTATTGAATTCTTTGAAGAAGTAACAGAAAAGAGTAGACAAGGGTAATGTAGTAGATTTTCAGAAGGCCTTCACAGTAGACTCGTGACTAAGGTCAGAACATGGACAAGTAGCAGAATGGATAGCAAGCTGGCTACAAAACAGAAAACAGAGAGTAGGGTTAAAGGTAGTTACTCAGACTGGCAAATGGTGGGAAGTGGCGTTCCACAAGGATCAGTGCTGGGACCACTGTTGTTCACCATTTACATAAACGATTTGAACTTTGGAATTGAAATACAATTTCAAAATTTGCAGACAACACCAAATTGGGGGCTATAGTTAATACAGAGGAGGATTGCGACAAAATACAGGAAGACATTAATAAACTTGCAGAATGGACGTTTAATTGGCAAATGAATTTGAATATAAATAGGTGTGAGGTAGTGTATTTTGGCAGGAAGAATAAGGAGGCCACATACTCCTTGGAAAATAAGTGTCTAAATGGGTAGAGGAGCAGAGGGATCTGGAGGGGGTACAGATACACAGACCACTAAAAGTAGCAACGCAGGTTAACAAGGCTATAAAAAAGTATACCAAGCACTGGGGTTCATTTCTAGAGGAATAGAATTGAAAAGCGGAGAAGTTATGTTAAAATTGTATAGATCCTTGTTTAGACCACACTTGGAGTACCGTGAATAAGTTTGGTCTCCATATTATAAAAAGGATATATAGGCACTGGAGAAAGTGCAAAACTGATTTACAAGGATGATGTCAGAACTGAGAGGATATACCTATTAGGAAAGATTGAACAGGCTATGGCTCTTTTCTCTAGAATAGAGAAGGCTGAGGGGTGACCTGATGGAGATCTTTAAAATAATGAATGGTTCGATAGGGTAGACATAAAGAAAATGTTTTCACTTTTGGGTGACCTCAAAACTAGAGGTCATAAACATAAGGTAGTCACTAATAAATCCAATAGGGAATTCAGGTGAACTTCTTTACCAAGAGAGTGGTTAGAATGTGGCACTCAATACCACATTAAAAAAAAAAATTGTTTATGGGATGTGGGCATCGCTGGCAAGGCCAGCATTTATTGCCCATCCTTAATTGTTCTTGATAAGGTGGTGGTGAGCCGCCTTCTTGAACCGCTGCAGTCCGTGTGGTGAAGGTACTCCCACAATGCTGTTAGGGAGGGAGTTCCATTATTTTGATGCAGCAACGATGAAGGATCGGTGATATATTTCCAATTCATGATGGTGTGTGACTTGGAAGAGAACTTGGAGGTGGTGGTGTTCCCACGCGCCTGCTGCCCATGTCCTTCTAGTTGGAAGAGGTCGCGGGTTTGGGAGGTGCTGCTGAAGAAACCTTGGCGAGTTGCTGCAGTGCATCTTGTAGATGGTACACACTACAGCCACGGTACACCGGTGGTGGAGGGAGTGAATGTTTAAGGTGATGGATGGGGTGCCAATCAAGCGGGCTGCTTTGTCCTGGATGGTGTCAAGCTTCTTGAGTGTTGTTGGAGCTGCACTCATCCAGGCAAGTGGAGAGTGTAAAGTCTGTGGGTTGTATAGCGAAGTAATACACAGACTACAAGAGTAATTTAAACAGG
This sequence comes from Somniosus microcephalus, assembly GCF_052327205.1. NCBI lineage: Eukaryota > Metazoa > Chordata > Chondrichthyes > Squaliformes > Somniosidae > Somniosus > Somniosus microcephalus. Next base: position 155,090,502 of record NC_140990.1, on the reverse strand, counting down.
ACTTTACTATTCGAAGGTCAGGGCGAATCTGCCCAATAAATTCTGCCACAGCACTTATATACCGGTGTGGTCACCGTCGGTATTACGGTATACAGCAGCCAGGATAAAGTAGTGCCACACCTAAAATAGTTCTCTTAAAGGTGGACGGTTACATACAATAGTTCTCTTAAAGGTAGAACAGTTACATACACTACAATCCTCCCTTTTTAGCTTACAACATACTTATTCCCCATTAAACATAACCTCCTAACATATATCCAACTTTATGTTAAAACAGTTCACAGATGTAATCTCTGCGGAAACAGTTCACAGATTCAGTCTCTGCGGGAAACAGTTCATAGATTTAGTCTCTGCGGGAAACAGTTCACAGATTCAATCTCGGTGGATGCGCCTTCCGTGCTTCTTGACTCGGTCCTGACAACACCTCAGTGGTGCAGCAGTTCCCCGTGGTGTAGTCGGTTCACGTTGCTGGAGTGACTCATCCAATAGTCCTTCACTGGACTTAACAGCTTGAACTTCCGTCCTTCTGAACAAGCATTGTTGGCTTGTAAAACTTGAGTACCTTGGGAAGTTTTCTACTTCCAAACTGATTTGGCTCCGTTCGCAGGGACCCCGTGCGTGATCTAATAGTGATGATGATGGTCCAGATGATCATCATCTTCTGCTTCGTCTTTTCCTTTTCTGTGGTTCAGATGGTTATCATCTTCTGCTTCGTCTTTTCCTTTTCTGCTTCTTGGAGACTCTCGGGGCTCCATTGTCAGCTGCCAGCTGCCTGCACAGTTCCTCCCGTAGTAGCGCCACCATCTCCCGATGTTCCTTAGACTTTTTGTGATTCATCAAGGTTTCTGCACTTTGGGAGTTTTCATCACAAGCTGGGCAGAACAGGTCCTCGTAATATTCGGTGTCGCTCAACAGGTCATGGTAATATTTGGTGTCGTCCTGAGCTAAGCCAGCGGGAGGATCTTCTATTTCCTCCTTGCCCAGCTGAACGTTAGCCGACTTTTGTTCTAAATCCCGACATCTGTCCTGAAGAGACTTCATCATGCGTTCAGCTTCATCCTGCTTTTTCTGGGCTTCCTGCAAGTCTTTTACTAATGACCTCATTTGTGATTTCAATACTTCAACTTCATTCGGAGATTGATTGATCGGACCATTCAATCCCTCTACTGAAGTAGCTGTTTCAGCATTCTGTTGTTCTGCATTGACGTGAGGCAGCGTACTTTCGGCATCCAAGAGCGGCTCTGCTGCAGTCTTCTCAGTCTGTGTTGCCACCTCAGCTATTTCAATAACCTTTGAGAGTTCCGAACCCATTTTCTTTGAAGATTGAGGCTCGTGTTCAAGTTTTTCCCATTTCAGGGTCTTGTCCCTCAGCATATGAAGAAGTTGGCTGACTGTTAACTCTTCTGCCATCATCCGTTTCCCATTAGCTGCAGGGCTGTTTATAAACTTGCCCTGGGGCTCCTTTGCTGTTTCTACTTTGCCATCATCCGCAGCCTCCACCATTCGAATTTCCACAAATGAATCGTCCGGTGATGCTGCACCCAACTTCAGTAGGAGCTCGGAAGTCATGTCGACCAAATCAGCCTTTTCTGCCTGCAACCTGCTAACAAGCGCCTTCAGTTGCTGCACATCTTGTTCCACCAGATTAGAGCACGCACCTTCAGAAACCGAATCAGCTTTGATTCATTTGGCCTCCTCTCGCAGATGGTTTGTGTGCTCCTGCTCCCTTTTCTCCCTCAGCTGCTTCTGTTGTCTTTCCAGATTCTCCCATTCGGTGTCATAGAACTTTTTCATTGCTTTCATCTCTTGTTCGAGACGGCAACTCAATTGCTCTAATTGCTGTCGTAATTTGAAATAAGTTTGAGTTCGAGCTCGGTGTTCCTCAGTAATGTATATGTCTGTAAACTGAACAGACTCAGAATTCTCTGTCAAACTATGTTGTTGTTGTTCAGTGGAGTTCTGTTCTGAAACTTTGTTCTCCTCTGGAGCATAAGCCTTTATGCACGCCTTCGTTTTTCCAACCTTAGTCAGCAAGTCCATTTTAGCCTTGTCTTTCATACTTGGGCTGGACTTATCGTCATCCGTTTCAGAGTCTGAGCTGATTGTCCGCACCGAGTCCTCACTCGTTATTGCTTTTAGGTAGTGCCATTCCATGTCTATTTTCTTGATCCACTCCCGTCCTAGAAGTGGTGGTCCTCCCTCAGGTAGTACATATAAGTCCATTCCTGGGTGTTCTTTGCCCCTGTCTCTCACCTTGACTCTTATCTTTCCCATGGGGTATACTTTATGCCCCATGTATGTCTGCAATACGAACTTGGTACCTCTCAAGGGTATATGTGAGAATAGCCAGTTGTAATCCCTTCGATTTATGACTGATAGGGCTGATCCAGTGTCCAACTCCATTTTTACTTGGACTCCGGCTATTTTTAGCATGACCCAGATAGTTTGTAGGTCAGCTTCCTTACTCACATTGTGAATTCTCAGACTACCCAGTTCCTGGCCGTTTGGGTCTGAATCCGAATTCGGTTCATCTGAACTCTTCTCAGCCACCTTGTGTACTTTGTTGTACTTTTCCTTTGATGGTTTTCTTTGGTTGTTGGTCTTCTTCCCTGACCGGCATACTTTAGCTATGTGACCCAGTTTGCCACATTTTCTACATTCCTGGTTTTTAAACCAGCATTGGTTCTGATCGTGTGTTGTCTTCCCACAACGATAACATTTCGTTGTACCCGAAGTAATTTGATCCACACTGAGTACCGCTGCCTTTAGCTGCATTTCCGCAGTTCCTTTCGCTGCGGCTTCGTGTGATGCTGCAATAAGAACAGCCCTCTCAAGTGTAAGGTCGTTCTCTTCGAGCAGTCGCTTTTGCGTTCCTTCCTTCGACAACCCGCACACGAACTTGTCTCGCAATGCCTCTGTCAGATTTCCTCCAAACTGGCAGTATTTCGCTAATCTACGCAGTTCGACCAAGTATTCCGCGTTGCTTTCCTCTTTCCGTTGCGTTCTCGCATAAAATTTGAATCGTTCCACCAACATCAGCGGTGTGGGGTTCAAGTGATCCTTCAGAACAGCAACAATATTATCGAAAGTCTGATCCGTCGGTTTAGCTGGTGATAGAAGATGCTTCAATAACCCGTATGTCTTCGCGCCCATCGAGTTTAGCAAGGTTATAGCTTTATCATCATCTTCTATTTTATTGGCCTCACAATATATCTCGATACGTTCTACGTACGTGGCCCAATCTTCCACCTCGGCATCGAAGTTGTTGATGTTACCATGCTTAGGCATCTTCACTATCTCCCACTATCTTTCTGCGAAACAACAGGATTTCTCTTTAACTTTTTAACTTTTTCTTTTTTTTTCCAAAAATGGCGGTTTCCCGCGCTTGTCTTCTTCCCCCCTACTGGCAAAATGGCGGTTTCCCGCACTTGTCTTCTTCCCCCCTACTGGCAAAATGGCGGTTTCCCGCTCCTGACTTCTTCCTCTGGTGGGAGGGGTAAGCTTTGCCCTCGGGCGACGACCGCTGGTTTACGGGGTTTGTAGCCTGTGCGCCGGCTTCAGTTTATTCTGAAGCGCGTGCTAGAAAAGCCGATCGCGTTCCTTGTTCCCCCCCCTTCTTCTTTTCGGCAGGGGCAACTGGCGCTGGGGACAACCAGTTGGCGTCGGACAGATCCAGCTCCTGGTCCTTCACGGCAGCTGCTGCAAGCCGCTGGCCGGAACCTCGCTCGGTCTCTCTCTCGGGCTCTGTCTCTCTCGCTCGCTCTCTCTCGGGCTCTGTTTCTCCCGCTCGCGCGGCTCTCCCTCAGCGGCTTTAAACGCCTCTCCCAGACCTCCCGCAGTCCGGTCCTTTCCTCCCCGGCTGCGGCTGATTCTTCGCGGGTTATTTAGTTATTTATTTATTTATTGCCTCCGCGCCTTATGATCCCGGTCGCAGCGCCTCGCGGCCTCGGTAGGTGCCCGGCCTTTTTCGCTCCAATCGCGCCTCCCAGCCCTCTCGCAGTCCGGTGCTTTCCTCCCCGGCTGCGGCTGAGTTCTCCGTGGCTTATTTATGTTTATATCTTCCCGCGCCTTACGATCCCGGTCGCAGCGCCTCGTGGTCGCGGTATTTGTCCGGCCTTTTTCGCCGTCGCGGTCTAGTCGTCTCACGACGCTCCCCAGCCCGCTTGTACCGCGGCTTCTGCTCCACGCTGCCCCAGTCTCAGCGCCTCTGGGCCCGACTTCTGTCCGGCTCCTTTCCCCCTCGACCGTGGTCGAGTGCACCGCCCTTATCCTCCGTTTATTTGTTTCTATTTTCCCTTTACTCACAGTCACCGTGGCCGACTTGCTTCTCATGTTGATCGGCTCACTCACCACCGTGGCAGAAGGGACAATCCGTGCCTGTTGCTGATGGAAGACTTCGTGTTTGAAATCTTCCTCCTTTCTTGGTCTGCAGACTCAAGTTTTCTCTCAGCAAAACGACGAGGGCGGGTGCCTCTTCTCGACGCTCATTTACTTCTTCAGAAGTATTGTTGCCGCAGGGTAAGATCGAACTCGTCGCCACTGTAAAGTCTGTGGGTTGTATAGCGAAGTAATACACAGACTACAAGAGTAACTTAAACAGGACTTTACTATTCGAAGGTCAGGGCGAATCTGCCCAATAAATTCTGCCACAGCACTTATATACCGGTGTGGTCACCGTCGGTATTACAGTATACAGCAGCCAGGATAAAGTAGTGCCACACCTAAAATAGTTCTCTTAAAGGTGGACGGTTACATACAATAGTTCTCTTAAAGGTAGAACAGTTACATACACTACAGAGAGTATTCCATCACACTTCTTACTTGTGCCTTGTAGATGGTGCAAAGGCTTTGGGGAGTCAGGAGGTGAGACATTGCCGCAGAATACCTAGCCTCTGACCTCTTTTTGCCACAGTATTTATGTGGCTGGTCCAGTTAAGTTTCTAGTCAATGCTGACCCCCCAGGATGTTGATAGTGGGGGATTCGGCAATGGTAATGCAGTTGCATGTCAAGGGGCAGTGGTTAGACTCTTGCTTGTTGGAGATAGTCATTGCTGTTGAGTCTGTGTTTTCAAATGCAGTTATACTGAATAACAGGACACAGACTACAGAAGTAAGTAAACAGGTCTTTAGTGATTGAGGGTCAGGGCTGAACTGAGATACACTTTGCTCCGCAGGGTTTATATACCGGTGTGGTCACCACCGGTACTACAATGTACAGGAGCCATCAAAAAGTAGTCCATCACCTTAAGGTATCCTCTTAAGGTAGTACAGGTTACATACACTACAATTCCTCCCCTTTTAGCTTAACAGTGTACACCCCAAATTAAACATTACATGGATAACATATATACAATTTACACACAAGAATTGTTCAAAGATTCAGTCTCTGAGGAGGCCTCCTGATCCGGCCCGGATAACGCCTTTCAGGGGTCTCTGGTTCTCGTTGCTGGGGTGACTCATCCACTTGATCTCCTATGGTTTTAACATCATCATATACATTCGAGTCTGAGGTAGATGCTACAGGCTCAATAAGTTCTTCAACTGGTGTCTCTGCCATAGACATGGGGTCGACCCTTGTTCTCGATTCCACAAGTTGGTCAGCATGACGTCGTATTACGTTCTCTCCAACGTCTACCGTGTACATCAAGGGTCCTTGTCGTGCACGAATTGTTCCAGGTTGCCATTTATCATCCCTATAGTCCCTGGCCAACACTGGTTGTCCTATTTCAAAACTACGAGTGTTCTTGTTATTTACATGCTGGAATTGCTTGTTTTCGACTTCCCGTCGCACATTGGGTTTTAACAAATCCAACCGGGACCGCAACCTTCTGTTATAGAACATTATGGCAGGGCTTTGATTTGTCACTGCATGCGTGGCGTTTCGATACGCCATCAGGAAATTGTCCACCTTGTGTTGTAGTGGAATATGGTCTTCACTCATGGCCTTTATCGCCTTTTTGAACGTTTGTACAAATCTCTCGGCCAACCCATTTGTAGCCGGATGATATGGGGCAGATGGATAGTGTTTCACCCCATTCTTTTTCATGAATTTCTGGAATTCTTCTGACACGAACTGTGGTCTGTTGTCTGAACATATTTGCTCCGGCAACCCATTCCTTGCAAATATGGTTCTTAGAACTGCGATCGTCTTCTCAGGTAGTGGTCGACATCTTAATCACTTCTGGCCATTTAGAATGTGCGTCTACTGCTATCAAAAACATGGAATCCATGAATGGACCTGCAAAGTCGATATGCACACGTTGCCATGGGGCTGAAGGCCATTCCCACGGATGCAGTGGTGCAATTGGAGGTGCATTTTGAACTTTTTGGCACCCTGAGCAGCTTTTAGTCAGATCCTCTATTTGTTTGTTGATACCTGGCCACCACACATAAGCCCTAGCAAGGCTTTTCATCTTGACTCCCCCCAGATGACCTTCGTGCAATTCTTTCAGAACTCTCTCCCTTAATTTAGGAGGAATAATCACCCTTGTTCCATACATCAATGTTCCTTGCCATATGGACAGCTGTTCTCGTCTGGCTGAGAATGCTGGTAACAGTGGTTCGCCATGTGCTGGCCATCCCTTCACTGTCAAGTCGTAGACCCGAGACAGTGTCGGGTCATTTCGGGTCTCTCTCGCAATACCCGCATTGGTGACTGGTAAGCATTCGATGATGGTCGAGTGAAATATCTCGACAGGGTCAACTGCCGGTGCCTCTTCCACTGTAGGTAGTGGCAGGCACGACAGCCCATCAGCATTACCATGTTGCTTTGTACCTTTGAATTCAATATCATATTGATGTGCCCCTAGGAAAAGGAACCATCTCTGAAGCTTCTGCGCCGTCATTACCGGAACACCCTTCTTAGGGTTGAAAATGGAAACCAACGGCTGGTGATCTGTCAGCAGCGTAAACTTTTGGCCTTGCAGGTAATGGTTAAATTTCTTAACTCCCCACACGAGGCTGAGAGCCCCCCTATCTATCTGAGCATAGTTGCGCTCAGCGGAGGTCAATGATCTGGATGTGAAAGCGACTGGCCTTTCCGAGCCATCTGGAAACTTATGTGAGAGCACTGCCCCGATACCATATGGAGAAGCATCACAAGCTAAGCGAATAGGCAGGGTTGGGTTAAAGTGAGCCAACACTTCCTTAGAGGTGATCAGTGCCTTGCTCTTTTGAAAAGCCCGCTTACAATCATCGCCCCACTTCCATGGTACTCCCATTTGCAAAAGAGTGTTTAGTGGGTGTAACACCGTGGATAAATTTGGAAGAAACTTGTGGTAATAGTTAACCAACCCGAGGAACGACCTCAACTGGGATACATTTTCCAGTGCAGGAGCTTTTACAACAGCTTCGATCTTGTCAGGTGACTTATGGAGCCCCTCCCGGTCAATGACGTGGCCGCAGTACGAGATTCGCTTTTGAAAGAACTCGCATTTCTGGCGATTAACTCTGAGCCCATATTCTTTCAATCTGATGAGCACCTGCTCCAAATTAGCGAGGTGATCCTTATCATTATCTCCTATAATCAGGATGTCATCCAGGTAGCATTGTGTGCCTGGGATTCCCTGCAATACCTGCTCCATGGCCCTTTGCTAAATCGCTGGAGCCAATGCCACTCCAAAAACCAGTCTATTATACCGATATAAGCCCTTATGCGTGTTGATCGTGAGATACTGACGTGACGCTTCATCAATTTCCATCTGTAGGTACGCCTGCGTCAGGTCTATCTTAGTGAAGTGTTTCCCACCAGACAGCAAAGCGAAGATATCTTCAATCCGCGGAAGCGGATATTGCACCGTGTGAAGAACCGGATTAACAGTGATCTTGAAATCGCCACAGACGCGAACCTTCCCAGGTTCCCCCGGCTTGTTGCTCAACGAACGCTTCATGACAGGAACAATGGGTGTAGCCCATTCGCTCCAGTCCACCTTGGACAGTACCCCTGAACGTTCTAGCCCTTCCAGCTCTGCTTCCACAGCAGGTCGTATCACATAAGGCACCGGTCTGGCTTTGAAAAATTTTGGGTTTGCATGTTCTTCAACCTTGATGGTTGCCGTAATTCCTTTCAGTGGTCTAAGATTTTGGACAGTCGTTTAGGTTTGACGTCGTCCTCCTTACAGGCATCCACAGTCAGTGCTTGTATGGAATGCCAGTCCACATTTATTCTCCGGATCCATTCCCGTCCCAGTAGTGGCGGACCTCCATCAGGTAACACATACAAGTCCATTTTCTGACTTTCTTTACCATTGTAGACCACATTTACTTTTATCTTTCCTTTGGGGTATACTATTTGCCCCGTGTATGTTTTCAATACAATCTCCGTATCCCTCAGGGGAATGTGTGAGAATAACCTTTTGTAATCTTGCTTATTCATGACCATTAATGCCGACCCAGTGTCCAATTCCATCTTCACTTGGACTCCTGCTATCCGAAGCATGACCCAGATAGTTTGGTGGTCTGCTGTGTTACCCACATTATGTATTTTCAGACAACCCAGTTCCTTACTGCTGGAGTCTGAATCCGTCTTCTGTTCATCCGAACTGTTCTCTGTCACCTTGTGTACTTTTTTGTACTTCTCCTGCGGTGATGTTTTGCTGCTGGTCTTCTTTCCTGACCGGCATACTCTTGCTATGTGACCAAGTTTGCCACATTGCCTGCATTCTTTATCTTTGAATCAGCACTGGTTCTGGTCATGCGTTGTCCTTCCACAACGATAGCACTTTACTGTGCCCAATGCCATTTCATTGGTGCTGAATTCCAATGGCCTTTGCTGTATCTCTGCAGCGCCCCGTGCTGCTGCCTTGTGGGATGCTGCAATGCTGAAAGCTTTGTCCAGCGTAAGGTCCTTTACCTCTAGCAGTCGCTTCTGGGTTCCTTCCCTTAGGAGCCCACACACAAACTTATCTCTCAGTGCGTCTGCTAGTCCTGTTCCGAACTGGCAGTACTTTGATAACTTGCGCAGTTCTGTTAGGAATTCCGCGTTGCTTTCTTCTTTAAGTTGAATTCTTTTGTAGAATTTAAATCGTTCCGCTATCAGCAGCGGCGTGGGGTTTAAATGCTCTTGCAGGATAGTAACAATATCCGCAAAACTCTTCCCTACCGGTTTGTCTGGTGTTACAAGGTTCCTTAATAACCCGTACGTCTTCGCACCCATCGAGTTTAATAGGGTTAGTGCTTTCTTATCATCCGGTACCTCATTCGTTGTACAGTAAACTTCGATGCGTTCCACATAAGTGGCCCAATCTTCCACATCGCTATCAAAAGCAGTGATGTTACCCATTTTTGGCATCCTTGCTGAGTTTCTCCTTTCCCTTCGGATATTATTATTATATATATTTTTTTAAATTTAAGATGGCGGCTTTTCCCGCGCTTGTCTTCTTCCCCCGCCGACTCAAAATGGCGATTCCCGCGCTGTTGCTGTCCACGCCTCCCAGCGGTCCTTTATTTTCCCCTGCGCTGCTGCTCTTGTTCCCCGCCGCTCCCGCGGTCCTTGTGGCCATAAATGCTTTCTGGCTGCTGCGCGTCTCTGTCCCGATTGCAATCCGGCCCCTGACACCGGCTGCGGTCGTGTTCTCCGCCCTTTTTGTCATTTTCCCTCCCCTTCTCCCACTGACAACTCGGCCGACTTTCCCCCCCGTGCCGCTCGATCGGGCTTACCCGCCGCTGTCGTCGAAGGGATGATCACTGATGTTTGACTTCGTGGCCAGAAACCAACCCGGGTTCCCGATGGCCTCCCGTGCGATGCAGTGCTCAGCAGGATGTTGAGGGCGGATGCCCTTGTTCGACGCCCGTTTCTGAGGACGAAGCTTCCTTTGATGCAAAACTGCCGCTAGGTAAGATCAGACTCGTCGCCACTGTCAACAGTGTGTTTTCAAATGCAGTTATACTGAATAACAGGACACAGACTACAGAAGTAAGTAAACAGGTCTTTAGTGATTGAGGGTCAGGGCTGAACTGAGATACACTTTGCTCCGCAGGGTTTATATACCGGTGTGGTCACCACCGGTACTACAATGTACAGGAGCCATCAAAAAGTAGTCCATCACCTTAAGGTATCCTCTTAAGGTAGTACAGGTTACATACACTACAATTGCCTGGCACTTCTGTGACGTGAATGCTACCTGCCACTTATCAGCCCAAGCCTGAATGTCGTCCAGGTCTTGTTGCATGCAGGCATGGACTGCTTCATTATCTGAGGAGTTGTGAATGGCGTTGAACACTGTGCAGTCATCAGCAAATATCCCCATTTCTGGCCTTATGTTGGAGGGAAGGTCATTAATGAAGCAGCTGAAGATGTTTGGGCCTAGGACACTGTCCTGAGGAACTCCTGCAGCGATGTCCTGGGGTTGTGATGATTGACCGTCAACCACCACAACCATCTTCCTTTGTGCTAGGTATGACTCCAACCAGTGGAGAGTTTTCCCCCCCGATTCCCATTGACTTCAGTTTTACTAGGGCTCCTTGATGCTGCACCCGGTCAAATGCTGCCTTAATGTCAAGGGCAGTCACTCTCACCTCACTTCTGGAATTTAGCTCCTTTGTCCATGTTTGGACCAAGGCTGTAATGAGGTCGGGAGCCGAGTGGTCTTGGCGGAACCCAAACTGGGCATCAGTGAGCAGGTTATTGGTGAGTAAATGCTGCTTGATAGCACTGTTGATGACACCTTCCATCACTTTGCTGTTGATTGAGAGTAGACTGATGGGGCGGTAATTGGCCGGATTGGATTTGTCCTGCTTTTTGTGGACAGGACATACCTGGGCAGTTTTCCACATTGTCAGATAGATGCCAGTGTTGTAGCTGTATTGGAACAGCTTGGCTAGAGGCGTGACTAGTTCTGGAGTACAAGTCTTCAGCACGATAGCCGGGATGTTGTCGGGGTCCATTGCCTTTGCTGTATCCAGTGCGCTCAACCATTTCTTGATATCACGTGGAGTAAATTGAATTGGCTGAAGACTGGCTTCTGTGATGTGGGGGACCTCGGGAGTAGGCCGATATGGATCATCCAATCGGCACTTCTGGCTGAAGATGGTTGCAAATGCTTCAGCCTTGTCTTTTGCACTCACATGCTGGGCTCCACCATCATTGAGGATGGGGATATTCACGGTGCCTCCTCCTCCCGTTAGTTGTTTAATGGTACACCACCATTCACGACTGGATGTGGCAGGACTGCAGAGCTTTGATCTGATCCGTTGATTGTGGGATCACTTAGCCCTGTCTATAGCATGCTGCTTCCACTTTTTAGCATGCACGTAGTCCTGTGTTGCAGCTTTCCCAGGTTAGCACCTCATTTTTAGGTACGCCTGTTGCTGCTCCTGGCATGCTCTTCTACACTCCTTATTGAACCAGGGTTGGTCCCTTGGCTTGATGGTAATGGTAGCGTGAGGGATATGAGGTTACAGATTGTGGTGGAATACAAATCTGCTACTGCTGATGGCCCACAGCGCTTCATGGATGCCCAGTTTTGAGCTGCTAGATCTGTTCTGAATCTATCCCATTTAGCACGGTGGTAGTGCCACACAACACGATGGAGGGTGTCCTCAGTGTGAAGACGGGACTTCATCTCCACAATGACTGTGCAGTGGTCACTGCTACCAATATTGTCATGGACAGATGCATCTGCAACAGGTAGATTGGTGAGGACAAGGTTAAGTAGGTTTTTCCCTCGTGTTGGTTCTCTCACCACCTGTCGCAGGCCCCGACTGGCAGCTATGTCCTTCAGGACTCAGCCAGTAGTGGTGCTAGCGAGCCACTCTTGGTGATGGACATTGAAGTCCCCCACCATTCTGTACCCTTGCTACTCTCAGTACTTCTTCGAAGTGGTGTTCAACATGGAGGAGTACTGATTTCTCAGTGGAGGGAGTGGTGGTAATCAGCAGGAGGTTTCCTTGCCCATACTTGACCTGAAGCCATGAGACTTCATGGGGTCTGGAGTCAATGTTGAGGACTCCCAGGGCCACTCCTTCCCGACTGTATACCACTGTGCCACCACCCCTGGGATACCTTGTGTTGGAGGAGTTTGGGAACTTGGCTGAAAGGTATAATTCTGTGAGTATGACTATGTCAGGCTGTTGCGGGACAAGTCCTCAGATGTTGGTGAGGAGGACTTTGCAAGGTTGACTGGGCTGGGCGTGCCGTTGCCGTGTCTGTCTCTGTGTGGTTTCATTCTTATTATTTTTCGTAGCGGTTTGTTGCAATTGAGTGGCTGGCTCGGCCATTTCAGAGGGCAGTTAAGAGTCAACCACATCGCTGTGGGTCTGGAGTCACATATAGGCCAGACCAGGTAAGGACGGCAGATTTCCTTCCCTAAAGGGCAAGATGGGTTTTTACGACAATCTGATAGTTTCTGAATTCAGCTGCCGTGGTGGGATTTGAACTTGCGTCTCTGGATCATTAGTCCAGGCCTCTGGATTATTAGCCCATTGACATTACCACTATGCTACCGTTCCCTTGAGTACATGGAATAGTTTAGGCGAACAGCATAGATGCATTTAAGGGGAAGCTAGGTAAGTGAGAAAGGAATAGAAGGATATGCTGATAGGGTTAGATGAAGAGGGGTGGGAGGAAGCTTGTGTGGAACATAAACACTGGCATAGACCAGTTGGGCCAAATGGCCTGTTTCTGTGCTGTTGACTCGATGTAAATTTCCCCTCATTAGGTCAGACTCCTTTCCCAGACCTAGCTAGGTGACTGACTTCCCATGATTCTCTCTCTCTCTCCACCTTTCCCCCTGTATTCATCGGAAGCGTAAGGGCAATGCCTCTGACTCCTTCCCCAATAAGGGATTCATCAGTAGGCCTGTCAACCAAACCAGCCATCCATTCTCCCGACAGTATATTCTCAGCAGACACTTCACATGAAGAGAATCCTCCTCCCAATAATAGTTTTGTTAGGCTACCTGACATGAGATAATGAATTGTTTAATGTCCCCGGTCATTGTTGGAACCTCTACAGTTAACACCTCAAACTCCCTTTGTCTTAGAGGCTGAAGCCTGTGGCTTTTTGAACCTGTGAAATTTCAATTTGTTTCAATACACAAAACATAAACATAAGTCATCCCCAAATCCTTTTGGTGAGAAAAAAATTATCAAAATTCCAACACTTGGAAGCAATTTCAATCCAGGTTCTTACGGGCTTACAACACAAACTTGGTACCAAATGGCAATCTCAGGGTGGCTGGTGTTAGAAAATGGGAAAATGTCATTATGCTGTTACTCTGAGGTTGGGGATCAGGCGCATTGCTGGTGCAGAGTAAAGGGAGCTTTAGTCTGGACCTGTGTACTATTCATGATGAGTGGTTGAGGTTGACACCAGGGGTCAGAGCCCTGACAAACCACATGCTGTGACTGTGGTTGCATCAACTCTGCGTCATTCTCGTACCATTGAAAGCTCGGGCACTTCCTATGCTTGGTGTCATGTGCCAAAGGCGTGGCCTGGTATGACAGCTTCTGCTCCAGTTACTGCACTATTACACCCCAAGGATTGGTGCACATGGGGTGGGAATGGCAGGAAGATCAACCCCTAGGGATCTGAAATGGAAGTGTTAGATTCTCCAGCACATACATTCCTGACATTAATGGGCGCTAAGCTCAGATTTAAAAAAAAATCCTGCCCTTATGAAGGAGAATCAGTCATCCCCATTTGCAGTTAGCATACCTACCAATCGGATTTTGTGCTCTTCCTCAAGAATAAATAAGTTTTCCTTCTTCATATAAAATTCCGCAGCATCCATCATGGCTTTTAATGGCATGAGGCCTACAATCTGAGAACCCACTACGGGCAAGTCCAAAGCCTGTGAGGAGAACAGCACATTACCATGGAAACAATGGAACTCCAACTACATTCACAAATTAAGAGTATTCAGATTGGCAAATAACCGCAATAAGTCCCATAACTTTGAGTAAAAAATGTTACTTGAAGATGAAGGGTGCATTTCCTGTTGTTAATGGAACTTACTGCAAATAGCCTAAGAGTGCATAAATGGCAATGAATTGCCATCAGATAATCTAGCTGCAATGTCTAGCAACAGAAACTATACAACAATACAAATTCTCAATGTGGGCTGCTTCTTCCACATTACCTCGGCATCCTTACGAACTTCTTCAAATACTGTGTACAACGCAGTCACCTCAAAGTCAAGCAGATTAGTGGACACCTGGGCAATATTGGCCTCTTCCAAGTACCAGCCAATAGCCTGCACTTTGTTCAGACGTCCTGGCTGCACAAAACAAAGATTGAGTCAATGTGACAGTGTCAAAATGGTTCCAGAACATCACTTTACAAATTGCTCTCACACAGCCCTTCAACTAAATGAGTTTTGAGCTCAGAAAATGTCATGGCCACCGCCTCAACCTTACCAACACCAGTGGCCCCTCTATTCCCAGGGTCTCAATCACTAACGAGACAACCTCCAACCACTTCCTTATATCCCTCACCACCACATCCCCTATTTCAAATCCACCTCCTTCAGTATCCACCCCTGGAAATAACTCCCTCCCCAGGTCTCTTACTATTGCACTTGCAAACTCCCAACAGTCTTGCCAAGGCATCCCTGCAGCCATCAATTGGCTCAACTACTTCCATTTTTGGTGCCCTTGTCCTTACCAAAACTTTTATTCTCTCCCATCGAAGTATACAGTGGTGTTCCCCCAGGGTCTACTGCTCTTTTTGATATATATTAATGACATGGGCTTGGAAATACAGGACTAATTTCAAATTTGCAGATGACACGAAACTCAGAAATGTAGTAAATAATGAGGAGGATAGTAGCAGACTTCAGGAGGACAGAGACAGACTGGTAAAATAGGCAGACACATGGCAGATGAAATTTAACACAGAGAAGTATGAAGTGATACAATTTGGTAGGAAGGATGAGAGGAGGCAATATAAACTATGGTACAATTTTAAAGGGGGTGCAGGAACAGGGAGACACAAGTTAAGAAGGCTGTTAAAAATGCATAAGGGATTCCTGGCTTTATAAACAGAGGCATAGAGTAGAAAAGCAAGGAAGTTATGGTAAGACACGGGTTCGGCCTCAGCTGGAGTATTGTGGCCAATTCTGGGCATACACTTTAGGAAGGATGTCAAGGCCTTAGAGAGGGTGCAGAGGAGATTTACTAGAATGGTACCAGATATGTGGGACTTTAGTTATGTGGAAAGACTGGAGAAACTGGGATTGTTCTCCTTACAGCAGAGAAGGTTAAGAGGAGATTTATTAGATGTGTTCAAAATCATGAGGGGAGAAATCATTTCCAGTGGCAGAAGGGTCAGTAAACAAAGGACACAGATTTCATTTTCCCACATTACAACAGTGGCTCCACTCCAAAAGTACTTCATTGGCTGTAAAGCGCGTTGAGATGTCCAGTGGTCGAGAAAGGCACTATCTAAATGCAAGTCTTTTTAAGGTAATTGGGAAAAAAGAGGTGGCATGAGGAAAAAAAAAATTACACAGCGTGTTGTTATGATCTGGAATGCACTGCCTGAAAGGGTGGTGGAAACAGATTCAATAGTAACATTCAAAAGAGAATGGGATAAATACCTGAAGGGGAAAAAATTGCAGGGCTATGGGCAATAAGCTCGGGAATGGGACTAATTGGATAGTTCTTTCAAAGAGCTGGCACAGTGGGCCGAATGACCTCCTTCTATGCTGTATCATTCTATTACTCAATCATTCTATGATATGACAGTTATGGTGCCGTGTAACTGGGTATCTGATGGTTATAAGTAAGTGTAACTGGGTATCTGATGGTTATAGACTGCATACTTCCACCTCCGTAATATTGCCCGATCCACCCCAGCCTCAGCTCATCTGCTGCTGAACCCCTCGTCCATGCCTGTGTTATCTCCAGACTCGACTATTCCAACGCTCTCCGGGCCGGCCTCCCATCTTCCACCCTCCGTAAACTTGAGGTCAGCCAAAACTCTGCTGCCCGTGTCTTAGCTCGCACCAAGTCCCGTTCACCCATCACCCCTGTGCTCGCTGACCTACATTGGCTCCCGGTCCGGCAATGCCTCGCTTTTAAGATTCTCATCTTTGTTTTCAAACTGCTCCATGGACTCGCCCCTTCCTATCTCTGTAAACTCCTCCAGCCCTACAACTCCCTGAGATCTCAGCACTCCTCCAAATCTGGCCTCTTGCACATCCCGGATTTTCATCGCAGCAGCATTGGCGCCCGTGCCTTCAGCTGCCAAGACCCTAAACTCTGGAATTAGCTCCCTAAAATTCTCCGCCACGCTACCTCTCCTTCTTCCTTGAAGACGCTTCTTAAAACCTATTTCTTTGACTAAACTTTGGGTCATCTGCCCTAATTTCTCGTTATGAGGCTGAGGGTCCAATTTTTGTCTTATAATGCACCTTGGGGCATTTTACTATGTTAAAGGCGCGATATAAATACAAGTTGTTGTTAAATTTATTATTATTAAACAAAGTAACTGGGTATCTGATGGTTATGGAACAGTGCAACTGGGTATCCGATGAATATAGAACAGTGCAAATGGATATCTGATGATTATAGAACAGTGTAACTGGGTAACAACAGAAAACGCTGCAAAAACTCAGCAGGCCAGGCAACATCCGTGGAGAGAGAAATAGAGTTAATGCTTCAGGTCGATGACCCTTCATCAGAACTGAGAAAAAAGGCAGGAAATTAAACAGATTAAAAGGCCAGTTTGGGGGATGGGAAATGGGGGAGGGGATGAAAGAACAAAAGGGAAGTGAAGAGACATTAAGAGGTATTCAAGACGAGACGAGATAGTAATAGGACAAGTAAAGAGACAAAAGATGGCTCTAGATGAAGAGTGAAATACGCTGGCTGAATGAGAGACAGCTGCCATGTGGGAGAGAAGGGAAAAGGCACAAACCAAAGGTGTGGATAAAAAATATATAAAAATGTAATAGCGGCCGAGGATATGATCTGAAATTGTTGAACTCGATATTGAGGCCGGAAGGCTGTAAAGTGCATAATCGGAAGATGTAACTGGGTATCTGGGGATTATAGAACAGTGTAAATGGGCATCTGATGATTATAGAACAGTGTAACTGGGTATCTGATGTTTATAGAACAGTGTAACCGGGTATCTGATGATTATAGAACAATGTAACTGGGTATCTGAGGATTATAGAACAGTGTAACTGGGTATCTGATGTTTATAGAACAGTGTAACCGGGTATCTGATGATTATAGAACAATGTAACTGGGTATCTGTGGTGATTATTCTTTATGTTTAGTAAGAAGTATTGTGATTGGTTGTTTGTTTCCTGCCTTGGGATATATGCTGTAATCTCATTGGTAGTTGATGTCATGTGATTTGTGGTGGCCATCTTAAATTCAGTTCTTTCCAGCCTTTAGTTGGGACTGGGTGTTGAAGATGTGCTACCGGATTTTTAAGTTAATAAAGCCTAGATTAGAAAGGCAAATCTATTCTTTATCTCAATTTATTAACTTTATGTCAGAATGGAGCGATATCTTCAACCAGAACGATTCAATGCTGACCCTAATTCTGCAGGAGTGGATGATAAATGGAAACATTGGTATTGTACATTTAAAAACTTTTTGGGCGTGTTGGATCAAGAGTCTCTAAATAAGCTGAATATGCTGATCAACTACATTGCTCCGGATGTGTATAAGTATATTTTGGACTGTAAAACTTACGAAGTGGCTATTTCTACATTGGAAAAGATTTTTGTTAAACCAAAGAATGAGATATTTGCACGTCACCTTCTATCTGCCCGTAGGCAGCAGGTGGGAGAATCTTTGGATACTTATTTACAAGCACTTCGGTGCCTTAGTGTTAACTGTAATTATAAGGCCGTGACGGCTGAAGAATATAAGGAAGAATCGGTACGGGATGCTTTTATTAATGGATTACTGTCTAGATCAATTCGTCAGCGGTTGTTAGAAAATAAGACTTTGGATCTTAAGAGTGCTTTTGAGCAAGCTTCTACATTGGATGTGGCTCAGAGAAGTTCGGATTCTTATGCTCTTTTTAATCAGCCTGTGACTGTGGTTTCGGCAGTTCCGGATGAAAAGGAATTATGTGGACTTAATAGGAGTGGTTTACTAGATTCTGAAACAGTTTCTACTTCAGCGGCTGTTGCCTCTAGGATTCAGAAGTGTTATTTTTGTGGGAACGTCCGGCACCCTCGTCTGAAGTGTCCTGCTCGGGAGGCTGTGTGTAGTAAATGCGGCAAGAGAGGTCATTACGCATGTGTGTGTAAATCATCAGGTTCAATTACCTCCTCTGTGACTATTCAGCCTTTAGATAGGGCGTTTATTGCATCAATTTCTGCTGCATTTGCTCATGGCCTAAACAAAGCTATAGTTACGGCCCAAGTTAATGGGTTGGAAGTGAAGGCCCTTATAGATACGGGCAGTACCGAGAGTTTTATAAGTCTTCAGTTTGCAAAGGAGAAGCATTTGAAAATTTCGCCTGTTTCCTATCAGGTGTGTATGGCTCAGACGACTCTCACTTCACAAGTAGCTGGTTGTTGCCTTGTGAAATTGATTCTTCTAGGTAATACGTATACTGATATACGCCTATCTGTTTTGCCTAATCTCTGTGCGGATATTTTGATTGGTCATGATGTGCTTCAGTTACACGAGAGTCTCAGTCTTTCATTTGGAGGGACTAAGCCACCTTTATCTATTTGTGGATTAACCTCTTTATCCATTTCTCCATTATCACTTTTTTCCAATTTGATGCCGGATTGTAAGCCAATTGCTACCAAGTCAAGAAGGTATAGCAGTCAGGATAGAGAATTTATTAATTCTGAAGTTCAACGTCTCTTATTGGAAGGAATCATTGAACCTAGTTGTTCGCCTTGGCGGGCACAGGTAGTTGTCACGACTAACGAGAGACATAAGAAACGAATGGTGATAGACTATTCCCAAACTATTAATAGGTATACTCAATTAGATGCGTACCCTTTGCCTAAGATTGATGAGCTTATCAATAAAGTATCTCAGTATAAGGTTTTTAGCACTATTGACCTAAAGAGTGCTTATCATCAGATTCCTATTGTTAAGAAGGATCAACCATATACGGCTTTTGAGGTTGGTGGAAAGCTGTATCAGTTTTGCCGAATACCATTTGGTGTTACTAATGGTGTTGCTTGTTTTCAACGGGCAATGGATGCTTTTATAAGTGATAACTCTCTCTCTGACACCTTTGCATGTTTAGATGACATCACGGTGTGTGGCAAATCAAAGGTGGAGCATGATTCTAATTTAGAAAGATTCCTTCAAGCTGCGGAAAAAGTTGGTTTAACTTTCAATAAAGAGAAGTGTACCTTTTCGACCACTGAGGTAAATCTACTGGGGTACATTATCTCGGGAAACAAGATTAAACCAGACCCAGAACGTCTGCGACCATTGATTGATTTACCTTGTCCTACTAATTCTAAGGCTTTGCAACGAGTTGTTGGACTGTTTTCTTACTATTCTAATTGGATTGCAAATTTTTCACAGAAGATCCAGCCTCTTATTCGGGTTACGACATATCCTCTATCATGGGAGGCCAGGACGTGTTTTAATAATTTTAAAAAGGATATCCTTGGAGCAGTTGTGCATTCTATTGATGAGCAGGTTCCTTTTGTGATTGAGACGGACGCTTCTGATTTTGCAATTGGGGCTACTCTGAACCAAAATGGAAGACCTGTGGCCTTTTTCTCACGTACCTTGAACAATAGTGAAAAAAGGCATTCTTCAATAGAGAAAGAGGCGTATGCAATAATAGAAGCACTGCGTAAATGGAGACATTATTTATCGGGGCGACATTTTACGTTGGTAACTGATCAAAAGTCTGTGTCCTTTATGTTTGATGTCAAACATTTTGGAAAGATTAAGAATGATAAAATAATGAGGTGGAGGATTGAGTTGGCATGTTACCATTTTGATATAGTTTATATCGGATAATGTTGCTGCTGATGCGCTGTCGAGGGCTTATTGTTCTGTGATTCACGGAGATACGCTTATTAATCTTCACAATGCCTTATGCCATCCTGGGGTTACGAGGATGATACACTTCGTACGCAGTAAGAATTTGCCCTTTTCAGTTGAAGACGTCAAGTGGATGACTTCATCATGTTCTATCTGTGCTCGGTGTAAACCGAATTTCTTTAAGTCTCAACGAGCTCATCTTATAAAGGCTACTTCTCCTTTTGAACGTTTGAGCGTCGATTTCAAGGGGCCTCTTCCTTCAACTACTCAAAACCGATATATATTTACTGTTGTGGATGAGTTTTCAAGGTTCCCTTTTGCTTTTCCTTGCGCAGATGTATCAGCTGCTACAGTTATCAAATGTCTGACTCAACTTTTTGTCATCTTTGGGATGCCTGCGTATATCCATTCGGATCAGGGAAGTTCTTTTATGTCTTCCCAGTTGAAGGAATACCTTCAGAGTCGGGGAATTTCTACTAGCAGAACTACCCCGTATAATCCCCAGGGTAATGGACAGTGCGAACGATACAATGGGGTGATCTGGAAGGCAGTTATGTTGGCTTTGACATCCCGGAACCTTAAGAATACACAGTGGGAAATGGTACTGCCTGATGCCCTGCATTCCATTAGATCATTGCTTTCAACGGCTACTAATGTGACCCCCCATGAAAGGCTCTTTAACTATCCACGGAGATCTACTACAGGATATTCGGTACCTTCATGGCTTACTATGCAGGGACCTGTGCTGCTTCGATGCCATGTTAGATTGTCAAAATATGATCCTTTAGTGGAGGAGGTGGAGCTGTTGGAGGCAAATTCCCAATATGCTCATATTCGAGTCCAAGATGGGAAAGAAAGTACCGTTTCAATTAAAGACTTGGCTCCTTGTGGTGGCCAGCTCTCTTCTGAGGATATTAACAATAGTCATGATTCAGATAATGTGGATGCTGTTACAGATACTACGAATATTTCCAATCCGACTGCAGATAATTATACTTCTATTAGTCAGCCCTCGATGGATGTTCATGACCATCCCAGTTTACCTCCTGATGGGATTTCTAATCCGGAAACCGTTGAAAATCGGGATATGGATAGCTTTCCTGCAGAAGATACTTCTGTGTCTCCTGGTGTGGGAGGGCAAGGAATTTCACCAAGGTTAAGAAGGTCGACACGAACAAGATATCCAGTCGACCGATTGAAAATGCACTTTTAAATTGATAGTAATGTTTTAAAATTGTTGAAATATTATATTATATTGTTTTAGTTGAGAGATACTTAATACTTATGTGCAATGTTACTATTTGTTGTTGCTCACTTAGTATTGTGTCATGTTGAATAGTTTTATTTTGTCTGTGCATAGTTTTAGTTGTAAATAATTAATTATAAATTGTAAAGGTTATTTAGGTTGGAGTGTATTTTAAAAGGAGGGGTGAATGTGGTGATTATTCTTTATGTTTAGTAAGAAGTATTGTGATTGGTTGTTTGTTTCCTGCCTTGGGATATATGCTGTAATCTCAGTGGTAGTTGATGTCATGTGATTTATGGTGGCCATCTTAAATTCAGTTCTTTCCAGCCTTTAGTTGGGACTGGGTGTTGAAGATGTGCTACCGGATTTTTAAGTTAATAAAGCCTAGATTAGAAAGGCAAATCTATTCTTTATCTCAGTATCTGAGGATTATAGAACAGTGTAACTGGGTATCTGGGATTATAGAACAGTGTAACTGGGTATCTGGGGATTATAGAACAGTGTAACCGGGTATCTGGGGATTATAGATCAGTGTAACTGGGTATCTGATGTTTATAGAACAGTGTAACTGGGTATCTGATGATTATAGAACAGTGTAACTGGGTATCTGATGAATATAGGACAGTGTAACTGGGTATCTGATGAATATAGAACAGTGTAACTGGGTATCTGGGGATTATAGAACAGTGTAACCGGGTATCTGAGGATTATAGATCAGTGTAACTGGGTATCTGATGTTTATAGAACAGTGTAACTGGGTATCTGAGGATTATACATCAGTGTAACTGGGTATCTGATGTTTATAGAACAGTGTAACTGGGTATCTGATGATTATAGAACAGTGTGACTGGGTGTCTGGGTATTATAGAACATTGTAACTGGGTATCTCGGGATTATAAAACAGTGTAACTGGGTATCTGATGATTATAGAACAGTGTAACTGGGTATCTGGGGATTATAGAACAGTGAAACTGGGTATCTGATGATTATAGAACAGTGTAACTGGGTACCTGAGAATTATAGAACAGTGTAACTGGGTATCTGATGATTATAGAACTGGGTATCTGGGGATTATAGAACAATGAAACTGGGTATCTGATAATTATAGAACAGGGTAACTGGGTATCTGATGATCATAGAACAGTGTAACTGGGTATCTGGGGATTATAGAACAGTCTAACTGGGTATCTGGGGATAATAGAACAGTGTAACTGGGTATCTGATGATTATAGGACAGTGTAACTGGGTATCTGATGATTATAGGACAGTGTAACTGGGTTTCTGATGATTATAGAACAATGTAACTGGGTATCTGGGATTATAGAACAGTGTAACTGGGTACCTGATGATTATAGAACAGTGTAACTGGGTATCTGATGATTATAGGACAGTGTAACTGGGTATCTGATGATTATAGGACAGTGTAACTGGGTTTCTGATGATTATAGAACAGTGTAACTGGCTACCTGATGATTATAGAACAGTGTAACTGGGTATCTGATGAATATAGAACAGTGTAACTAGTTATCTGATGAATATAGAACAGTGTAACTGGGTATCTGATGATTATAGAACAGTGTAACTGGGTATCTGGGGATTATAGAACAGTGTAACTGGGTGTCTGATGATTATAGAACATTGTAACTGGGTATCTGGGGATTATAGAACAGTGTAACTGGGTATCTGGGATTATAGAACAGTGTAACTGGGTATCTCGGGATTATAGAACAGTGCACCTGGGTATCTGATGATTATAGAACAGTGTAACTGGGTATCTGATGATTATAGAACAGTGTAACTGGGTATCTGGGATTATAGAACAGTGTAACTGGGTATCTGGGGATTATAGAACAGTGAAACTGGGTATTTGATGATTATAGAGCAGTGTATCTGGGATAGTAGAACAGTGTAACTTGGTATTTGATGATTACAGAACAGTGTAACTGGGTATCTGATGATTATAGAACGGGGGTGACTAGGTGTGTGGATGAGGGTAGTGCAGTGGATGTGGTATACATGGATTTCAGTAAGGCTTTTGATAAAGTCCCGCATAGGAGACTGGTCAGGAAGGTAAGAGCCCATGGGATCCAGTGTGCCTTGGCACATTGGATCCAAAACTGGCTTAGTGGCAGAAGGCAGAGGGTGATGGTGGAAGGTTGTTTTTGTGACTAGATGCCTGTGTACTGCAGGGATCGGTGCTGGGTCCCTTGCTGTTTGTGGTCTACATTAATGATTTGGATGTGAATGTAAAAGGTATGATCAGTAAGTTCACAGATGACACGAAAATTGGTGGGGTGGTAAATAGCGAGGAGGGAAGCCTCAGGCTACAGGACGATATAGATGGGTTGGTCAGATGGGTGGAACAGTGGCAAATGGAATTTAACCCTGAAAAGTTTGAGGTGATGCATTCTGGATGGACTAACAAGGCAAGGGAATACACAATGAATGGTAAGACCCTAGGAAAGACAGAAGATCAGAAGGACCTTGGTGTGCATGTACATAGATCCCTGAAGGCAGCAGAACAGGTGGATAAGGTGGTTAAAAAGGCATATGGGATACTTGCCTTCATTAGCCGAGGCATAGAATATAAGAGCAGGGAGATTATGATGGAGCTGTACAAAACGCTGGTAAGGCCACAGCTGGAGTACTGTGTGCAGTTCTGGTCGCCACACTATAGGAAGGATGTGATTGCTTTGGAGAGGGTGCAGAGGAGATTTACCAGGATGTTACCTGGGATGGAGCGCTTCAGCTATGAAGAAAGACTGGACAGGCTGGGGTTGTTTTCCTTGGAGCAGAGAAGGCTGAGGGGGGACCTGATTGAGGTGTACAAAATTATGAGGGGCATAGATAGGGTAGGTAGAAAGGAACTTTTCCCCTTAGTAGAGGGGTCAATAACAAGGGGGCATAAATTCAAGGTAAGGGGCAGGAGGTTTAGAGGGGGTTTGAGGAAAAACTTTTTCACCCAGAGGGTGGTTGGAATCTGGAACTCACTGCCTGAAAGGGTGGTAGAGGCAGGAATTCTCACAACATTCAAGAAGCATTTGGATGAGCACTTGAAATGCCATAGCATACAAGGCTATGGACCAAATGCTGGAAAATGGGATTAGATTAGACAGGGCTTGATGGCCGGTGCAGACACGATGGGCTGAAGGGCCTCTTTCTGTGCTGTATAACTCTATGACTCTATGTAACTGGGTACCTGAGAATTAAAGAACAGTGCAACTGGGTATCTGAGAATTATAGAACAGTGTAACTGGGTACCTGGTGATTATAGAACAGTGTAACTGCGAATCTGAGGATTAAAGAACAGTGTAAATGGGTATCTGGGGATAATACAACAGTGTAACTGGGTATCTGATGATTATAGAACAGTGTAACTGGGTATCTGATGATCATGGAACAGTGCAACTTGGTATCTGATGATCATAGAATAGTGTAATTGGGTATCTGGGGATTATAGAACAGTGTAATTGGGTATCTGATGATTATAGATCAGTGTACCTGGGTACCTGATTATTATAGATCAGTGTACCTGGGTACCTGATTATTATAGATCAGTGTACCTGGGTAGCTGGGGATTATAGAACATTGCAACTGGGTATCTGGGATTACAGAACAGTGTAACTGGGTATCTGATGATTATAGAACAGTGTAACTGGGTATCTGGGGATTATAGAACAGTGTAACTGGGTATCTGGGGATTATAGAACAGTGTAACTGGGTATCTGATGATTTTAGAACAGTGTAACTGGGTATCTGATGATGAAAGAACAGTGTAACTGGGTATTTGATGAATACAGTAAAGTAACTGGGTATCTGATGATTATAGAACAGTATAACTGGGTATCTGGGGATTATAGAACATTGCAACTGGGTATCTGGGGATTATAGAACAGTGTAACTGGGTATCTGATGATTATAGAACAGTGTAACTGGGTATCTGGGGATTATAGAACAGTGTAACTGGGTATCTGGGGATTATAGAACAGTGTAACTGGGTATCTGGGGATTATAGAACAGTGTAACTGGGTATCTGATGATTACAGAACAGTGTAACTGGGTATCTGATGATTACAGAACAGTGTAACTGGGTATCCGATGATTATAGAACAGTGTAACTGGGTATCTGATGATTATAGAACTGTGTAACTGGGTATCTGGGGATAATAGAACAGTGTAACTGGGTATCTGATGATTACAGAACAGTGTAACTTGCTATCTGGGGATTACAGAACACTAACTGGGTATCTGGGGATTATAGAATGGTGTAACTGGGTATCTGGGGATTATAGAACAGTGTAACTGGGTAGCTGATTATAGAACAGTGTAACTGGATATCTGATGATTATAGAACAGTGTAACTGGGTTTCTAGGGATTATAGAACCGTGTAACTGGGTATCTGGGGATTGTATCTGAACTGAAGGTGTTGATAAACACATGGGAGTATGATATTGTTGCTATCACGGAGACATGGTTGAGGGAGGGGCAAGACTGGCAGCTCAATATTCCGGGGTACAGAATCTTCAGGCGAGACAGAGGGGGAGATATAAGAGGAGGGGGTGTCGCAATATTAATTAAGGAGTCAATTACTGCAGTAAGGAGGGATGATATGTTAGCAGGTTCCTCTAATGAGGCCATATGGGTGGAGCTTAAAAACAAAAAGGGGGCAAGCACTTTGCTGGGAGTGTACTATAGGCCTCCAAACAGTCAGGGGGAGATAGAGGAACAGATATGTAGGCAAATCTCAGTGAAATGTGCAAATAATAGGGTAATAATAATGGGGGATTTCAACTTCCCCAATATTAACTGGGATAGTCAGAGTGTGAAAGGCTCAGAGGGTGTAGAATTCTTAAAGTGCATCCAGGAGAGCTTTTTGAGCCAGCATGTAGAAAGTCCTACAAGAGAGGGGGTGGTACTGGACCTAATTCTAGGGAATGTGGCCGGCCAAGTGGAAAAAGTGCTAGTAGGTGAGCACTTTGGTGACAGTGACCATAATATGGTAAGATTTAAGGTGGTCATGGAAAAGGACAGGGATGGGCCGGAAATAAAGGTTCTAAATTGGGGGAAGGCCGATTTTAATAGGATAAGGCAGGATCTGGCCAAAATGGACTGGGATCAGCTACTTGTAGGAAAATCCGCATCAGAGCAATGGGAGGCTTTCGGAAGGGAGATTGGGATCATACAATGGCAACATGTTCCCGTAAAGGTCAAGGGTGGTTCCAAAAACCACAGGGAACCTTGGATGTCAGGGGATATACGAGAATGGATTAGGAAAAAAAGGAGGGCTTTTGGCAGATACAAAAGGCTAAAGACGGAGGAAGCCCTAGAGGAGTACAAAAAGTGCAGGGGGATACTTAAAAAAGAAATTAGGAGATCAAGGAGGGGCCATGAAATAACATTGGCGAGCAAAATAAAGGAAAATCCTAAGATGTTTTATAAGTATATTAAGGGTAAGAGGATAACTAGGGAAAAAATAGGGCCCATTAGGGACAAAAGTGGCAATCTGTGTGTGGAGCCGGAAGATGTAGGAGGGGTTCTAAATGAATTTTTTGCATCTGTTTTCACTATGGAGAAGGACGATGTAGACATAGAAATAGGGCGGGGGGACTGTGATATGCTCGAACATATTCACATCGAGAGGGAGGAGGTATTGGCGGTTTTAGCTGGCCTAAAAATGGATAAATCCCCAGGCCCGGATGAAATGTATCCCAGGCTGCTGTGTGAGGCAAAGGAAGAGATTGCGGGGGCTCTAACACATATATTCAGGACCTCTCTGGCCACAGGGGATGTGCCAGAGGACTGGAGAACCGCTAATGTAGTACCATTATTCAAGAAGGGAAGTAGGGAAAAACCGGGGAACTACAGGCCAGTGAGCCTAACATCAGTGGTAGGAAAATTATTGGAAAAAATTCTGAGGGACAAAATTTGTCTCCACTTGGAGAGGCAAGGATTAATCAGGGATAGTCAACATGGCTTTGTCAAGGGAAGATCATGTCTGACTAATTTGATTGAATTTTTTGAGGGGGTGACTAGGTGTGTGGATGAGGGTAACGCAGTGGATGTGGTATACATGGATTTCAGTAAGGCCTTCGATAAAGTCCCGCACAGGAGACTGGTCAAGAAGGTAAGAGCCCATGGAATCCAGGGTGCCTTGGCACATTGGATACAAAACTGGCTTAGTGGCAGAAGGCAGAGGGTGATGGTCGAAGGTTGTTTTTGTGACTGGAAGCCTGTGGCCAGTGGGGTACCACAGGGATCGGTGCTGGGTCCCTTGCTGTTTGTGGTCTACATTAATGACTTGGATATGGATATGAATGTAAAAGGTATGATCAGTAAGTTCGCGGATGATACAAAAATTGGCAGGGTGGTAAATAGTGAGGAGGGTAGCCTCAGTCTGCAGGACGATATAGATGGGTTGGTCAGATGGGCGGAACAGTGGCAAATGGAGTTTAACCCGGAAAAGTGCGAGGTGATGCACTTTGGGGGGACTAACAGGGCAAGGGAATACACAATGAATGGTAAGACCCTAGGCAAGACGGAGGGTCAGAGGGATCTGGGTGTGCAAGTACACAGATCCCTGAAGGCGGCGGAACAGGTGGATAAGGTGGTAAAAAAGGCATATGGGATACTTGCCTTCATTAGCCGAGGCATTGAATATAAGAGCAAGGAGGTTATGTTGGAACTGTATAAAACACTGGTTAGGCCACAGCTGGAATACTGTGTGCAGTTCTGGTCGCCACACTACAGGAAGGATGTGATCGCGTTGGAGAGGGTGCAGAGGAGGTTCACCAGGATGTTACCGGGGCTGGAGCGCTTCAGCTATGAAGAGAGACTGGGCAGGTTGGGTTTGTTTTCCTTGGAGCAGAGGAGGCTGAGGGGGGACATGATTGAGGTGTACAAAATTATGAGGGGCATAGATAGGATGGATGCTGAGGAGCTTTTTCCCTTAGTAGAGGGGTCAATAACTAGGGGGCATAGATTCAAGGTAAAGGGCGGGAGGTTTAGAGGGGATTTGAGAAAGAACTTTTTCACCCAGAGGGTGGTTGGAGTCTGGAACTCACTGCCTGAAAGGGTTGTGGAGGCAGGAACCCTCACAACATTCAAGAAGCATTTGGATGAGCACTTGAAATGCCATAGCATACAAGGCTACGGACCAAATGCTGGAATATGGGATTAGATCAGACAGGGCTTGATGGCCGGCGCGGACACGATGGGCCGAAGGGCCTCTATCCGTGCTGTATAACTCTATGACTCTATGACTCTATAGAACAGTGTAACTGGGTATCTGGGGATTATAGAACAGTGTAACTGGGTATCTGATGATTACAGAACAGTGTAACTGGGTATCTGGGGATTATAGAACTGTGTAACTGGGTATCTGGGGATTATAGAACAGTGTAACTGGGTATCTGGGGATTATAGAACAGTGTAACTGGGTATCTGATGAATATAGAACAGTGTAACTGGGTATCTGGGGATTACAGAACAGTGTAACTGGGTATCTGGGGATTATAGAACTGTGTAACTGGGTATCTGATGAATATAGAACAGTGTAACTGGGTATCTGATGAATATAGAACAGTGTAACTGGGTATCTGGGGATTATAGAACTGTGTAACTGGGTATCTGATGATTACAGAACAGTGTAACTGGGTATCTGATGAATATAGAACAGTGTAACTGGGTATCCGATGATTATAGAACAGTGTAACTGGGTATCCGATGATTATAGAACAGTGTAACTGGGTATCTGATGATTATAGAACTGTGCAACTGGGTATCTGGGGATTACAGAACACTGTAACTGGGTATCTGGGGATTATAGAATGGTGTAACTGGGTATCTGGGGATAATAGAACAGTGTAACTGGGTATCTGGGGATTAAAGAACAGTGTAACTGGGTATCTGTGGATAATAGAACAGTGTAACTGGGTATCTGGGGATTATAGAATGGTGTAACTGGGTATCTGGGGATAATAGAACAGTGTAACTGGGTATCTGATGATTATAGAACAGTGTAACTGGGTATCTGATGATTATAGAACAGTGTAACTGGGTATCTGATGATTATAGAACAGTAACTAGATATCTGTGATTATAGAACAGTGTAACTGGGTATCTGATGATTATAGAACATTTGTAACTGGGTATCTGATGACTAAATACCAGTGTAACTGGGTATCTGGGGACTATAGAACAGTCAAACTGGGCATCTGATGATTATTAGAACAGTGTAATTGGGTATCTGATGAATATAGAACAGTGTAGCTGTGTATCTGATAATTATAGAACAGTGTAAATGGGTATCTGGGTTTGTAGAACAGTGTAACTAGGTATCTGGAGATTATAGAACAATGTAACTGGGTATCTGGGGATTAAAGAACAGTGTAACTGGGTATCTGTGGATAATAGAACAGTGTAACTGGGTATCTGGGGATTATAGAATGGTGTAACTGGGTATCTGGGGATAATAGAACAGTGTAACTGGGTATCCGATGATTATAGAACAGTGTAACTGGGTATCCGATGATTATAGAACAGTGTAACTGGGTATCTGATGATTATAGAACAGTGTAACTGGGTATCTGATGATTATAGAACAGTGTAAATGGGTATCTGGGTTTGTAGAACAGTGTAACTAGGTATCTGGAGATTATAGAACAATGTAACTGGGTATCTGATAATTATAGAACAGTAACTGGGTATCTGATGATTATAGAACAGTGTAACTGGATATAATGGCAAAATACTGCGGATGCTGGAAATCTGAAATAACAACAGAAAATGCTGGAAATACTCAGCAGGCCAGGCAGCATCCGTGGAGAGAGAAACAGAGAGAGAAACAGACGTTTCAGGTCTGGGACCCTTCATCAGAACAGGAAAAAGCTGGAGATGTAACAGATATTAAGCAGGTGCAGAGACAGGGGGGGGGGGGTTTAGGAGGGGAGGAAGGAATAGAAAGAATACCCTGTACTTTTGTAAGAGGCAGGAAAGATAAAATGTTGCAAATGGGAATGGCAAAAATCATACTGCATGAAAAATGGGGGCAGGGATAATTACCTGAAATTGTTGAACTCAATGTTGAGTCTGGCAGGCTGCAAAGTGCCCAATCGAAAGATGAGGTGCTGTTCCTCGAGCTTACGTTGAGATTCATTGGAACAATGCAATAGCCCGAGGACAGAGAGATCAGAGTGGGAGTGAAGCGGTGAATTAAAGTGACAGGCGACCGGAAGCTCAGGGTCACCCTTACGGACTGAACGGAGGTGTTCCGCAAAGCGGTCGCCCAATCTGCGTTTGGTCTTCCCAATGTAGAGGAGACCACATCGTGAGCAGCGAATACAGTGGAGTCAAAGGAGAAGTTGTTCAATGTGAGAACAAGTTCAGCCGGGCGGAGGAGGGTGGTGGTGGATGGGGACTAGTTGGGCCTCTGTTCAAGGAAGAAACAAAGTGCCCGAAAGCCGTCCTGGTGGGGGATGGAGGTGTAGAGGGATTGGACGTCCATAGTGAAAAGGAGACGGTTGGGGCCAGGAAACTGGAAACTGTTAAAGTGACGGAGGGCGTCGGAAGAGTCGCGAATGTAGGTGGGAAGAGACTCGACAAGGGGAGAAAAAATAGTCGAGATAGGAAGAGATAAGTTCCGTGGGGCAAGAACAGGCTGAAACGATTGGTCTACCAGGGCAGTCCTGTTTGTGGATCTTGGGAAGGAGGTAGAAGCGGGCTGTGCGGGGTTGTGGGACTATGAGGTTGGCGGCCATGGAGGGAAGATCTCCAGAGGAGATGATGTCAGTGACACACTTGGAAACAATGGCTTGATGTTTGCTGGTGGGGTCATGGTCCAGGCGGAGGTAGGAGGAGGTGTTGGAGAGTTGGCGTTCAGCTTCCGCACGGTAGAGATCGGTTCGCCAAACAACAACAGCACCACCCTTGTCAGCAGGTTTAATGACAATGTTGGGGTTGGATCGGAGAGAACGGAGTGCTGCAAGTTCAAAGGGAGGTAGGTTGGAGTGAGTGAGAGGAGCAGAGAAATGGAGACGGCCAATGTCACGTCGGCAGTTAGTGAGGAAAAGATCTAGAGAGGGTAAGAGGCCAGAGGGAGGGGTCCAAGTAGAACGAGAATTTAGAAAGCGGGAGAAAGGATCAGCCATGCGGGGAGGAAGACTCCTTTTCCGGTACATCGATGACTGTATTGGTGCCGTTTCCTGCTCTCGCCCTGAACTAGATAAATTCATTCACTTTACTTCCAATTTCCACCCTTCCCTCACCTTCACATGGTCCATCTCCGACTATTCCCTTCCCTTCCTTGACTTCTCCGTCTCCATTTCTGGTGATCGGCTTTCAACAAACATCCACTACAAGCCCACTGACTCCCACAGCTACCTGGACTACACTTCCTCCCACCCCGCTTCCTGTAAGGACTCTATTCCATTCTCCCAGTTTCTCCGTCTCCGCCGCGTCTGTTCTGACGATGCCACCTTCCATACCAGTGCTTCCGACATGTCTTCCTTTTTCCTCAACCGAGGATTCCCCTCTATCGTGGTTGACACGGCCCTTGACCGTGTCTGTTCTATTTCCCGCACTTCTGCTCTCACCCCTTCCCCTCCTTCCCAGAACCACGATAGGGTTCCCCTTGTCCTCACCTTTCACCCCACCAGCCTCCACATTCAACGGATCATCCTCCGCCATTTCCGCCACCTCCAACGTGATCCCACCACCAAACACATCTTCCCCTCCCCTCCCCTTTCAGCATCCCTCCGCGACACCCTGGTCCACTCCTCAATCACCCCCAATAGCCCTTCTCCTTCACCTGGCACCTTCCCGTGCAAGCGCAGGAGATGCAACACCTGCCCTTTTACCTACTCCCTTCCCACTGTCCAGGGCCCCAAACACCCCTTCCAGGTGAAACAGCGATTTACTTGTACTTCTTGCAATTTAATATACTGTATTCGCTGCTCACGATGTGGTCTCCTCTACATTGGGGAGACCAAACGCAGATTGGGCGACTGCTTTGCAGAACACCTCCGTTCAGTCCGTAAGGGTGACCCTGAGCTTCCGGTCGCCTGTCACTTTAATTCACCACTTCACTCCCACTCTGATCTCTCTGTCCTCGGGCTATTGCATTGTTCCAATGAAGCTCAACGTAAGCTCGAGGAACAGCACCTCATCTTTCGATTGGGCACTTTGCAGTCTGCCGGACTCAACATTGAGTTCAACAATTTCAGATAATTATCCCTGCCCCCATTTTTTATGCAGTATGATTTTTGCTACTCCCATTTGCAACATTTTATCTTTCCTGCCTCTTACAAAAGTACAGGGTGTTCTTTCTATTCCTTCATCCCCTCCTAAACCACCCCCCTGTCTCTGCACCTGCTAATATCTGTTTTATCTCCAGCTTTTTCCAGTTCTGATGAACGGTCCCAGACCTGAAACGTTAACTCTGTTTCTCTCTCCATGGATGCTGCCTGGCCTGCTGAGTATTTCCAGCATTTTCAGTTGTTATTTCAGTGTAACTGGGTATCTGGGGATTATAGAACAGTGTAACTGGGTATCTGATGATTATAGAACAGTGTAACTGGGTATCTGGGGATTATAGAACAGTGTAACTGGGTATCTGGGGATAATAGAACAGTGAAACTGGGTATTTGATGATTATAGAGCAGTGTAACTGGGTATCTGGGGATTATAGAACAGTGTAACTGGGTATCTGGGGATAATAGAACAGTGAAACTGGGTATTTGATGATTATAGAACAGTGTAACTGGGTATCTGGGGATTATAGAACAGTGTAACTGGGTATCTGGGGATTATAGAACAGTGTAACTGGGTATCTGGGATTATAGAACAGTGTAACTGGGTATCTGGGGATAATAGAACAGTGAAACTGGGTATTTGATGATTATAGAGCAGTGTATCTGGGATAGTAGAACAGTGTAACTTGGTATTTGATGATTACAGAACAGTGTAACTGGGTATCTGATGATTATAGAACGGGGGTGACTAGGTGTGTGGATGAGGGTAGTGCAGTGGATGTGGTTTACATGGATTTCAGTAAGGCTTTTGATAAAGTCCCGCATAGGAGACTGGTCAGGAAGGTAAGAGCCCATGGGATCCAGTGTGCCTTGGCACATTGGATCCAAAACTGGCTTAGTGGCAGAAGGCAGAGGGTGATGGTAGAAGGTTGTTTTTGTGACTGGATGCCTGTGTCCAGTGGGGTACCGCAAGGATCGGTGCTGGGTCCCTTGCTGTTTGTGGTCTACATTAATGATTTGGATGTGAATGTAAAAGGTATGATCAGTAAGTTCGCAGATGACACGAAAATTGGTGGGGTGGTAAATAGCGAGGAGGGAAGCCTCAGGCTACAGGACGATATAGATGGGTTGGTCAGATGGGTGGAACAGTGGCAAATGGAATTTAACCCTGAAAAGTTTGAGGTGATGCATTCTGGATGGACTAACAAGGCAAGGGAATACACAATGAATGGTAAGACCCTAGGAAAGACAGAAGATCAGAGGGACCTTGGTGTGCATGTACATAGATCCCTGAAGACAGCAGAACAGGTGGATAAGGTGGTTAAAAAGGCATATGGGATACTTACCTTCATTAGCCGAGGCATAGAATATAAGAGCAGGGAGGTTATGATGGAACTGTACAAAACGCTGGTGAGGCCACAGCTGGAGTACTGTGTGCAGTTCTCGTCGCCACACTCTAGGAAGGATGTGATTGCTTTGGAGAGGGTGCAGAGGAGATTTACCAGAATGTTACCTGGGCTGGAGCGCTTCAGCTATGAAGAAAGACTGGACAGGTTGGGGTTGTTTTCCTTGGAGCAGAGAAGGCTGAGGGGGGACCTGATTGAGGTGTACAAAATTATGAGGGGCATAGATAGGGTAGATAGAAAGGAACATTTCCCCTTAGTAGAGGGGTCAATAACAAGGGGGCATAAATTCAAGGCAAGGGGCAGGAGGTTTAGAGGGGATTTGAGGAAAAACCTTTTCACCCAGAGGGTGGTTGGAATCTGGAACTCACTGCCTGAAAGGGTGGTAGAGGCAGGAACCCTCACAACATTCAAGAAGCATTTGGATGAGCACTTGAAATGCCATAGCATACAAGGCTTCGGACCAAATGCTGGAAAATGGGATCAGATTAGACAGGGCTTGATCGCCGGTGCAGACACGATGGGCCGAAGGGCATCTTTCTGTGCTGTATAACCCTATGACTCTATGTAACTGGGCACCTGAGAATTAAAGAACAGTGCAACTGGGTATCTGATGATTATAGAACAGTGTAACTGCGAATCTGAGGATTAAAGAACAATGTAAATGGGTATCTGGGGATAATAGAACAGTGTAACTGGGTATCTGATGGTTATAGAACAGAGTAACTGGGTATCTGATGATCATAGAACAGTGCAACTGGGTATCTGATGATTATAGAACAGTGTAATTGGGTATCTGATGATTATAGAACAGCATAACTGGGCATCTGATGATCATAGAACAGTGTAATTGGGTATCTGGGGATTATAGAACAGTGTAATTGGGTATCTGATAATTATAGATCAGTGTACCTGGGTACCTGATTATTATAGATCAGTGTACCTGGGTAGCTGGGGATTATAGAACAGTGTAACTGGGTATCTGATGAGGAAAGAACAGTGTAACTGGGTATTTGATGAATACAGTACAGTGTAACTGGGCATCTGATGATTATAGAACAGTGTAACTGGGTATCTGGGGATTATAGAACAGTGTAACTGGGTATCTGGGGATTATAGAACAGTGCAACTGGGTATCTGGGGATTATAGAACAGTGTAACTGGGTATCTGGGGATTATAGAACAGTGTAACTGGGTATCTGGGGATTATAGAACAGTGTAACTGGGTATCTGGGGATTATAGAACAGTGTAACTGCGTATCTGGGGATTATTGAACAGTGTAACTGGGTATCTGGGATTATAGAACAGTGTAACTGGGTATCTGGGGATTATAGAACAGTGTAACGGGGTATCTGGGGATTAAAGAACAGTGTAACTGGGTATCTGGGATTATAGAACAGTGTAACTGGGTATCTGGGGATTATAGAACAGTGTAACTGGGTATCTGGGATTATAGAACAGTGTAACTGGGTATCTGGGGATTATAGAACAGTGTAACTGGGTATCTGGGATTATAGAACAGTGTAACTGGGTATCTGGGGATTATAGAACAATGTAACTGGGTATCTGGGATTATAGAACAGTGTAACTGGGTATCTGGGGATTATAGAACAGTGTAACTGGGTATCTGGGATTATAGAACAGTGTAACTGGGTATCTGGGATTATAGAACAGTGTAACTGGGTATCTGGGATTATAGAACAGTGTAACTGGGTATCTGGGGATTATAGAACAGTGTAACTGGGTATCTGGGGATTATAGAACAGTGTAACTGGGTATCTGGGGATTATAGAACAGTGTAACTGGGAATCTGGAATTATAGAACAATGTAACTGGGTATCTGGGGATTATAGAACATTGTAACTGGGTATCTGGGGATTATAGAACAGTGTAACTGGGTATCTGGGGATTATAGAACAATGTAACTGGGTATTTGGGGATTATAGAACAGTGTAACTGGGTGTCTGGGGATTATAGAACAGTGTAA
The DNA here is from genome assembly GCF_052327205.1 of Somniosus microcephalus. Classification (NCBI taxonomy): domain Eukaryota; kingdom Metazoa; phylum Chordata; class Chondrichthyes; order Squaliformes; family Somniosidae; genus Somniosus; species Somniosus microcephalus. Next base: position 155,054,683 of record NC_140990.1, on the reverse strand, counting down.
CTGGGTATCTGGGATTATAGAACAGTGTAACTGGGTATCTGGGGATTATAGAAGAATGAAACTGGGTATCTGGGGATTATAGAACAGTGTAACTGGGTATCTGGGATTATAGAACAGTGTAACTGGGTATCTGGGGATTATAGAACAGTGTAACTGGGTATCTGGGATCATGGAACAGTGTAACTGGGTATCTGGGGATTATAGAACAGTGTAACTGGGTATCTGGGATTATAGAACACTGTAACTGGGTATCTGGGGATTATAGAACAGTGTAACTGGGTATCTGGGGATTATAGAACAGTGTAACTGGGTATCTGCGATTATGGAACAGTGTAACTGGGTATCTGGGATTATAGAACAGTGTAACTGGGTATCTGGGGATTATAGAACAGTGTAACTGGGTATCTGGGGATTATAGAACAGTGTAACTGGGTATCTGGGATTATAGAACAGTGTAACTGGGTATCTGGGGATTATAGAACAGTGTAACTGGGTATCTGGGGATTATAGAACAGTGTAACTGGGTATCTGGGGATTATAGAACAGTGTAACTGGGTATCTGGGGATTATAGAACAGTGTAACTGGGTATCTGGGGATAATAGAACAGTGTAACTGGGTATCTGGGGATTATAGAACAGTGTAACTGGGTATCTGGGATTATAGAACAGTGTAACTGGGTATCTGGGTTCATAGAACAGTGTAACTGGGTATCTGGGAATTAATGAACAGTGTAACTGGGTATCTGGGATTATAGAACAGTGTAACTGGGTATCTGGGGATTATAGAACAGTGTAACTGGGTATCTGGGGATTATAGAACAGTGTAACTGGGTATCTGGGATTATAGAACAGTGTAAATGGGTATCTGGGATTATAGAACAGTGTAACTGGGTATCTGGGGATCATAGAACAGTGTAACTGGGTATCTGGGGATTATAGAACAGTGTAATCGGGTATCTGGGGATTATAGAACAGTGTAACTGGGTATCTGGGATTATAGAACAGTGTAACTGGGTATCTGGGATTATAGAACAGTGTGACTGGGTATCTGGGATTATAGAACAGTGTAACTGGGTATCTGGGGATTATAGAACAGTGTAACTGGGTATCTGGGATTATAGAACAGTGTAACTGGGTATCTGGGATTATAGAACAGTGTAACTGGGTATCTGGGATTATAGAACAGTGTAACTGGGTATCTGGGGATTATAGAACAGTGTAACTGGGTATCTGGGGATTATAGAACAGTGTAACTGGGTATCTGGGATTATAGAACAGTGTAACTGGGTATCTGGGGATTATAGAACAGTGTAACTGGGTATCTGGGGATTATAGAACAGTGTAACTGGGTATCTGGGGATTATAGAACAGTGTAACTGGGTATCTGGGATTATAGAACAGTGTAACTGGGTATCTGGAGATTATAGAACAGTGTAACTGGGTATCTGGGGATTATAGAACAGTGTAAGTGGGTATCTGGGATTATAGAACAGTGTAACTGGGTATCTGGGGATTATAGAACGGTGTAACTGGGTATCTGGAGATTATAGAACAGTGTAACTGGGTATCTGGGGATTATAGAACAGTGTAACTGGGTATCTGGGGATTATAGAGCAGAGTAACTGGGTATCTGAGGGATTATAGAACAGTGTAACTGGGTATCTGGGGATTATAGAACAGTGTAACTGGGTATCTGGGATGATAGAACAGTGTAACTGGGTATCTGGGATTATAGAACAGTGTAACTGGGTATCTGGGATTATAGAACACTGTAACTGGGTATCTGGGGATTATAGAACAGTGTAACTGGGTATCTGGGATTATAGAACAGTGTAACTGGGTATCTGGGGGATTATGGAACAGTGTAACTGGGTATCTGGGATTATAGAACAGTGTAACTGGGTATCTGGGGATTATAGAACAGTGTAACTGGGTATCTGGGGATTATAGAACAGTGTAACTGGGTATCTGGGGATTATAGAACAGTGTAACTGGGTATCTGGGATTATAGAACAGTGTAGCTGGGTATCTGGGATTATAGAACAGTGTAACTGGGTATCTGGGATTATAGAACAGTGTAACTGGGTATCTGGGGAATTTGGAACAGTGTAACTGGGTATCTGGGGATTATAGAACAGTGTAACTGGGTATCTGGGATTATAGAACAGTGTAACTGGGTATCTGGGATTATAGAACAGTGTAACTGGGTATCTGGGGATTATAGAACAGAGTAACTGGGTATCTGGGGATTATAGAACAGTGTAACTGGGTATCTGGGATTATAGAACAGTGTAACTGGGTATCTGGGATTATAGAACAGTGTAACTGGGTATCTGGGGATTATAGAACAGTGTAACTGGGTATCTGGGATTATCGAACAGTGTAACTGGGTATCTGTGGATTATAGAACAGTGTAACTGGGTATCTGGGGATTATAGAACAGTGTAACTGGGTATCTGGGATTATAGAACCGTGTAACTGGGTATCTGGGATTATAGAACAGTGTAACTGGGTATCTGGGGATTATAGAACAGTGTAACTGGGTATCTGGGGATTATACAACAGTGTAACTGGGTATCTGGGATTATAGACCAGTGTAACTGGGTATCTGGGGATTATAGAACAGTGTAACTGGGTATCTGGGATTATAGAACAGTGTAACTGCGTATCTGGGATTATAGAACAGTGTAACTGGGTATCTGGGATTATAGAACAGTTTAACTGGGTATCTGGGATTATAGAACAGTGTAACTGGGTATCTGGGGATTATAGAACAGTGTAACTGGGTATCTGGGGATTATAGAACAGTGTAACTGGGTATCTGGGGATTATAGAACAGTGTAACTGGGTATCTGGGGATTATAGAACAGTGTAACTGGGTATCTGGGATTATAGAACAGTGTAACTGGGTATCTGGGGATTATAGAACAGTGTAACTGGGTATCTGGGGATTATAGAACAGTGTAACTGGGGATCTGGGGATTATAGAACAGTGTAACTGGGTATCTGGGATTATAGAACAGTGTAACTGGGTATCTGGAGATTATAGAACAGTGTAACTGGGTATCTGGGGATTATAGAACAGTGTAACTGGGTATCTGGGATTATAGAACAGTGTAACTGGGTATCTGGGGATTATAGAACAGTGTAACTGGGTATCTGGGGATTATAGAACAGTGTAACTGGGTATCTGGGGATTATTGAACAGTGTAACTGGGTATATGGGGATTATAGAACAGAGTAACTGGGTATCTGGGGGATTATAGAACAGTGTAACTGGGTATCTGGGGATTATAGAACAGTGTAACTGGGTATCTGGGATTATAGAACAGTGTAACTGGGTATCTGGGATTATAGAACAGTGTAACCGGGTATCTGGGGATTATAGAACAGTGTAACTGGGAATCTGGGATTATAGAACAGGGTAACTGGGTATCTGGGGGATTATAGAACAGTGTAACTGGGTATCTGGGATTATAGAACAGTGTAACTGGGTATCTGGGGATTATAGAACAGTGTAACTGGGTATCTGGGGATTATAGAACAGTGTAACTGGGTATCTGGGGATTATAGAACAGTGTAACTGGGTATCTGGGATTATAGAACAGTGTAGCTGGGTATCTGGGATTATAGAACAGTGTAACTGGGTATCTGGGATTATAGAACAGTGTAACTGGGTATCTGGGGATTATAGAACAGTGTAACTGGGTATCTGGGGATTATAGAACAGTGTAACTGGGTATCTGGGATTATAGAACAGTGTAACTGGGTATCTGGGATTATAGAACAGTGTAACTGGGTATCTGGGGATTATAGAACAGTGTAACTGGGTATCTGGGGATTATAGAACAGTGTAACTGGGTATCTGGGATTATAGAACAGTGTAACTGGGTATCTGGGATTATAGAACAGTGTAACTGGGTATCTGGGGATTATAGAACAGTGTAACTGGGTATCTGGGATTATAGAACAGTGTAACTGGGTATCTGGGGATTATAGAACAGTGTAACTGGGTATCTGGGGATTATAGAACAGTGTAACTGGGTATCTGGGATTATAGAACAGTGTAACTGGGTATCTGGGATTATAGAACAGTGTAACTGGGTATCTGGGGATTATAGAACAGAGTAACTGGGTATCTGGGGATTATAGAACAGTGTAACTGGGTATCTGGGATTATAGACCAGTGTAACTGGGTATCTGGGGATTATAGAACAGTGTAACTGGGTATCTGGGATTATAGAACAGTGTAACTGGGTATCTGGGATTATAGAACAGTGTAACTGGGTATCTGGGATTATAGAACAGTGTAACTGGGTATCTGGGATTATAGAACAGTGTAACTGGGTATCTGGGATTATAGAACAGTGTGACTGGGTATCTGGGATTATAGAACAGTGTAACTGGGTATCTGGGGATTATAGAACAGTGTAACTGGGTATCTGGGATTATAGAACAGTGTAACTGGGTATCTGGGATTATAGAACAGTGTAACTGGGTATCTGGGGATTATAGAACAGTGTAACTGGGTATCTGGGGATTATAGAACAGTGTAACTGGGTATCTGGGATTATAGAACAGTGTAACTGGGTATCTGGGGATTATAGAACAGTGTAACTGGGTATCTGGGGATTATAGAACAGTGTAACTGGGTATCTGGGGATTATAGAACAGTGTAACTGGGTATCTGGGATTATAGAACAGTGTAACTGGGTATCTGGAGATTATAGAACAGTGTAACTGGGTATCTGGGGATTATAGAACAGTGTAACTGGGTATCTGGGATTATAGAACAGTGTAACTGGGTATCTGGGGATTATAGAACAGTGTAACTGGGTATCTGGGGATTATAGAACAGTGTAACTGGGTATCTGGGGATTATAGAACAGTGTAACTGGGTATCTGGGGATTATAGAGCAGAGTAACTGGGTATCTGGGGGATTATAGAACAGTGTAACTGGGTATCTGGGGATTATAGAACAGTGTAACTGGGTATCTGGGATGATAGAACAGTGTAACTGGGTATCTGGGATTATAGAACAGTGTAACTGGGTATCTGGGATTATAGAACACTGTAACTGGGTATCTGGGGATTATAGAACAGTGTAACTGGGTATCTGGGATTATAGAACAGTGTAACTGGGTATCTGGGGGATTATGGAACAGTGTAACTGGGTATCTGGGATTATAGAACAGTGTAACTGGGTATCTGGGGATTATAGAACAGTGTAACTGGGTATCTGGGGATTATAGAACAGTGTAACTGGGTATCTGGGGATTATAGAACAGTGTAACTGGGTATCTGGGATTATAGAACAGTGTAGCTGGGTATCTGGGATTATAGAACAGTGTAACTGGGTATCTGGGATTATAGAACAGTGTAACTGGGTATCTGGGGAATTTGGAACAGTGTAACTGGGTATCTGGGGATTATAGAACAGTGTAACTGGGTATCTGGGATTATAGAACAGTGTAACTGGGTATCTGGGATTATAGAACAGTGTAACTGGGTATCTGGGGATTATAGAACAGAGTAACTGGGTATCTGGGGATTATAGAACAGTGTAACTGGGTATCTGGGATTATAGAACAGTGTAACTGGGTATCTGGGATTATAGAACAGTGTAACTGGGTATCTGGGGATTATAGAACAGTGTAACTGGGTATCTGGGATTATCGAACAGTGTAACTGGGTATCTGTGGATTATAGAACAGTGTAACTGGGTATCTGGGGATTATAGAACAGTGTAACTGGGTATCTGGGGATTATAGAACAGTGTAACTGGGTATCTGGGATTATAGAACAGTGTAACTGGGTATCTGGGGATTATAGAACAGTGTAACTGGGTATCTGGGGATTATAGATCAGTGTAACTGGGGATCTGGGGATTATAGAACAGTGTAACTGGGTATCTGGGATTATAGAACAGTGTAACTGGGTATCTGGAGATTATAGAACAGTGTAACTGGGTATCTGGGGATTATAGAACAGTGTAACTGGGTATCTGGGATTATAGAACAGTGTAACTGGGTATCTGGGGATTATAGAACTGTGTAACTGGGTATCTGGGGATTATAGAACAGTGTAACTGGGTATCTGGGGATTATTGAACAGTGTAACTGGGTATATGGGGATTATAGAACAGAGTAACTGGGTATCTGGGGGATTATAGAACAGTGTAACTGGGTATCTGGGGATTATAGAACAGTGTAACTGGGTATCTGGGATTATAGAACAGTGTAACTGGGTATCTGGGATTATAGAACAGTGTAACCGGGTATCTGGGGTTTATAGAACAGTGTAACTGGGAATCTGGGATTATAGAACAGGGTAACTGGGTATCTGGGGGATTATAGAACAGTGTAACTGGGTATCTGGGATTATAGAACAGTGTAACTGGGTATCTGGGGATTATAGAACAGTGTAACTGGGTATCTGGGGATTATAGAACAGTGTAACTGGGTATCTGGGGATTATAGAACAGTGTAACTGGGTATCTGGGATTATAGAACAGTGTAGCTGGGTATCTGGGATTATAGAACAGTGTAACTGGGTATCTGGGATTATAGAACAGTGTAACTGGGTATCTGGGGATTATAGAACAGTGTAACTGGGTATCTGGGGATTATAGAACAGTGTAACTGGGTATCTGGGATTATAGAACAGTGTAACTGGGTATCTGGGATTATAGAACAGTGTAACTGGGTATCTGGGGATTATAGAACAGTGTAACTGGGTATCTGGGGATTATAGAACAGTGTAACTGGGTATCTGGGATTATAGAACAGTGTAACTGGGTATGTGGGATTATAGAACAGTGTAACTGGGTATCTGGGGATTATAGAACAGTGTAACTGGGTATCTGGGATTATAGAACAGTGTAACTGGGTATCTGGGGATTATAGAACAGTGTAACTGGGTATCTGGGGATTATAGAACAGAGTAACTGGGTATCTGGGATTATAGAACAGTGTAACTGGGTATCTGGGATTATAGAACAGTGTAACTGGGTATCTGGGGATTATAGAACAGAGTAACTGGGTATCTGGGGATTATAGAACAGTGTAACTGGGCATCTGGGATTATAGACCAGTGTAACTGGGTATCTGGGGATTATAGAACAGTGTAACTGGGTATCTGGGATTATAGAACAGTGTAACTGGGTATCTGGGATTATAGAACAGTGTAACTGGGTATCTGGGATTATAGACCAGTGTAACTGGGTATCTGGGATTATAGAACAGTGTAACTGGGTCGCTGGGGATTATAGAACAGTGTAACTGGGTATCTGGGATTGTAGAACAGTGTAACTGGGTATCTGGGGATTATAGAACAGTGTAACTGGGTATCTGGGGATTATAGACCAGTGTAACTGGGTATCTGGGATTATAGAACAGTGTAACTGGGTATCTGGGGATTACAGAACAGTGTAACTGGGTATCTGGGGATTATAGAACAGTGTAACTGGGTATCTGGGGATTATAGAACAGTGTAACTGGGTACCTGGGGATTATAGAACAGTGTAACTGGGTATCTGGGATTATAGAACAGTGTAACTGGTTATCTGGGGATTATAGAACAGTGTAACTGGGTATCTGGGGATTAAAGAACAGTGTAAGTGGGTATCTGGGGATTATAGAACAGTGTAATTGGGTATCTGGGGATTATAGAACAGTGTAATTGGGTATCTGGGGATTATAGAACAGTGTGACTGGGTATCTGGGGATTATAGAACAGTGTAACTGGGTATCTGGGGATTATAGAACAGTGTAACTGGGTATCTGGGATTATAGAACAGTGTAACTGGGTATCTGGGGATTATAGAACAGTGTAACTGGGTATCTGGGATTATAGAACAGTGTAACTGGGTATCTGGGGATTATAGAACAGTGTAACTGGGTATCTGGGGATTATAGAACAGTGTAACTGGATATCTGGGGATTATGGAACAGTGTAACTGGGTATCTGGGATTATAGAACAGTGTAACTGGGTATCTGGGGTTTATAGAACAGTGTAACTGGGTATCTGGGGATTATAGAACAGTGTAACTGGGTATCTGGGGATTTTAGAACAGTGTAACTGGGTATCTGGGGAGTAGAGAACAGTGTAACTGGGTATCTGAGGATTATAGAACAGTGTAACTGGGTATCTGGGATTATAGAACAATGTAACTGGGTATCTGGGATTATAGAACAGTGTAACTGGGTATCTGGGGATTATAGAACAGTGTAACTGGGTATCTGGGGATTTTAGAACAGTGTAACTGGGTATCTGGGGATTAGAGAACAGTGTAACTGGGTATCTGAGGATTATAGAACAGTGTAACTGGGTATGTGGGATTATAGAACAGTGTAACTGGGTATCTGGGATTATAGAACAGTGTAACCGGGTATCTGGGGATTATAGAACAGTGTAACTGGGTATCTGGGATTATAGAACAGTGTAACTGGGTATCTGGGGGATTATAGAACAGTGTAACTGGGTATCTGGGATTATAGAACAGTGTAACTGGGTATCTGGGGATTATAGAACAGTGTAACTGGGTATCTGGGGATTATAGAACAGTGTAACTGGGTATCTGGGGATTATAGAACAGTTTAACTGGGTATCTGGGATTATAGAACAGTGTAACTGGGTATCTGGGGATTATAGAACAGTGTAACTGGGTATCTGGGATTATAGAACAGTGTAACTGGGTATCTGGGGATTATAGAACAGTGTAACTGGGTATCTGGGGATTATAGAACAGTGTAACTGGGTATCTGGGATTATAGAACAGTGTAACTGGGTATCTGGGATTATAGAACAGTGTAACTGGGTATCTGGGGATTATAGAACAGTGTAACTGGGTATCTGGGGATTATAGAACAGTGTAACTGGGTATCTGGGATTATAGACCAGTGTAACTGGGTATCTGGGGATTATAGAACAGTGTAACTGGGTATCTGGGATTATAGAACAGTGTAACTGGGTATCTGGGATTATAGAACAGTGTTACTGGGTATCTGGGATTATAGACCAGTGTAACTGGGTATCTGGGATTATAGAACAGTGTAACTGGGTATCTGGGGATTATAGAACAGTGTAACTGGGTATCTGGGGATTATAGAACAGTGTAACTGGGTCGCTGGGGATTATAGAACAGTGTAACTGGGTATCTGGGATTATAGAACAGTGTAACTGGGTATCTGGGGATTATAGAACAGTGTAACTGGGTATCTGGGGATTATAGACCAGTGTAACTGGGTATCTGGGATTATAGAACAGTGTAACTGGGTATCTGGGGATTATAGAACAGTGTAACTGGGTATCTGGGGATTATAGAACAGTGTAACTGGGTATCTGGGGATTATAGAACAGTGTAACTGGGTATCTGGGGATTATACAACAGTGTAACAGGTATCTGGGATTATAGAACAGTGTAACTGGGTATCTGGGGATTATAGAACAGTGTAACTGGGTATCTGGGGATTAAAGAACAGTGTAACTGGGTATCTGGGGATTATAGAACAGTGTAACTGGGTATCTGGGGATTATAGAACAGTGTAATTGGGTATCTGGGGATTATAGAACAGTGTGACTGGGTATCTGGGGATTATAGAACAGTGTAATTGGGTATCTGGGGATTATAGAACAGTGTAATTGGGTATCTGGGGATTATAGAACAGTGTGACTGGGTATCTGGGGATTATAGAACAGTGTAACTGGGTATCTGGGGATTATAGAACAGTGTAACTGGGTATCTGGGATTATAGAACAGTGTAACTGGGTATCTGGGGATTATAGAACAGTGTAACTGGGTATCTGGGATTATAGAACAGTGTAAATGGGTATCTGGGATTATAGAACAGTGTAACTGGGTATCTGGGGATTATAGAACAGTGTAACTGGGTATCTGGGATTATAGAACAGTGTAAATGGGTATCTGGGGATGATAGAACAGTGTAACTGGGTATCTGGGGATTATAGAACAGTGTAACTGGATATCTGGGGATTATGGAACAGTGTAACTGGGTATCTGGGATTATAGAACAGTGTAACTGGGTATCTGGGGTTTATAGAACAGTGTAACTGGGTATCTGGGGATTATAGAACAGTGTAACTGGGTATCTGGGGATTTTAGAACAGTGTAACTGGGTATCTGGGGATTAGAGAACAGTGTAACTGGGTATCTGAGGATTATAGAACAGTGTAACTGGGTATCTGGGATTATAGAACAATGTAACTGGGTATCTGGGATTATAGAACAGTGTAACTGGGTATCTGGGGATTATAGAACAGTGTAACTGGGTATCTGGGGATTAGAGAACAGTGTAACTGGGTATCTGTGGATTATAGAACAGTGTAACTGGGTATGTGGGATTATAGAACAGTGTAACTGGGTATCTGGGATTATAGAACAGTGTAACTGGGTATCTGGGGATTATAGAACAGTGTAACTGGGTATCTGGGGATTATGGAACAGTGTAACTGGGTATCTGGGGATTATAGAACAGTGTAACTGGGTATCTGGGGATTATAGAACAGTGTAACTGGGTATCTGGGGATTATGGAACAGTGTAACTGAGTATCTGGGCATTATAGAACAGTGTAACAAGGTATCTGGGGGTTATAGAACAGTGTAACTGGGTATCTGGGATTATAGAACAGTGTAACTGGGTATCTGGGATTATAGAACAGTGTAACTGGGTAGCTGGGGATTATAGAACAGTGTAACTGGGTATCTGGGGATTAAAGAACAGTGTAACTGGGTATCTGGGATGATAGAACAGTGTAACTGGGTATCTGGGATTATAGAACAGTGTAACTTGGTATCTGGGGATTATAGAACAGTGTTACTGGGTATCTGGGGATTATAGAACAGTGTAACTGGGTATCTGGGATTATAGAACAGTGTAACTGGGTATCTGGGATTATAGAACAGTGTAACTGGGTATCTGGGGATTATAGAACAGTGTAACTGGGTATCTGGGATTATAGAACAGTGTAACTGGGTATCTGGGGATTATAGAACAGTGTAACTGGGTATCTGGGGATTATAGAACAGTGTAACCGGGTATCTGGGATTACAGAACAGTGTAACTGGGTATCTGGGATTATAGAACAGTGTAACTGGGTATCTGGGGATTATAGAACAGTGTAACTGGGTATCTGGGGATTATAGAACAGTGTAACTGGGTATCTGGGATTATAGACCAGTGTAACTGGGTATCTGGGGATTATAGAACAGTGTAACTGGGTATCTGGGATTATAGAACAGTGTAACTGGGTATCTGGGATTATAGAACAGTGTAACTGGGTATCTGGGATTATAGACCAGTGTAACTGGGTATCTGGGATTATAGAACAGTGTAACTGGGTATCTGGGGATTATAGAACAGTGTAACTGGGTATCTGGGGATTATAGAACAGTGTAACTGGGTATCTGGGGATTATAGAACAGTGTAACTGGGTATCTGGGATTATAGAACAGTGTAACTGGGTATCTGGGGATTATAGAACAGTGTAACTGGGATTCTGGGGATTATAGACAGTGTAACTGGGTATCTGGGATTATAGAACAGTGTAACTGGGTATCTGGGGTTTATAGAACAGTGTAACTGGGTATCTGGGGATTATAGAACAGTGTAACTGGGTATCTGGGGATTATAGAACAGTGTAACTGGGTATCTGGGGATTATAGAACAGTGTAACTGGGTATCTGGGGATTATAGAACAGTGTAACTGGGTATCTGGGGATTATAGAACAGTGTAACTGGGTATCTGGGATTATAGAACAGTGTAACTGGGTATCTGGGATTATAGAACAGTGTAACTGGGTATCTGGGGATTATGGAACAGTGTAACTGGATATCTGGGGATTATAGAACAGTGTAACTGGGTATCTGGGGATTATAGAACAGTGTAACTGGGTATCTGGGGATTATGGAACAGTGTAACTGAGTATCTGGGCATTATAGAACAGTGTAACAAGGTATCTGGGGGTTATAGAACAGTGTAACTGGGTATCTGGGATTATAGAACAGTGTAACTGGGTATCTGGGATTATAGAACAGTGTAACTGGGTATCTGGGGATTATAGAACAGTGTAACTGGGTATCTGGGGATTATAGAACAGTGTAACTGGGTATCTGGGATTATAGAACAGTGTAACTGGGTATCTGGGATTATAGAACAGTGTAACTGGGTATCTGGGGATTATAGAACAGTGTAACTGGGTATCTGGGATTATAGAACAGTGTAACTGGGTATCTGGGATTATAGAACAGTGTAACTGGGTATCTGGGATTATAGAACAGTGTAACTGGGTATCTGGGGATTATAGAACAGTGTAACTGGGTATCTGGGATTATAGAACAGTGTAACTGGGTATCTGGGGATTATAGAACAGTGTAACTGGGTATCTGGGGATTATAGAACAGTGTAACTGGGTATCTGGGATTATAGAACAGTGTAACTGGGTATCTGGGATTATAGAACAGTGTAACTGGGTATCTGGGGATTATAGAACAGTGTAACTGGGTATCTGGGGATTATAGAACAGTGTAACTGGGTATCTGGGATTATAGAACAGTGTAACTGGGTATCTGGGATTATAGAACAGTGTAACTGGGTATCTGGGATTATAGAACAGTGTAACTGGGTATCTGGGATTATAGAACAGTGTAACTGGGTATCTGGGGATTATAGAACAGTGTAACTGGGTATCTGGGATTATAGAACAGTGTAACTGGGTATCTGGGGATTATAGAACAGTGTAACTGGGTATCTGGGGATTATAGAACAGTGTAACTGGGTATCTGGGATTATAGAACAGTGTAACTGGGTATCTGGGATTATAGAACAGTGTAACTGGGTATCTGGGATTATAGAACAGTGTAACTGGGTATCTGGGGATTATAGAACAGTGTAACTGGGTATCTGGGGATTATAGAACAGTGTAACTGGGTATCTGGGGATTATAGAACAGTGTAACTGGGTATCTGGGGATTATAGAACAGTGTAACTGGGTATCTGGGGATTATAGAACAGTGTAACTGGGTATCTGGGGATTATAGAACAGTGTAACTGGGTATCTGGGGATTATAGAACAGTGTAACTGGGTATCTGGGGATTATAGAACAGTGTAACTGGGTATCTGGGATTATAGAACAGTGTAACTGGGTATCTGGGATTATAGAACAGTGTAACTGGGTATCTGGGGATTATAGAACAGTGTAACTGGGTATCTGGGATTATAGAACAGTGTAACTGGGTATCTGGGGATTATAGAACAGTGTAACTGGGTATCTGGGGATTATAGAACAGTGTAACTGGGTATCTGGGGATTATAGAACAGTGTAACTGGGTATCTGGGGATTATAGAACAGTGTAACTGGGTATCTGGGGATTATAGAACAGTGTAACTGGGTATCTGGGGATTATAGAACAGTGTAACTGGGTATCTGGGATTATAGAACAGTGTAACTGGGTATCTGGGATTATAGAACAGTGTAACTGGGTATCTGGGATTATAGAACAGTGTAACGGGTATCTGGGGATTATAGAACAGTGTAACTGGGTATCTGGGATTATAGAACAGTGTAACTGGGTATCTGGGGATTATAGAACAGTGTAACTGGGTATCTGGGATTATAGAACAGTGTAACTGGGTATCTGGGGATTATAGAACAGTGTAACTGGGTATCTGGGGATTATAGAACAGTGTAACTGGGTATCTGGGGATTATAGAACAGTTTAACTGGGTATCTGGGATTATAGAACAGTGTAACTGGGTATCTGGGGATTATAGAACAGTGTAACTGGG